>NC_044033.1:223577340-223882231 GCF_901765095.1 Microcaecilia unicolor | reverse complement strand
ATGGGTAATTTTACTGCCAACTTCAATTGTTTCAACAGAGGTCCCACTTTATGCAATAGTAGCTAATAACCTGGATTATCAGTAAAATAACCTACCTTTATTATTGTATGAATTTTTATTTGTTTGTTTGTGACTTTGATATCCTACATTATCCCAAACAAGTTTGAGTTCAATATGTTTTCCAATAAACAGTATAGGATACATAACAGAATAATGCTTAAGAAAGTAACTTGTAAGAATCCAATTTACAATACAGTATCATAAACATACTGGGATAGCTATGGATGTTTAACATTTAGAAAACCTATTATGAATGAGAAATTGTACATGAAGCAAAGAGAAAATTAATGGTAAATAGAGTATTAACCAATTCAGCTATGCTCCACCAACCCTACTCACTGAGACGGCCATTGTCTTGACCTCGTCCTCTCCTCTTCTGGCTCTCCCTCCAATTTCAACACTTCAGCTCTTCCTCTCTCCTATCATCACCTGATCACCTTCACACTTTTTCACCCCCCCCCCTCAGCCCCGTCCAACTCTTACCACTACCTCAAGGAATCTGCAGGCTATTGACCCTCCCACCTTATCCTCTAGTATTTCTAATCTCCTCCCCTCCATCATGTCCTCCGAGTCTGTCAACAAGGCTGTCTCCGCTTACAATGCCACTCTCTCCTCTGCTCTGGACATCCTCGCACCATCCACCTCCCATCCCACAAAGCGTACTATTCCTCAGCCTTGGCTTACCCCTTGCATCCGCTACCTTCGTTACTGCACCCGATCTGCCAAACGCCTCTGGAGGAAATCTCGCACCCATTCAGATTTCCTTCACTACAAATTCATGCTATCCTCCTTCCACTCCTCCCTATTCTACTACTACTACTACTATTTAACATTTCTAGAGCGCTACAAAGTGTACGCAGCGCTGTACAAACACAGAAGAAAGACAGTCCCTGCTCAAAGAGCTTACAATCTAATAGACAAAAAGTAAAGCATTTAAATTTAAAATATTTAAGCAGTCAAGCACAAGAGAACAGTCACAGAAGGACAGAAGATGTTGAAGGGTGGTCAGTGTGATTAGGTGTAACTCTGGTTGGAGTAGTGGGAGAAGGTGATAGAAGAATAGAAATGGGTGAGGTAAAGTAATGAGTGGGTTGATAGGGAGGTTATATAAGACATGTCACTCTAGGGGTGGGTGGGTAGAGGGGTAGGGTGGGTGGAAGCAGGAGAAGGTATTCTCTGCAGCCTATCTGTGAGATGGAAAATGCTCTCTGAAGCTGCTGCTATAAGTTGTTAGTTTTCTCTCCCTGAAAGAGATCCAAGCCACACCCACGAAGTTCAAACTGTCAGTGGGGAGGGTGAGGGGAGGAAATGGCAGTGCTTGATGAAAAAGAGAGCTCAGTTTGATAGGAGATATACTATAGGATGTCATTCCTTGCCAAACAGGACTATTACACCCAATTGACCAACTCTCTCAGCTCCAACCCCCGTCGTCTCTTTGCCACCATTAACTCCCTCCTCAAAGTGCCCCCCGCTCCCACCCCCCTCGCTCTCTCCTCAAACACTGGCCGATTACTTCCGCGACAAGGTGCAAAAGATCAACCTTGAGTTCACTAGCAAGCCATCTCTGCCTCTTCACCCTTCAACCCTCTCCCTCAACCAACCAACCAACCCAGGTCTCCTTCTCCTCCTTTCCTGACATCACCAAGGAGGAAAACGCTCACCTTCTTTCCTCCTCAAAATGCACCACCTGTTCCTCTGATCCCATCCCCACCAACTTACTTACCACCATCCCTCATACTGTCACCCCCACCATCTGTCATATCCTCAACCTCTCTCTCTCCACTGCAACTGTCCCTGACACCTTCAAGCACGCCATAGTCACACCTCTCTTCAAAAAACCATCACTTGACCCTACCTGTCCCTCCAACTATCACCCCATCTCCCTCCTACCCTTCCTCTCCAAAATACCTGAGTGTGCCGTTCACAGCCGATGCCTTGATTTTCTCTCCTCTCATGCCATCCTCGATCCACTTCAATCCGGTTTTCGCCCCCTTCACTCGAAAGAAACAGCACTCCTCGATCTATCCGCCGCTTTTGACACTGTCAATCATGATTTACTCCTTGCCACACTGTCCTCATTTGGGTTCCGGGGCTCTGTCCTCTCCTGGTTCTCCTCCTATCTCTCCCACCGCACCTTCAGAATTCACTCTCATGGATCTTCCTCCACTCCCATCCCGCTATCTGTTGGTGTTCCCCAGGGATCTGTCCTTGGACCCTTCTCTTCTCAATCCACACCTCTTCCCTGGGCTCCCTGATCTCATCTCATGGCTTCCAGTATCATCTCTATGCTGATGACACCCAGCTGTATCTCTCCACACCTAACATCACTGCAGAGACCCAGGCAAAGATATCGGCCTGCTTATCCGACATTGCTGCCTGGATGTCCAACCGCCGCCGGAAACTGAACATGTCCAAGACCGAGCTCATCGTCTTTCCACCAAAACCCACTTCTCCTCTTCCTCCACTTTCCATCTCAGTTGATAACACCCTCATCCTCCCCGTCTCATCTGCCCGCAACCTCGGAGTCATCTTGACTCCTCCCTCTCCTTCTTCATGCATATCCAGCAGATAGCCAAGACCTGTCGCTTCTTCCTCTTCAACATCAGCAAAATTCGCCCTTTCCTCTCTGAACACACCACCCGAACCCTCGTCCACGCTCTCATTACCTCGCGCCTTGACTACTGCAACCTACTCCTCACCGGCCTCCCACTTAGCCATCTATCCCCCCTTCAGTCTGTCCAGAACTTTGCTGCACGTCTTATATTCCGCCAGAACCAATCTACTCATATCACCCCTCTCCTCAGGTCACTTCACTGGCTTCCAATCAGATACCGCATTCAGTTCAAGCTTCTCCTTCTTACATACAAATGCACTCAGTCTGCTGCCCCTCACTACCTCTCTACCCTCATCTCCCCTTACGTTCCAGCCCGAAACCTCCGTTCACTGGACAAATCCCTCCTCTCGGTACCCTTCTCCACCACCGCCAACTCCAGGCTCCGCTCATTCTGCCTCGCCTCACCCTATGCCTGGAACAACCTTCCTGAGCCCTTACGCCAAACCCCCTCCCTGCCCATCTTCAAGTCTTTGCTCAAAGCCCACCTTTTCAATGTTGCCTTCGGCACCTAACCCTTACCTCTCAGGAAATCCAGACTGCCCCAATTTGACTACCCCTATCAGACTGACTGTTCACTTGTCCTTTAGATTGTAAGCTCTTTGAGCAGGGACTGTCCTTTATGTTAAATTGTACAGCGCTGCGTAACCCTAGTAGCACTTTAGAAATGTTAATTAGTAGTAGTAGGTAATAGTTTTTTGAGATATGGTTGTTCTTTGTGAGGGTTTGTTTGAATAGGAATGATTTGAGGATTTTGCAGAATCTAGTATATTCCTGTATATTTCTTATTTTGGGTGGTAAGGAGTTCCACCATTTAGTTCCTAGGTAAGTGAAGTCTGCAGAGTGGACAGTTTTGTAGATCACTTTTGAAATTTGGAAGTGTAGTCTGAGATAGTTTCTTGCCTCATATTTACTATTTCTTTGAGGTAAGTTTATTAATGATACCATGTAGTCTGGAGCGGGCCATTTAGGATTTGAAAGATAAAGTAGATAATTGATGGTGATTCTTGCTTTGATGGGAAGCCAGTGTAATTTGATTAATAAAGGGGAGGCACTTTCAGAACTAGACTTTTTGTATATGAACCTGACTACAGTGTTTTGAGCTGTTTGGAGTTTTTTCAACAGGTACTCCTTACAACCAGCATATATGGCATTACATTAATTGAATTGGGATAATGTTAATGATTTTACCAATTGTCTGAATGTTTCTGATGAGAAATAGTTTTTAGTTTCCAAAGAAACCTAAAAGATTTATGGTAGCCCATATTAATAACTTCCACCTAAATTCCACAAAGTAGAAGCCAAAAAAAAGTCATGTGTCTATTTGTATCAAGATACATTGATGAAGGTACAGGTATGAAAAAATCACAAGGAATTTGTTGAACGTTAAAGATGGAAAGATGAGTATGGAATGATTAATTCAGCCAACTTGGAATGGATGCTGGTAGAGACTGCTCTATGGGCTAGAGTTTGAAAAGGGTGAGTGGTGTCTCAAAGGACATTGTCCTGCCTATGTTAGAGAGGCTATGGGTTCACATATGTAAACCGTTCTGTTTTTGCAGTTGCAATAAGATACGGTATATAAATTAACATAAATAAATAAAAAAAAATCTCTCTCTTCCAGGATCCCCTCCCCCACCTGATTAGTCTGCTATTGAGACAGACATGAGAAGCAACTGCTTGACCTGGGATTTGTAGTATAGAGTCAGTGGCGTTCCTAGGCTGCTGACACCCGGGGCGGATCACCGATGCGCCCCCTGGGTGCATTGCAGCCCCCCGGTGAAATTACACCCCACCCCCCCGGGTGCAGCGTGGCCCCTGCAGCAAATTTACACCCCCCCAGGTGCAGCGCGACCCTCCCCCCAGGTGCATTTTTACCTGCTGGGGGGGGGGGGGGTGCCGCGCTCCTGTTGGCCGAATCCGCTCGTTCCCTCCCTGCAGCTCCCTCTGCCACGGAACAGGAAGTAACCTGTTCCGCGCAGAGAGAACAGCAGGGAGGGAACGAGCGGATTCGGCAAACAGGCGTGCGGCACCCCCCCCCGCGACGTGCACCCGGGGTGGACCCCCCCCCCCCCCCTTGGTACGCCACTGTATAGAGTGTTGCCACAATTTTGGTTTCTGCTAGTTATTTGTGACCTGACTTGGCCACTGTTTGGAAAACTGGATAACAGGCTAGATGGACCATTGGTCTGACCCAGTATGGCTACTCTTATGTTCTGAATTTGAAACATGATTGGAAACCAGTCATGGCAACAGAGGAGTGGCATGGAAGAGAAGTCAGATTGTGATATTGTGTACTCATTAAGACATTGAATAAATAGCTTTGGAAAGCTGACATACTCATTGCTACATTGATCCAGCTGAGATATGAAGTGAGCATGCAGGAACATAATCTGAGATTCTTGGTCAATATAGACCAGATTTATCTGAACTGCTACAATGCTCATGTGCAAATATGAAGAAGATGAGAGATCTGATATTCAAAATAGAGGTGCTGGTTGATGTCAACACCAAGGTATTTAAATTAGTCAACTCTAAGGTGATTGGGTATCCCAGCAAAGTCAGGGAAAATGAGAGACAGTCCTTTTTGCACCTTTCACTCAACAGGTGACAATTGTAGAAACATTCAAGATCAAGTGATTAGATTGAAACCAAAGAGAAATTGAGTTGAGATAATATTGAATCTAGGAAAGATCATGGGTAAGATAGTCTTGCAGAACAAATAAGAATGTTATCAGCATAGAAGTAAAATAAGACACCTTCATTCTGAAGAACAGTGACAAGAGGACTAAGAAATATGCTGAAAAGAAGGCATGACAGCACCGAATCCTGAGGGACATCACAGGTGAGAGGGAGGGTTTGGACAGAGTAGAGTAGGATGGGTACAGACTGAGAAAGAACAACCACTTTAATACTGTGCGAGAGAGCTTAAAATTCACAAGACCGCATTCATTCAAGTATTTATATACCGCTTAGACCTAAGCAGTTTACAGGTTTATTTTCAGGTACTGGGTCTGTCCTAATAGGCTCACATTCTAAGTAATACATTGTATTCTCCGAGGACAAGCAGGCTGCTTGTTCTCACGACTGGGTTGACGTCCGCGGCAGCCCCCACCAACCGGAAGAAGCTTCGCGGGACGGTCGGCACGCAGGCCACGCCCACCGCGCATGCGCGGCCGCCTTCCCGCCCGTGCGCGACCGCTCCCGCCAGTTCCTTTTTTTCCGCGCCTGGAGAGAGTCGTGCTTTGCCGCTCTCTCTACTTCAGCCGCCGGATTCTTGCGATCGCGTATACGCGGATCGCGCTTCGTTAATTTAATTTAATTTCCTTTTATTATCGTTTCTTTTACAAAAAAAAAAAAAAAAAAAAAACTGCGCGTGTGGAGCACGCGCTCCCCTTTTCCCTCGCTTCCAGCGGGGACGCCTCGTTGCGGCCTAGTGGCCGCTCGGTCGGCTAGTTTTTTCGTGGTGTGATTTTAGCCACCATTGCCGACTTTGACTTCGCCGACGCGATTTTTCCGTCGATGTCCTCGAAGGTCCCGAGTGGATTTAAAAAGTGTGGTCGCTGCGGCCGGCCGATCTCGCAGACCGACACCCACACTTGGTGCCTCCAGTGCCTCGGGCCGGAGCACAATCTCAAGTCGTGCGCGCTGTGTCTCGGTCTCCGGAAACGGACTCAGGTTGCGAGGCAAGTTCTGCGGGACCGTCTTTTTGGAACTTGCGCCGGCCCCTCGACGTTGACCTCGACGGCATCGGTATCGAAGGCCGGATCTTCGGTACCGGTATCGATGCCCGAGACATCGGCACCGATGGCAGCGACCCCCAGGAGAACAGGTCCCGTCGGCCCGCCGGTCCGCCGGTGAGAGTGGGGTTGAGAGGCCGCGTGGGCTGTCGGCCCCGGTCACTCCCTCAGCTCGTGAGCCACGGGACCGAACCCTGTCGGACCCGGTACCTCGAGACCGAGGGGGATCGACCTCCTCCTCCTCCATGCCCTCCGGCGCCGGTGACGTGCACCGGAAAAAAGACAAGAAGCGCCGTCACCGGGAGCCCTCGGTGCACCCTGAAGGGGAGTCGACGCCGAAGCGTCATCGCAGAGAGGAGAGATCTCCGTCGGTGGTGGAGGTACCGACGCGTCGGGGTTCCGGCACCTCGGTGCCGTCTCCTGGCCCCCAGCAGCTTCTGGCACCGACACCCTTACCGGCCCCACCGCCTTTCCCGGCAGCGGGCCTGGACGAGTGCCTCAGAGCCATCCTTCCGGGGATCCTGGAAGGGCTGATGCGCCAGGCTGTCCCGGCGCCGATGACTGTGGCGCCGGCGAGCTCTAGCCCGGCGCCGGGGCTGTCGACACCGCCGCCGCTTGCGGTGCCGGTCTCGACCGCCACGCAGGTGGAGTCCCCGTCGACGTCGATGGAGGGAGCTCCGTCCCCGCCGGCGCGGGAGTCCACCGCTCGACGACACCGAGGCCTCGGTGCCTCGACGTCGAGCCGGGCCCGGTACCGGACTCAGCTACATGAGCTCATGTCCGATACCGAGGATGAGGACTCGTGGGGGGAAGAGGAAGACCCGAGATATTTCTCCTCAGAGGAGTCTACGGGCCTTCCCTCGGACCCCACGCCGTCACCGGAGAGGAAGCTCTCACCTCCTGAGAGTCTCTCCTTTGCCTCCTTTGTGCGGGATATGTCTATAAGCATTCCCTTTCCCGTGGTCTCTGTGGAAGAGCCGAGGGCCGAGATGCTCGAGGTCCTCGACTATCCATCACCACCTAGAGAGTCCTCCACGGTACCGCTGCACAATGTCCTGAAGGAGACGCTGCTTCGGAACTGGGTGCGACCACTAACTAACCCCACCATTCCCAAGAAAGCAGAGTCCCAGTACAGGATCCACTCTGACCCAGAGCTCATGCGGCCCCAGTTGCCCCATGACTCAGCGGTCGTGGATTCTGCTCTCAAGAGGGCACGGAGTTCGAGGGATACCGCCTCGGCGCCCCCGGGGCGGGAGTCTCGCACTCTGGACTCATTTGGGAGGAAGGCCTACCAATCCTCCATGCTCGTGACCCGCATCCAATCTTACCTGCTCTATATGAGCATCCACATGCGGACCAATGTGCAACAGCTGGCGGACCTGGTCGATAAGCTCCCGCCGGAGCAGTCCAGGCCATATCAGGAGGTGGTCAGGCAGCTGAAGGCGTGCAGAAAGTTCCTGTCCAGGGGGATTTTTGACACCTGTGACGTGGCATCTCGTGCTGCGGCCCAAGGTATAGTGATGCGCAGGCTCTCATGGCTGCGTGCCTCTGACCTGGACAACCGCACCCAGCAGAGACTGGCTGACGTCCCTTGCCGGGGGGATAATATTTTTGGCGAGAAGGTCGAGCAGATGGTTGACCAACTGCATCAGCGGGAAACCGCTCTCGACAAGCTCTCCCACCGGGCGCCTTCAGCACCCGCCCCCGCGGGCGGGCGTTTTTCCCGGGCTCGGCAGGCTGCACCCTATTCTTTTGCGAAGCGTAGGTACAACCAGCCGGCCCGAAGGCCTCGTCAGGCACAGGGACAGCCCCAGCGCGCTCGTTCCCGTCAACAGCGTGCGCCTAAGCAGCCCCCTGCGCCTCCACAGCAAAAGCCGGGGACGGGCTTTTGACTGGATCCACGGGAACATAGCCGCCCTACAAGTGTCCGTACCGGACGACCTGCCGGTCGGAGGGAGGTTAAATTCTTTCACCAAAGGTGGCCTCTCATAACCTCCGACCAGTGGGTTCTCCAAATAGTGCGGTGCGGATACGCCCTGAATTTGACCTCCCTGCCTCCAAATTGTCCTCCGGGAGCTCAGTCTTTCAGCTCCCATCACAAGCAGGTACTTGCAGAGGAACTCTCCGCCCTTCTCAGCGCCAATGCGGTCGAGCCCGTACCACCCGGGCAGGAAGGGCAGGGATTCTATTCCAGGTACTTCCTTGTGGAAAAGAAAACAGGGGGGATGCGTCCCATCCTAGACCTGAGAGGCCTGAACAGATTCCTGGTCAAAGAAAAGTTCAGGATGCTTTCCTTGGGCACCCTTCTGCCAATGATTCAGAAAAACGATTGGCTATGTTCCCTGGATTTAAAGGACGCATACACTCACATCCCGATACTGCCAGCTCACAGACAGTATCTCAGATTCCGCCTGGGCGCACGGCACTTTCAGTATTGTGTGCTGCCCTTTGGGCTCGCCTCTGCCCCACGAGTGTTTACAAAGTGCCTCGTGGTGGTAGCGGCCTACCTACGCAAGCTGGGAGTGCACGTGTTCCCATATCTCGACGATTGGCTGGTCAAGAACACCTCGGAGGCAGGAGCCCTCCGGTCCATGCAGTGCACTATTCAGCTTCTGGAGCTGCTGGGGTTTGTGATAAATTACCCAAAGTCCCATCTCCAGCCAACCCAGTCTCTGGAATTCATAGGAGCTCTGCTGAATACCCAGACGGCTCAGGCCTACCTTCCCGAAGCGAGGGCCACCAATCTCCTGGCCCTGGCTTCGCAGACCAGAGCGTCTCAGCAGATCACAGCTCGGCAGATGTTGAGACTTCTGGGTCATATGGCCTCCACAGTTCATGTGACTCCCATGGCTCGTCTTCACATGAGATCTGCTCAATGGACCCTAGCTTCCCAGTGGTTCCAAGCCACCGGGAATCTAGAGGATGTCATCCGCCTCTCCACCAGTTGCCGCACTTCACTGCTCTGGTGGACCATACGGACCAATTTGACCCTGGGACGTCCATTCCAAATTCCGCAGCCCACGAAAGTGCTGACGACGGATGCATCTCGCCTGGGGTGGGGAGCCCATGTCGATGGGCTTCACACCCAGGGTCTGTGGTCCCTCCAGGAAAAGGATCTGCAGATCAACCTCCTGGAGCTCCGAGCGATCTGGAACGCACTGAAGGCTTTCAGAGATCGGCTGTCCTGCCAAATTATCCAAATTCGGACAGACAATCAGGTTGCAATGTATTACGTCAACAAGCAGGGGGGCACCGGATCTCGCCCCCTGTGTCGGTATGTGGCGTTGGGCGTGTCGGTTCGGCATGCTTCTCCAAGCCACGTACCTGGCAGGCGTAAACAACAGTCTGGCCGACAGACTGAGCAGAGTCATGCAACCGCACGAGTGGTCGCTCCATTCCAGAGTGGTACGCAAGATCTTCCGAGAGTGGGGCACCCCCTCGGTGGATCTTTTTGCCTCTCAGACCAACCACAAGCTGCCTCTGTTCTGTTCCAGACTTCAGACACACGGCAGGCTAGCGTCAGATGCCTTTCTCCTTCATTGGGGGACCGGCCTCCTGTATGCTTATCCTCCCATACCTTTGGTGGGGAAGACCTTACTGAAGCTCAAGCAAGACCGCGGCACCATGATTCTGATAGCGCCCTTTTGGCCTCGTCAGATCTGGTTCCCTCTTCTTCTGGAGTTGTCCTCCGAAGAACCGTGGAGATTGGAGTGTTTTCCGACTCTCATTTCGCAGAACGACGGAGCGTTGCTGCACCCCAACCTTCAATCCCTGGCTCTCACGGCCTGGATGTTGAGGGCGTAGACTTCGCTGCGTTGGGTCTGTCTGAGGGTGTCTCCCGGGTCTTGCTTGCCTCTAGGAAGGATTCCACTAAAAAGAGTTACTTTTTCAAGTGGAGGAGGTTTGTCGTTTGGTGTGAGAGCAAGGCCCTAGAACCTCGTTCTTGCCCTGCACAGAACCTGCTTGAATACCTTCTGCACTTATCAGAGTCTGGCCTCAAGACCAACTCAGTAAGGAATCACCTTAGTGCGATTAGTGCTTACCATTATCGTGTGGAAGGTAAAGCCATCTCTGGAGAGCCTTTAGTCGTTCGATTCATGAGAGGCTTGCTTTTGTCAAAGCCCCCTATCAAGCCTCCTACTGTGTCATGGGATCTCAACGTCGTCCTCACCCAGCTGATGAAACCTCCTTTTGAGCCACTGAATACCTGCCATCTGAAGTACTTGACCTGGAAGGTCATTTTCTTGGTGGCAGTTACTTCAGCTCGTAGGGTCAGTGAGCTTCAAGCCCTAGTAGCTCATGCTCCATATACTAAATTTCATCACAACAGAGTAGTGCTCCGCACTCACCCAAAGTTCCTGCCGAAGGTGGTGTCGGAGTTCCATCTTAACCAGTCAATTGTCTTGCCAACATTCTTCCCCAGGCCGCATACCCGCCCTGCTGAACGTCAGTTGCACACATTGGACTGCAAGAGAGCATTGGCCTTCTACTTGGAGCGGACGCAGCCCAACAGACAGTCCGCCCAATTGTTTATTTCTTTCGACCCTAACAGGCTAGGGGTCGCTGTCGGGAAACGCACCATCTCCAATTGGCTAGCAGATTGCATTTCCTTCACTTACGCCCAGGCTGGGCTGACTCTTGAGGGTCATGTCACGGCTCATAGTGTCAGAGCCATGGCAGCGTCGGTGGCCCACTTGAAGTCAGCCACTATTGAAGAGATCTGCAAGGCTGCGACGTGGTCATCTGTCCACACATTCACATCTCATTACTGCCTCCAGCAGGATACCCGACGCGACAGTCGGTTCGGGCAGTCGGTGTTGCAGAATCTGTTTGGGGTGTAAATCCAACTCCACCCTCCAGGACCCGAATTTATTCTGGTCAGGCTGCACTCTCAGTTAGTTGTTCTTCGTAGGTCAATTTCGGTTGTACCCTCGCCGTTGCGAGGTTCAATTGACCTGGGTTATTGTTTTGAGTGAGCCTGAGAGCTAGGGATACCCCAGTCGTGAGAACAAGCAGCCTGCTTGTCCTCGGAGAAAGGGTATGATACATACCTGTAGCAGTTGTTCTCCGAGGACAGCAGGCTGATTGTTCTCACCTACCCTCCCTCCTCCCCTTTGGAGTTGTGTGTTTCATATTTTATTGCTTGTCATTCAACTGGCGGGAGCGGTCGCGCACGGGCGGGAAGGCGGCCGCGCATGCGCGGTGGGCGTGGCCTGCGTGCCGACCGTCCCGCGAAGCTTCTTCCGGTTGGTGGGGGCTGCCGCGGACGTCAACCCAGTCGTGAGAACAATCAGCCTGCTGTCCTCGGAGAACAACTGCTACAGGTATGTATCATACCCTCTACTGTTGTACCTGGGGCAGTGGAAAGTTATGTTACTTTCACCGGGTCACACTGAGCTGCAGAGGGAATTGATTCTGGTTCCACAGGATCTCAACCCACTGTCAACCATCAGGCAGCAGCAGGAATTGAACCCAGTTCCACGGGTTCATATCCCACTGCACTAAGAATTTAGGCCACTCCTCCACTGTATTAGATCAAAAGCTGATGATAAATCCAAAGAGATGCGTACAATCAGACCCTTATCAAGGACAGAGTAAATTTCACTCAAGAAACTGCAGTGGTTTACACAAAAGCCAATCTGGAAGAAAACTATTTTTTAAATCACATTAGAAAGGAAGGACAGGCCTATAGTTTGCTTAAATTTAAGGGTCAACTGAGGGTTTCATTCAAAGAGAGTTAAACAAGACATGGATGGAACCAAATGAGTTTTCATGATTCAAAAGCAAATGAAAGCTGAAACCAAACAGAACATTGTCTTTGTGCACATCCTTACAAGGTCCTGGAGATAACTTGAAGTGGACACACAGTAGAATCTTATATGAAGAGAAGGAATGTGATGCTCATGATCAGTTGAACATCTGGAAATGAAAATCTGCAGATACAGATTTATAATATGCAACACCATTAGTTAGATAAAAAGGAAATTCCATGTATTTCTATAAGGTGATTTTTATATGTGCCTTGGTAACTAAACTACTACTACTCAACATTTCTAAAGTGCTACCAGACTTACGCAGTGCTGTACAGTCAAACATGAAGAGAGAGACAGTCCCTGCTCAAAAGAGCTTACAATCTAAAGGACATAACAACAGAGACAGTCAAATTAGGACAGCATAGTACATCTGATTACACAATAGTTCATAGGGACAGACTAATAGATCTAAACATCTAAAGACAAGGTATGCAAATGCATAATATTTATTGCACTTGTATATTTATTGCACTTGTATCCCACATTTTCCCACCTATTTGCAGGCTCAATGTGGCTTACAAAGATCTGTTTCTTAGGGGTTTTGCACTTTCATATTTTGTTTTTCCGAATATGAGTCTGGCTGCAGTATTCTGGGCCGTCTGGAGTTTCTTGATGGTCTGTTCTTTACAGCCAGCGTAGAGTGAGTTGCAGTAGTCCAGGTGGCTCAGTACCAGGGACTGTATCAGGTTTGGAAGATGGCTCGTGGGAAGAAAGGTTTTACTCTTTTGAGTTTCCACATGGAGTGGAACATCTTCTTTGTAGTGTTCTTCACGTGGTTTTTGAGTGTGAGATTTCGGTCAATGGTGACTCCCAGAATTTTCAGATTGTCTGAGATGGGAAGGGAGAAGTTAGGAGTGGTTATGGTGGTGAATTTATTTGTATTGTGTTGTAATGTGAGTATAAGACATTGTGTTTTTTCTGCATTGAGTTTTAGCTGGAATGCATCCGCCCAGGAGTGCATGATTTGGAAGCCTTTGTTGATTTCGTTGGTGATTTCCTTTAGGTCTTGTTTGAATGGGATGTAGATCATGACATCATCTGCATATATGTATGGGTTAAGGTTTTGATTGTCTAATAGCTTGGCTAGTGGTGTCATCATTAGGTTAAAGAGGGTTGGTGAGAGGGGGGATCCTTGGGGGACTCTGCATTCAGGTATCCTTGGGTCTGATATCGGTATTGGTAGTGGTATTGAATAGAGGAGTAATGGTTAGGTTAAGTGCCAAAAGCAGAGTCGAAAAGATGGGCTTTGAGCAAGGATTTGAAGATGGGTAGGGATGGGGCCTGACGTATCAATTCAGGAAGTCTATTCCAGGCAGAGGGTGAAGCGAGGCAGAAAGGGCAGAGTCTGGAGTTAGCGGAGGTGGAGAAGGGAGCAGAAAGGAGGGATTTGTCCAGTGAGCGGAGGTTCCGGGTAGGAATGTAAGGGGAGATGAAGGTGGATAGGTAAGGAGGGACAGCAGAGTGAGAGCATTTGTAGGTTAGTAGGAGAAGCTTGAATTGTATGCGGTAACGGATCGGAAGCCAGTGAAGTGACTTCAGGAGAGGGCTGATGTGAGCATATCGGCTCTGGCAGAAAATAAGACATGTCGCGGAATTCTGAACAGATTGAAGGGGGGATAGATGGCTAAGTGGGAGGCCAGTGAGGAGCAGGTTGCAGTAATCTAGGCGAGAGGTAATAAGAGTGTGCATAAGGGTGCATGTGGTGTGCTCTGAGAGGAAAGGGCGAATTTTGTTGATGTTAAAGAGGAAGCGACAGGTTTTGGCCGTCTGCTGGATATGAGTGGAGAAGGAGAGGGAGGAGTCAAAGATGACTCCTAGGTTGTGGGCAGATGAGACAGGGAGAATGAGGGTGCCATCTACTGAAATAGAGAATGGGGGGAGAAGCGAGGTGGGTTTGGGGGGAAAGACAATAAGCTCAGTTTTGGCCATATTCAGTTTCAGGTGGCGGTGTGACATTCAGGCAGCTATGTCAGTCAAGCAGGCTGAAACTTTGGCTTGGGTTTCAGCAGTAATGTCAGGTGTGGAGAGGTAGAGCTGGGTGTCGTCAGCATAAAATGGTATTTGAAACCGTAAGATAAGATCAGAGAGCCCAGGGAAGAAGTATAAATGGAAAAAAGAAGGGGTCCAAGGACAGATCCCTGAGGTACTCCAACTGAGAGTGGGATAGGGGTGAAGGATGATCCACCGGAATATACTCTGAAGGTACGGTGGGAGAAATAAGAGGAGAACCAGGAAAGAACAGAGCCATGAAATCCAAATGAGGACAGTGTGGCAAAAAGAAGACTATGATTGACTGTGTCAAAAGCAGCGGATAGATCAAGGATAAGGATGGAGTAATGGCCTTTGGATTTGGCGAGGAATAGATCGTTACAGACTTTAGTGAGCGCTGTTTCAGTCGAATATAGAGGGCGAAAGCCGGATTGAAGCGGATCAAGGATGGCATGAGAGGAGAGAAAAATCAATGCAGCGGCTGTCAACGGCACGCTCAAGTAACTTGGAGAGAAAGGGTAAGAGGGAGATGGGACGGTAGTTGGAAGGACAGGAAGGGTCTAATGACGGTTTTTTGAGGAGCGGTGTGACTACATGTTTGAAGGTGTCAGGGACAGTTGCGGTGGAAAGAGAGAGGTTGAGGATGTGACAGATAGAGGGGGTGATAGTGGGAGAAATGGAGTTAAGTAAGTTGGTGGGAATGGGATCAGAGGGACAGGTAGCATATTTCAAGGAGGAAAGAAGGTGGGCGGTTTCCTCTTCAATGATATCAGGAAAGGAAGAGAAGGAGGCATGGGTTGGGTGATCGAGGGAGTGGGTTAAGGGAGGAAGAGGAGGAGGCCGAGGCATGGGTCCAGCTGATTGATTTGGCCGGCCACGCGGTCTGGCGGTGTTCCGGAAGCCATGCCGGTTTCCGATGCGGGTAGCTCGCACGGCTTGGTCGCACGGGATTGGCCGCCTTTCCCGAGGTTCCACCTTTTCCCTTACAGGCACCAATCTGGAGTGTTCCCTGCAGCTGCTCGTGGTTACTGCTGATGCGGGGACTACTTAAGGCCGGTAGTTCCCTGCACACCTTGCTTCGGCTTCTATGCTTATAGAGGTTTGGTGCTCATCTCGTGCGCTTCATTGCTTGACTGGCTTATCATTACCTGACCCTTGGACTGAATCTGGTACTTCTCGCTTGCTGCCTGCCCTGACCCTTGAACTGAATCCGGTACTTGTTGCTTGCTGCCTGCCCTGACCCCTGGACTGTATCGGCTCACCCTTTGAGCTTTCGCCCGCCTTGCTTCTAGCCTGGTCTGGGTGGCCCAACCCTGTCCAGTTCCCGAAGTCCTGGTGGCCACCTGCACCTGGGGGCTCAACCCCTGGGGAACGGTGGTCGCTTCCCAGGTGAAGCCAGGGGTTATCCAGCTGCCTGACCGAGCGTGGCGCAACTCTACACACCGTGCTCAGTCGGGGCAGGAGATAGATTTGCATACCAAGGAGGCAGTGCTTGCAAATCTATCTCCTGCATATTCATTGTGGATATCCTGAAAACCTGACCTGCCTGCGGCTCTCGAGGACTGGAGTTGCCTACCCCTGCTCTAAGGTTACTTGCTCTAATGGAATCATGTTAAACACTGCACAGGTAAATATGACTACATTTTGGAAATAACATGCAAACTTTAACTTAGATCAGCTGCCTCCAATTAGAAATCACTTGCATTTCTTATACTACTACTACCACTTATCATTTTTATAGCACTACTAGACATACACAGCACTGTACGCTGAACATGTAAGAGACAGTCCCTGCTTGACAGAGCTTACAATCTAAGCAAAGACAGATAAATAGGACAAATAAGGCGTAAGGGAATTACTTAATGTATTAGATCATAATATCCTACTAAACATAATAGACAGCTTTGGCATATGTGGCAGCCAGGTTCATATACAAAAGCTCTCATTCAGAAAGTGCCTCCCCTTTATTAATCAAATTACACTGGCTTCCCATCAAAGTGAGAATCACCATCAAATTATCTACTTTTATCTTTCAAATCCTGAATGGCACAGCTCCAGACTACATGGTACCATTAATAAACTTACCTCAAAGAAACAGTAAATATGAGGCAAGAAACTATCTCAGACTACACTTTCCAAATTTCAAAAAAGTGATCTACAAAACTGTCTACTTTGCAGACTTCACTTACCTAGTAACCAAATGGTGGAACTCCTTACCACCCAAAATAAGAAATATACAGGAATATACTAGATTCTACAAAATCCTCAAATCATTCCTATTCAAATAAACCCTCATAAAGAACAACCATATCTCAAAAAACTAATT
The DNA here is from genome assembly GCF_901765095.1 of Microcaecilia unicolor. NCBI lineage: Eukaryota > Metazoa > Chordata > Amphibia > Gymnophiona > Siphonopidae > Microcaecilia > Microcaecilia unicolor. The sequence goes on along the minus strand of NC_044033.1, from coordinate 223,865,692 downwards.
ATTACCGGAACTGGTTATTACTCTATTTACAATTAACCTTCTGTTTGCTTCATGTACAATTTCTCATTTGTAATAGGTTTTCTAAATGTTAAACATCCATAGCTTTTCCAGTACATTTATGAAACTATTATAAAATTGGATTCTTACAACAAATTATGTTCTTATGCATTATTGTTTATGTATCCTATACTGTTTATTGTAAACCACACTGATCTCAAACTTGTCTGGAATAATGTGGGATATAATTGTCAGAAATAAATATATAAATGTGGGAAAGATAAAACAGACATGGGTACTGAACAAGTTAAAAACAACCTCAAAAAGATGGACTTTTAGCCTAGATTTGAACACAGCCAGAGATGGAGCTTGATGTACTGATTCAGGAAGTCTATTCCAGGCATATGCTGCAGCAAGATAAAAGAAACATAGACTGGACTAGTCAGTGGAGGAGAAGGGTACAGATAAGAGAGATTTACCATCTAGAAAATGTAGGAGAGCAGAAAGCATAAAAAATACTGAATGGCAAAATCTATGAGGAAAGTATTTCATTGATAAGCTGAATTTGGGAGCAGGGTATGGGTCATGAATGTGGTATTCTGCCTTTCAGTGGGACAACCAAAGTGTTTTACTTAACATATGCAAGTAATTTCTCTGTCCCTAGTGGGCTCAAAATATAAGTTTTGTACATGGGGCAATGGAGGGTTAGTTGATATGGCCAGGGAGAGCCACAGTGGAAACTGAACACAGTTCTCCTGGTTTTCAGACCACTGCACTAACCATTAGACTCCTCTACTCACTGAGTATTTGTTTGACAGAGATTTGACACAAGGTAATCAGCATAGGTCAGTGGTGAGACCCTGACTGGAGTGCTGGGAAGACCACAGGTGGAACAAGAGATTATAATATAGATGAAATTCAAAAGAAAATGAGCAAAATGGTATATAGACATGATAATCCATGTTTAGTGAGTCTGGAGAAGCTAATAATGTATTCTCAAGAAAAAGAAAGCAAGAGGAGAAAGGACAAATATATTCAAATATGTAATAGGCTGGAATAATATGCCCCAGGTACAAAATAAGGACCTGTTTACCGATTTGATTGTAACCACAGAAAAGCTATATATCAAGGCCCATCCCCCTTCCCCCTTGTTTCAATCACAGTAACCATTTGAGTAGGACCAATGTTTACATAGTCCTAAACTTAAATGGATAAGTTATCTGTTTAAGGGGCCCTTTTGCAAAGGCATGTGAGAGCTAACATGCTAGTAGAATGTACCCAATTGGCATGACCGCTGGGGTAGCGCATGCACTTGGATGTAATTCCAAGTTTGGCGTACGCCAAATGCTATAGTAAAAAATATATATTGCTGGGGCATTGGCACACACTGCATGGTTTCAGTGTGGGTAGCGCATGAGCCTTTAACGCTAGGTCAGTGCATGGGGATAAAGGTTCAGGCTATAAATAGGAACATGATAGTTTTAATATTAGCATACACCCATTTCCCAGCCCATTACAAAATAACCTTTTCCCTGCCGCGGTAAAATATGGCACAGCACATGCCTAAAAGATGCCCACACTAACACAGGCCACTTTGTACCGTGACTTTGTAAAATGACCCCTAAGTTATGACAACTATTTATATATATCCTACTTAAATAGATAAATTTGTTCTAAAGGGGATGAATATCACTACTGACCAGTTGAGTTTTAGCTAAGCCATGGGAACAGCTATTTCCTCACCTCTCTTTATGCACATAACTCTTGATATCTGACCTAAAGTTATCAGTTTGCTAATCCCACATTAAAAAAAGAAAAGACTAATTTGGTTAAACTGGAAGTTAACTGCTTAAATTATTTTGAATATGTACCTTTGTGTATTTTGATAACAGTTTATTTAGAGATCTTGATTTCTAACTGTACACCCTTAGATCATGAGTAAATTCCGAGCATCCCACTGAATAGTGATAGGCAAATGTAAAATTCCAAGAAGGTCTCCCTTATCTAAAGATCCTTCATTAAGGTACAAATCAAATTGGCAGTTCAAGACAGAGACCATCTATGAATCATAAGTGTGTCTCCAATAGGAACTAAGCAACTGTTCTACTTACTATTGATTATATCTCCATGTGGGAAAAGTTGTATAGGACAGTGGTTCTGGAATTATTAAATTTCTCATTGTAACAAATCCCCCAATCATGATGTCTCCATCCTTGTGGTATCCTGGTTTTACGCTTTTATATTTCATTGGTGGAAGCTGGCCCTCACTGGCCTTCCATTCGATGTAGCAAAGTATGAAAATCAGGATCAGAGGAGCTGCCATCTTTCAGGATGAGAAACAGCTTTTCCTATGAAACAAACTCCTGCTTGCCCTCCTCTGCAATTGTGGTATGAGGGAGGAAGTTTCAGAGGTGTTGGATATTAAAATAATGTCAGAAAAAGGAATGTTATGTCCAAGAATTTTCAAACTGCACACCAGTAAATCTGTGCAGAGACACACAGGAGGTTGAGGAAAGACAGCACACGTCTCATACTGATGTCACCCAGATCTCTGTATTATTAGCAGTGATTCAGCAGCTGGTGAGGGCACTGCTAAATCTTTATAGAGTCCTGCTCCTCAAAGATTCACACTCAAGGGATGTCTTCTCCTGATATGTGTTTGAAATTGAATACAAGTTGTTTTCTTTTTTTTCTTAATATAATCCTATAGAAACTGCACATCCATTAATCAGCAATTATTAATTATATAGAGAGTCTTGGTGAGATGAAAATAATTGCAATCAGTGATAGTGTACACAGTGGTGTAGGAAGGGGGGGAGGGGCGGTCTGCCCCGGGTGCACGCGCTCGGGGGGTGCCGGCCCCGCTGGTTCCCTGCTCCCTCTGCCCCGGAACAGGTTACTTCCTGTTCCGGGGCAGAGAGAGCAGGGAACCAGCGGGGCCGACGCAGCTCCGAGTGACGTGCACTCGGGGCGGATCGGCCCTTCCACAGGTAAGAATGCGGTCTGGGGGGGTTGCGCTCTGGAGGGGGGGTGCGCCACAGAGGGGGGGTGCACTGCAGAGGGGGTGGGGGTCGCACCGTGCTGCACCCGGGGGGGGGGGTGCGCAGCGGTGACCCGCCCCGGGTGTCATTAGCCCTCGCTACGGCACTGAGTGTACACATTTCTACCATCAATAGTACTTTCCTGTTTTTATATTTTTCTTCCTCTACATATTACTTCATATTTTTATAATGTAATGTGGTTGTCATGGTCATACTTTTAAACAAAAGAAAATGTGATGAATAAAACCATAAACTTGTCAAGTAGAAAGAGAGTTTTAGACACAGGTAAAATCACAACTTTCCAGCATGGGTTTGCTATTGACCAGATATGTGTTAAAGCAGGTTAGATGTGTTCACAGGAGATCTCTATTCTTTGAATGGCTCATTTCTTGACTAAAGTGTGGTTATCATTAGAGTGTCATGTCCCTTAGCCTGCATTAAATTGCTGTGTGGTCTGATAGCATTATAATCTTTGATGTCATTGGTATGTACGTAGGTGCATGTTTAGCAAATATAGGGCCTTGTTTATAAAGGTGCGCTAGCATTTCTAGCGTATACTAAAAATTAGCACACTAACCTTATAGATTCCCATAGGAATATTATGGGCATCAACACGGTTAGCACACATTATAAACGCTAATGTGCCCCTAGCGTAGCTTAGTAAACAGGGCCCATAGTGAGGGGTAAGGTTGCCTTGACATTTGCTGAGATTCTACCACAGTGAAGGGTGGATACTGGTAATCACTTTTGGGAATGAGGCGAGCTCTAGATACAGTGTCAACCAAAGATATGCATGTGGGCACAACTGCAGTAAGGCCTGAGGTCTCCCTGTGCATGACATTCCCTGTTGTTTCCCTCATTATCTATATGGCCACCTACCTGCTCCCCTAACCTTTCCAATTGTGTAGGCTTCACAATCTGCGCATACTGAATGGAAGGTTGGCTGTGGAACCCTCTGGACTTTGTATACTGCATTCTGCTACAGAAAGTGGGTTACCTCACAATGATTGTATTTGCACCTTGATCATAAGGAAGCTGTGTTGGGATGGTGTGGACTATTCAGTGGCGTAGGAAGGGGGGGGGGGGGGCGGGAGGGGCGGTCCATCCCGGGTGCACGCCGCTGGGGGGTGTCGGCTCTGCTGGTTCCCTGCTCCCTCTGCCCCGGAGCAGATTACTTCCTGTTCCGGGGCAGGGAGAGCAGGGAACCAGCGGAGCCAACGCAGCTCCCAGCAGTAGGGGGTTGCACCGAGGGGGAGGATTATCGATGCGCTGAGGGGGGTGCGCAGCAGCGAACTGCCCCGGGAGGCAGCCGCCCTTGCTACACCACTGGGACTATTTAGGATTGTCATTTCACTGATGTTGTCCTGTGTAGCCAATCAAGGAGGCATGCACTGTCTGTTGGTCTTTTAACTGTTGTGATGTGTACTAGATTGCGATATGCTGTGATGCTGAGCCACTGATGTTAACCCAAAGACGTATTTGGGAAAGGGAGGATTCACATGACAAAGTCCAAGATGACAGGAGATGTCATGTTCCTGAATACCATGCAATCAAATGGACTATCATAATTTGCATTTCTTTTTTATTTAATATACCAGAAAAAAAAATAAAACAGTTGTTATTCAGCCCGCTGAGGGCAGGCCTTCTAAGTGCCGCAATCGACTCTCAGTTTGGATAATAGATGCCGATACATTTCTGATGTCTGGCATTGAATATCCAGGGTTTTGATTGCCGGATTAAACATAACCGGCCAAGTCAATGTTCAGCACTGAGCAGTTAAGATTATAGTGGCCCAATTTGGCTGCCAAACATAGCCGGCCAAGTGCTGAATATTCATGGCTAGTCAGTTATATCGTGCAATATAGCCAGTTAGCTGCTTTGTGCTAAGTGCTAGTATTCAGCGGAGATAACCATTTATCTTGCAGTGAATATTAGTGCTTAACACTATTTAACTAGTCAGGAGTTATTCGGTCCACTTAAATAGCGTTTCATATCATCTGGAAAGTATCTAAATGGTTTACATATTATAAATACTAGGGTTGAAATGAGAAGATGAAAAGAAAATGTAAGTTGGGTTACATGGTAAAGGTAATAAAATCCAAGAGGATGCACTGGGCAGAGATTGGGCACCGCCATTTTGAAACAGGTGGTTCAGAGGCAGGAGGGTGTAGGCTGTCCTCCTGCCTTCAATGTTAGGGTACCTTGAGGGGTCTGGGGGGTGAATGAGAATTTCACTAGACCATCAAGGCTTTTAGTGGCCCCTAGAGGGTCTGGCCCATTAGTATTGGTGGGGGTTGGGGAGTCCACTAGACCACCAATAATGTTCTTAGGTGTGTGTGTGGGGGGGGGTGGGGGGTGTCCACTGGACCGCCTGGGATGTTTTTGTTGCAGGAGGGGTCCACTGATTCACCGGGAATTATGTTGAGGGGGCAGATTAGGAGGGGTATGATCATCAATGGATATACACACAAGAGATGTGCCTACCAGACACTTCTTGTGGGCATGTGCCAGAAATGCTCGAACTCATTTTCTGACCAATGCTGAAAACTAACAGCGTGGGAATAATGTGCATGTTACTAATGTTAAGCATTGACTGGAAATCTAATTCGCTATTGAGCCAGTGTTTTTCCAGCAATACTGCCTACTGTGCCGGATTTCTGTACATCTGCCCCTAAGTCTTTTTTTTTTAAATTTCTTTATTCACTTTAATCAATTTTACTAGAAACATCTTGATTAAGATAGTATCACCAAAATAAGAATATTACAAAATCATTAAAGAAAAAAATTTCATTCAGGTAATTATTGATACTCAAGTCCATAAATTGGGATCCAAAATTTAAGAATTACGGGAGTAAATAAGGTAAATTACCAAAAATAGTAACACGAGGATATCACATTCTTACTAAGCTGAGTCAATTGTACTTCAATGCTTATCCCTAGTCACCGATGATATCAGAGTGGATACATGTGTTGGTTCGGTAAAGACATATTTCTTCTCCGCAAGTCTTATTATGCACTTGCAGGGGTATCTTAAGAAAAAGGTACCCCCCAAGTGCAACACTTCAGACTTAAGGAGCAAGAATTGTTTCCTTCGTCTCCGTGTCTCCTTAGAGACATCTGGAAATAATAATACTTTAAGACCCAAAAAGGGTTTATCTTTATTACGGAAAAAGAGACAAAAGATCCAATTCTTATCGGGTAATAGTGCAACAGTCGCAACCAGGGTCGCGGCTGTTGCTAATTCGGTGTCAGAAGTCTCGAGCAAACGAGACACATCTAATGAACTTTCCAACATTTGACTTGGTTCCTTTCCTGGGATATAATATGCTAAGGTAAATGGAGGCAAATTTTGCTCTGGTACATTCAAAATTTCCCGCATATATCGTTTTAACATATCCAGAGGAGCAACAGTCTTAATCCTAGGAAAATTGATAAATCTTAGATTGTAGTTTTTGGTATAATTGTCAAACACTTCCATTTTTCTCCTAAGATTTGTCAAGTCATTTGTCATCAAAATTTGTTGTGAGTCCAATTTCATAACTCTTTGATCCATTTTTTCCCATTTATCTTCAATTGTTTTAATCTTTTCCTCTGTCCCTTGTAAGGTACTTTCTAAGGCATTTACTTTAGTTATAGTCTCATGATCTTATTTCAAAAAAGTCTGTCCCAGGTTAGATACCAAGTCCCATAAAGCTTCAAGTGTTACCTCCTTTGGTCTGACTGCTAATACCATTGGAATTGCAAACTTTTCAGAAATCTTCACCGGTACCTCATCCTGACGCTCAGTCCCTCTCCCCTCAATCAGTGGCGGTATCCCAGGCTCAAAGCCCTCCATTCCTCTCTCTGATGCAATCGAACCTTCAACTCGACGCTCTTCGGGGTCTACATTACCCTCGCGGGGAGACCCTGTCGAGTCATCGAGAAAGGAACTAGCTCCAACCGGCTGGGGAGGTGGGGTGCGCATAGCGGGGCTCAGCGTGGTCTCAAGGCCAGGGGAGGTCGATTCTCCCGGAACGCCAACTCTCCCTACTGGCAGCATACCGCTATCCTGCATGTCTCTCTGTGGTCTCAGAAATCGCTCAATAGATCCAGGTAATGAGGGAGTTAGTGGCGAGGCTCTGGTCACTAGCTTTCCTCGGCGCTTAGGCATTGTAAGATCGGGAAGTTCCCAGACTCACAGCGTCTTAGTAAGATGCGGCCATCTTGGATCCTGCCCCTAAGTCTTTAACAATTTCTTAAATTTAACACAGGAATGCTCCATTTAGATTAAACTTGGGACTTTGTTCCACAAACTAGGAACACACCAAAAGAACGCACCCCTATGGGTAATATCCCAACGTGTCTTGGTTACTAGTGGGAGGGTCAAGTGGTGATTATTTTCAGATTGCAAAGACTTCCTAAGAATGCAGGAGACACTTGAGGCCAAGTAAGAAAGCTTTATGGGCTAGCATCAACAACTTAATTTCCTAAAATGAATTGGTAACCAATAATAATGAATGTACAGAGATGCCATTGTATCATATTTGTGAGCACTGACTAACACTCTGAACCAATCTGATCTTTATTGAAGAGACTTTAACCATTCAATCAACTGGAACAATATTTCAACAGAGGATACCACTAAGGACACCATTTTTGAGAAGGAGTCAGCCAGTACAGGAGAAACTGGGGATACCTATTGTACCTGAATGTATATAGGACCACAAAAACATAAGATTAGATATATTGGGTCAGACCAGCAGTCCATCTAGCCAAGTATCCTGTTTCCATAGTGACCAATCCTGGTCACAGGTATCTGGCAGAAACCCAAATAGTAGGTAGATTCCATGCTACCAATCCTAGGGCAAGCAGTGGCTTCCCATTGTCTGTCTGAATAGCAGACTATGGACTTTTCCACCCTTAACTTGTCCAAACCTTTGTTAAACCCAGATAACACTCACTGCTGGTACCACATCATCCGGCAACATGTTCCAGAGCTTAACTATTCTTTGAGTGAAAAAAAAATATTTCCTCCTATCCCTTTTAAAAGCATTTTCACATAACTTCATTGAGTGTCCCATAGCATTTTTACTTTTTGAAAAAGTAAAAAATTGATTCACTTTTAATCTACACCACTCATGATTTTGTAGACCTCAATCATATCTCCTCTTAGCAGGAGTAGCCTAGTGGATAGTGCAGTGATCCTGGTGAACTGAGTTTGATTCCCACTGCAGCTCCTTGTGACTCTGGGCAAGTCACTTAATTCTCCATTGCCCCTGGTACAAAATAAGTACCTGAATATATGTAAACTGCTTTGAATGTAGTTGCAAAAATCTCAGAAAGGCGGTATATCAAGACCTATTTCCCTTTCCCTTCCTTTTTTCCAAACTGAAGAGTCCTAACCTGTTTATCCTTTCCTCATATGAGAGGAAGTCCATCCTCTATCATTTTGGTTGCTTTTCTTTGAAACTTTTCTAATTCCATTATATCTTTTTTGAGATACGGCGACCAGAATTGAATGCAGTACTCAAGGTGAGGTCACACCATGAAGTGATATAGAGACATTATATTATTCTTAGTCTTATTTACCATCCCTTTCCTAATAATTCCTAGCATTCTGTTTGTTTGTTTTTTTGGCTGCCACCACACACTAGGCAGAAAATTTCAGTGTATAGTCTATAACAACACCTAAATGTTTTTCTTGGGTGCTAGCCCCCAAAGTGGACCCTAGCATCAGGTAACTATGATTTGGATTATTCTTCCTAATGTGCATCATTTGCATTTGATTACATTAAATTTCATCTGCCATTTGGCTGCTCAGTCTTCCAATTTTCTAAGGTCTTCCTGCAGTGTTCCACAGTCCTCATGTTTTCTTAACAACCTTGAATTGTTTAGTGTCATCTATAAATTTAATCACCTCTTTTGTTCCAATTTCCAGATCCTTTATAAATATGTTAAACATCTTTGGCTGTACCTCAGACAAATGGTATAGCTTAAACATAAGCATAAAATAAATGATTATGATCACCAGAAAATCATGGTGCTGGGAGCATTGGGCATGGGGGAGGGTGGACTTGAATTGGGAAGGGGGGATTAATTGGGATTTGGGATCTGATTGGGAGGGTTAGGGCTTGGATCAGGGGGGTTGGGGGCTTGAATTAGGAGAGTTGCGGTTTGATCAGGGAATTAGGGGTTTGATCGGGGAATTGGGGGTTTGGATCAGGAGGGTGTGAAGGAACATTTAATAGCCTTGTCAGATGCAGCCCGGGAGCATCAGGCCACAGCATTGAGGCAAGATGTTCCCAGCATGGTAAAATAGCCCTAGCTTTTGGTTAGGGTTATTTTTCCATGATTTTCCGGTGATAACTCAAGTCACATTTCAGAATTTACATAGTAATATGCTGCTTTATATACATTTGCATATTTTGTTTCTCATTACTATGTAACCCGTGCAGGCTTATTTTTGAAAGAGAATGGCGCACATCTTCCGACACAAATCGAGAGATGGGCGTCCTTCTGTCAGGGTCGCCCAAATTGGCATTATTGAAAGCTGATTTTGGGCGTCCTCAACTGCTTCCCGGCGTGGGAACGACCAAAGTTCACGGGGGCGTGTCGGCATGTAGCGAAGGCGGGGCTGGGGTATGATTAAGAGATGGGCGTCCTTGGCCGATAATGGAAAAAAGAAGGGCATCCCTGATGAGCACTTGGTCCTTTTTTTCTTGTGACTAAGCCGTGAAAAGGTGCCCGAACTGACCAGACAACCTCCTCTTACTCCCCCAAGTGGTCACCAACCCCCTCCCACCCTAAAAAAAACTGTAAAAATTTTTTTTTGCCAGCCTAAAATATCATACCCAGCTCCATGACAGCAGTATGCAGGTCTGTGGAGCAGTTTTCGTGGGTGCAGTGCACTTCAGCCAAGAGGACCCAGGCCCATCCCCTCCCCTTCCTGTTACACTTGTGGTGGTAAATGTGAGCACTCCAAATCTCACTCTACCCACATGTAGGTGCCCCCTTCACCCCTTAGGGCTTTGGTAGTAGTTTACAGTTGTGGGGAGTGGGTTGGGGGGGGGTTGGGGGGCTCAGCACCCAAGGTAAGGGAGCGATCCACCTGGGAACAATTTGTGAAGTCCAGTGCAGTGCCCCCTAGGGTGCCCGGTTGGTATCCTGGCATGTCAGGGGAAACAGTGCATTACGAATTCTGGCTCCTCCAATGACAAAAGGGCTTGGACTTGGTCGTTTTTGAGATGGGCGTCCTCGGTTTCCATTATGGCTGAAAACCTGGGGGGGGGGGGGGCAACCATCTCTAAGGTCAATCTAAATGTTGAGATTTGGGCGTCCCCGACCGTATTATCGAAACGAAAGATGGATGCCTATCCTGCGAGGATGCCCTCATGAAAACTTGCCCCTCATGGTGACTCTAATATTATAAAATTTACAATTTGATCCTGTTTCAACATTACTGAAAGAAATGTTTTAATTATAGGCAAAAAAAAGGACCTCAGACAACGCTAAATGATAAAACTGCCACATCCACCATATGGTTACTTTATGTATATCATGAGCCTCAACCTTTTAAGTAACTTTTTGTGTCTTGTATTTTTATTATACAAAGACTTAAGGGGGCTTTTAGTAAGGTTCGCTGGTTTTTAGCGTGTGCTAAATGCTTGAGATGCCAGTGCATTCCTATGAGCGTCTCTAGTGTTTAGCTCATGCTTATTTTTAGTGCGCACTAGAAACGCCAGTGGGCCTTAGTAAACGACCCCCACAATCTTTTCTTCATTGTTAGCATTCGCTGTGATCTTGCAAAGATCCTTTAAACGTTATCATTTCTTCATTACTGGCATTAAGTATAATCATGCATCAAGTACACTTATCTTTATCTTGTGAAGATTCTGACAGACACCCGTTTCGCCTGACCGGCTTCATCGGATGATCTCGTGCCATAATTGCGGGAAGACTGCCCGTTCTTACAACAGAAAAATAGACACAACATTCAAATGAACTAATTATAAGGGGGAAAAAAGTCTCATATTGTCTGGGGGACTTGATAATGATAATCCACACCCAAGATAAAGGTGCATCCCACTTGTGACTAGTATAATCGTTGTCACACATCTCCCTCCCCACTACCAAAAGCTGTGCATTAATATCTTTGTTCTTGTGACTTTTAAATTTTAATATTTAAACACTACAAAACAGCCGAGCAGAATGACTGGAAGTTGGCAGAAAAAGTGCAATATCACTTATCTGCAAGCTCATCGGACCCAGCTAGGATGTTTTGTAGTGTTAAAATATTAAAATGAAAAATTAACAAGGAAAAATAATGATATAGGATGTCTTACCCCCTATTTACTAAGCTGTGCAGCAATTCCAACACATCTCATTCACTTTGAATGGGCTGTGTCATCATTCCCATGCGGCTTAGTATACGGGGGGAGGGGAGTTAGTGAGGAAGAAAATAATGGTAATCGGTGAAATACCTATTCCTACGGTTTTAAACAAAAGGATATGTATTTCAGCCTTAAAGATTGGAGACCACTGAACCTAGACCGGCTGATATTCAAAACAAGTTAACCGGCCACGAACGACCGCCGTCCGGTGAAATCGCTTGTCGGTGGTTAACTGGTCATTCTCGGCAGCACTTAACTGGTTATCACTGCTGAAAATGACTGGTAACAATCTTTAACCGGCTATGTCATCCTGTTGGGGTTCCTCAAGGATCTGTCCTTGGACCGCTTCTTTTCTCGATCTACACCTCTTCCCTGGGCTCGCTGATCTCATCACATGGTTTCCAGTACCATCTCTATGCTGATGACACCCAGCTTTATCTCTCCACTCCCGACATCACAGTCGAAACCCAGGCCAAAGTTTCGGCCTGCCTCTCAGACATCACTGCCTGGATGTCCAACCGGCATCTGAAACTGAACATGGCAAAGACCGAGCTCCTTGTCTTTCCACCCAAACCCTCTTCTCCTCTTCCCCCACTTTCCGTCTCTGTTGACAACGCCCTCATCCTCCCTGTCTCTTCAGCCCGCAATCTCGGAGTCATCTTCGACTCCTCCCTCTCCTTCTCTGCCCATATCCAGCAGACAGCTAAGACCTGTCGCTTCTTCCTCTTTAATATTAGCAAAATTCACCCATTCCTCTCTGAACAGACCACCCGAACCCTCGTCCACTCGCTCGTTACCTCTCATCTTGACTATTGCAACCTTCTTCTCGATGGCCTCCCGCTTAGCCATCTATCCCCCCTTCAATCTGTCCAAAATTCCGCTGCACGTCTTATCTACCGCGTGAATCAATACTCTCATATCACCCCTCTCCTCAAGTCGCTTCACTGGCTCCCGATCCGCTACCATATACAGTTCAAGCTTCTCCTATTGACCTTCAGGTGCACTCAATCTGCAGCCCCCCTTTACCTCTCTACCCTCTTCTCCCCGTATGTTCCCACCCGTAACCTCCCTCTCAGGACAAATCACTACTATCTGTACCCTTCTCTACCACCGCTAACTCCAGACTCCGCCCCTTCTGCCTTGCATCACCTTATGCCTGGAACAGACTTCCCGAGCCCATACACCATGCGCCCTCCCTGCCCATCTTCAAGTCCTTACTCAAAGCCCATCTCTTCTGCCTTGCTTTTGGCGCCTAACCACCTTCCCTACATAGTTTATAACCTTTAGATTGTAAGCTACCTACATTGACTACATAAGTTGTAAGTTACCTACACTGACTACATAGTTTGTAATCTTTAGATTGTAAGCTCTCTTGAGCAGGGACTGTCCTTCCCCATGCTAAACTTGTACAGCGCTGCGTAACCCTGGCAGCGCTATAGAAATGCTAAGTAGTAGTAGTAGTAGTATGTCAGGGATATTCTGGAGGCGTTTTATGGGTATGACTAGTTAAGTTAGAATATTCAGAAGTTAACCATCAGTCCTACCTTTATCCACTAACTCCTGACCGGTTAAGTCTGAATATTGACTTTACCAGTCATGAGCAAGCCGGCTTTACAAAACCCAGAAATTCAACGGCAAAGCCTACTCTGATTTTGTTTGCAGCAACAGACAAAAAAAACCCCGCTATCTGCTTCGAGCTGAATATCGGCCAGAGAGAGCTTTAGAGACAGGTTGAAATTGCAACTTTCCAGAAAAAAAAATTCAGATGGTTGAGGAGGGTGGAGATATTCTTATGGCATGTGTTTGTCTGTCCTGTGACAAGACTATGAAGGCTGTCAATATGGTTTTCCTATTGGCCAGACGTGTTAAGTTCGGTTTAGATCTAGTCATAGAAGCTTTTAGTTCTTTGAATTGGTGTGTGGTTGGACAGGGTAGACTCCTCTTCAGTCTTTATATGGACACAGGCTGCCTTATCATTATAATCTTTGATGTCATTCATATCTGAAATGGTGCTTGCCTTGATCCTTGCTAAAATGTGTTCTATCAGAGTAGATACTTGTAATCAATTTTGAGGATGAAGAAAGCTCTAGAGAGTACCTACCAAGGATATGCATGTGGGATCAACTGTGATAATACCTGAGGTCTCCCTATTCATACCATTCCCTGTTACTACTCTCATTATCTACATGGCCACCCATCTCCTCCCCCAACCTTCCTAAATGTGTAGGCTTCACATGCTCCACATACCCTATAGAAAGTTGGCTATGGGACACAACTCAGACACATTTGAGACAGGGAGGATTCAAAAGACAAGGTCTAAGAGAACAGTGGTTGCCACATTCTAGAACATCATAAAAGTAAGTGGACCATCCTGAGACACACTGCTGCTATGCAATGAGAGCTCTTGGCAGGTGAGTGTGAACCTTGCTCTTTGTCAATAGATAAGTGATATGTTGACTGGATATTCTTCACCCACCCAAAAAATATATTTTTTTTCCAGCCTGTATGCAAGTGTGAAATGTCATACCCAGCTCCCTGACACCAGTATGCAGGTCCCTGGAGCAGTATTTAGTGGGTGCAGGGCACTTCAGGCAGGTGGAGCCGGCCCCCCCCCCCCCCCCCCACCTGTTACACTTGTGGTGATAAATTTTGGTCAGTTTGGGCACCTTTTTGTGCCTTGGTCATGAGAAAATCATGACCAGGTAAAGTCGTCCAAGTGTTCGTCAGGGACGTCCTTGTTTCTTTCAATTATGGGTCGAGGACGTCCTAGTGTTAGGCACGCTCAAGTCCGGCCTTCTCTACACCTCCGATACGGCCCCTTGAACTTTGACCATCCCTACGACGGAAAGCAGTTGGGTCATCCAAAATCGGCTTTCGATTATACCGATTTGGACGACCTTGTGAGAAGGACGTCCATCTTCCGATTTGTGTCGAAAGATGAGCGTCCTCGTTCGAAAATAAGTTTGATAGTGGAATTAGAAAAGGTATAGAGAAGGGCGACTGAATTGACCGGCTGAAATTTCTAGGGTTCTTTAGCTTGGAGAAAAAATGGCTGAGGGGGAGATATGATAGAGGTCTATAAAATAATGAGTGGAGTGGAATGGGTAGACGTAAATTGTTTGTTTACTCTTTCCAAAAATACTAAGACTAAGGGGCATGCGATGAAGCTACAAAGTAGTAAATTTAATTCGAATCTGAGAAAAATTTCCTTCACTCAACGTGTAAATAAATTCTGGAATTCGTTGCCAGAGAATGTGTTAAAGGCAGTTAGCTTAGCGGGATTTAAAAAAACGTTTGGATTTATTTATTTATTTATTTATTTATTGCATTTGTATCCCACATTTTCCCACCTATTTGCGGGCGCAGTGTGGCTTACAATACATTGTGAGTCATGGAATTACATTGGTTACAATATGGTTATGGGTTATATTGAGAAGAGTTATGGGAAGACAGTCGAAGTCAAACATATTTTGGGAAAACAAGTCAAAGTCAAACATAGTTTGGGAATGGAACAGTAGAATGTAACAAAGGGGAAGTGATCGGCGATAGAACAATGGCGAGAGAACATTAGGGTATAACAGTTCCATCTGTGGGTAGAGTTTTAAGTGTGGTGAGAATAAGGGGAAGAGAGATCAGAAGAGAGTGCATTGCCCCATCTCTGTTAGTGCGTAAGGACTTCATGTGTTTTGATTCTTGCCATAGCTTTTCTCGAAGAGATGAGTTTTCAATAGTTTGCGGAAGTGGGTTAATTCATAGATCATTTTCAGGTTGCGTGGTAGTGTATTCCAGAATTTCGTGCTTGTGTAAGAGAAGGTTGAGGCATGCAGTGCTTTGTATTTTATGCCTTTGCACTTAGGGAAGTGGAGATTGAGGAAAGTTCGGGATGATCTTTTGGCATTTCTGGGTGGCAGGTCTATTAAGTCAGACATGTATGCAGGGGCCTCACCATGAATGATCTTGTGTACCAGGGTACATACTTTAAAGGTGATACGTTCCATGAGTGGGAGCCAGTGCAGTTTCTCACGTAAGGGTTTTGCACTTTCGTATTTTGGTTTTCCGAAGATGAGTCTGGCTGCTGTATTCTGGGCTGTTTGAAGTTTCCTCAGTATTTGTTCTTTGCAGCCTGCGTATAGTGAGTTGCAGTAGTCCAGATGACTGAGTACGAGTGATTGCACTAGGCTGCGGAAGACAGATCTTGGAAAGAATGGTTTTATTCTTTTCAGTTTCCACATGGAGTAGAACATCTTTTTGGTTGTGCTGTTCGCGTGAGTTTCGAGTGTTAGGTGGCGGTCGATAGTGACTCCAAGGAGTTTTAAAGTTTCTGAGATTGGCAGATTTATTTTAGGTGTGGTAATAGCGGTAAATTTCTTCGTGTTGTATTGGGAGGTAAGTATGAGGCATTGAGTTTTTTCTGCATTCAGTTTCAATCGGAATGCATCTGCCCACGTATTCATGATGTGTAGACTCTGGTTGATTTCATTGGAGATTTCATTAATGTCTTGTTTGAAAGGGATATATATCGTTACATCATCTGCATATATGTAAGGGTTAAGGTTGTGGTTTGATAGAAGTTTTGCCAAGGGAATCATCATTAGGTTGAAGATAATTGGCGATAGGGGAGATCCCTGCGGTACTCCGCATTCAGGTGTCCATGTAGCAGATGTAGTTGAATTTGATGTAATCTGATATGAGCGTAAGGTTAGGAATCCTTTGAACCAGTTTAGGATGTTGCCTCCTATGCCAAAATATTCTAGTATGTGTAGTAGGATTTCGTGATCGACCATATCAAAGGCACTTGACATGTCAAATTGTAAGAGGAGTATATTGGTGCCGGTTGCAATCATTTGTTTAAATTTGGTCATTAGGGTAATTAGTACTGTTTCTGTACTGTGGTTTGACCGGAATCCTGATTGAGCATCATGTAGTATTGAGAACTTGTTGAGATAGTTTGTGAGTTGTTTGGTTACCATCCCTTCGGTTATTTTGGTTATTAGTGGTATAGATGCTACTGGTCTATAGTTAGTTATTTCGCTTGCGTTTTTCTTTGTGTCTTTGGGTATTGGGGTGAGTAAAATTTTTCCTTTTTCCTTTGGGAAAAGTCCATTTTGTAGCATGAAGTTCACATGGTTTGTTAAGTCTGTTATAAATTGTTGAGGAGCTGATTTCATGAGGTTGTTTGGACAGATGTCTAGTTTGCATTGGGATTTGGCGAATTTTTTGAGTGTTTTAGAGATGGAGTCTTCTGATATTAATTCGAATTTGGTCCAGATCCTATCTGCTGGACATATTCCGTCTTCAGGGTCTAGGCAGTTTAGGAGTGTGGCGTATTCGATAGGGCTGGTGGGTATTTTGAGTCGTAATTGTATAATTTTCTCCTTGAAGTATTTCGCGAGGTCGTCGACCCCTGGTGTATCTTTGTTGTTGTTTGTAACTGGTGTGGTGTCCAGCAGTTTATTTACAAGGTAGAAGAGTTTATGTGTGTCCCTGTAGTTTGGGCCAATCATTGTTTTGTAGTGTAGTCTTTTAGTCTGTTTTATGGTATATTTGTATGTCCTCCGGAGTGATTTCCAGGCGTTCAGTGTGTGTTCATCTTTCTTTTTGTTCCATGCGCGTTCTAGCTTTCTGACTTGTGTTTTGAGTTCTTTCAGCTTCTCGGTGAACCATGGGTTTGATTTTTTCCTATGTGATGTCCTGGTTTGGATTGGGGCAATTGTGTCTAATGTTGTCTTACATATGTCGTCCCATTCTTGGAGGAATTGAATGGTATCAGTGTTTGTTGACCATTCATTTTGGTAGACTTGTCGCCAGAATGCTGTGGGGTCTATTTTTCCTCTCGTGGTATATGTTGTTCGTTTCTATTTATTGGCTACGTTTGTACGTATTTTTCACCAGTGGAGGGAGATATATGCTTTATGATGGTCTGTCCATGGTATGGGTGTCCATTTTGTGTCTGTGAGTAGGAGAGTAGAGTCTGGGTCGAATTTGTGTGTAATAATGTCTAGTGTGTGTCCTTTTTCGTGTGTTGGTTGAGTGTTAGGTGTGTGTAAGTCCCAGAGTTTTAAGAATTCTTTGCATTCTTGTGTGCCTGTTGAGGTGTCGTCTTCAAGGTGTAGGTTGATATCTCCTATTATGAGGATGTTTGAGGCAGAGACACATGTGTTTGAGATGAAGTCCATGAGTAGCGTTTGGGAGTCTTTCCATTTTCCTGATGGTCTGTAGAATAGGATTGTGTTAAGGTGTCCTTGTAGTTTTGGATGAGTGATTCTTGTCGAGGCAATTTCGAGTTGTGGTGAAGTAGATTCACCAGTGGTTGTGGTGGTGAACTCGGATTTGTAAATTAATGCTATTCCGCCCCCTCTTTTTCCATTTCTTGCCCAGTGGGTGATTTTGTATTCTGGTGGGCATATTTCTATGATGGCGGGGTCTGTTGGGCCGTGGAACCAAGTTTCCGTGATGAATAGAAGGTCTAGATTCTCTGTGGTGATCCAGTCTATTATGTCTATTGAGTTGCTTACTGCTGATCTAGCGTTGATGTATCCTATTCGGATTGAGCGGTATGGTTCTGTAGGGAGGTTAGATGTAGTTATTTTTATTAATTGTCTGTTTCTTCGGTGGTTGAATTTGTCATTGTTGCTCTTTTTTTTCTCTTTCTGTTGGTGTTCATATGTGAGGATTTTTCCTATTGGTTGGTTGTTGTATTTTTGGTCTGGTGAGTTGTTCATAGGTTGTATATAGAGTTGATGAATTGCAGTTGGGTTGTTTTTGATGTTGTGGGTGGCCCATGCATGGTAAATTATGGGAATGAGATATGTTATTATCAGTAGTTTGTTAGTGTTCATGTTTGTAGTGTGATGTACTTAGAAACAGTTATAGTGAGGCATTAAGAGTAATACACTTAGAGACAGTTATGAGCAGGCGTTAAAAGCAATGCAGTTGGGACATATAGGTTGGCCAGATTCTGGGTTGCTTACTACAGTGATTGTGGCAAGCATAGTAGCCATATGAGTCATACAATCAGAGTGTCTATGCATGCAATTATCTTAGTAGTTTTTCTACGGTATTGCAGTAAACAAACAGGTGGAGAGCGCTGAACTGCGCAGGCATGCAATTATCACCGGGGCATGCGAACTATCACCTGGAGTAGCAGTGTAGTTAAGGTAATTGTGCTAATCAGAGTTTTAGGAGTTTCTTGTTACACTGTTTCTGCAGACAGGGTAGCAATACAGTTAGGCATTTATACTTGCAACTATCATAGAATTCTTTACTACAATGTTACAACAATAAGCGTTTGTTCTTGTAATTTATCATTGTATGAGATGATTTCTTTTTACTTTGCATTTAGAAGAGAGCTGCTAGGTTGCCTTGTGTTTAAAGCAAAGCGAGGCAATGGCATTTTTAGCTTGTTATAGGGCAGAGTTCAGAGAATAACACTTAGATTAATTAGATTTGGCGGTGCTCATGCTGCAGTAAAGGCATTTGGATCATTAAAGCATACAGAGGAGCTTTTTAACTTGTTATAGGACTGCAATAGAAGCATTCAGATCATTAAAACATAAGCATAGTGACACTGGCGGAATACTCATGCTGCGATAAAGGGATTTAAATCATTAATGCATGGATGTTTTTCTAAAGGAAAAATCCATAGGCCATTATTAAATTGACTTGGGGAAAATCTACTGCTTATTTCTGGAATAAGCAACATAAAATGTATTGAACTTTTTCGGGATCTTGCTAGGTATTTGTGACCTGGATTGGCCACTGTTGGAAACAGGATACTGAGCTTGATGGACCTTTGGTCTGTCCCAGTGTGGCAATACTTAAGTACTTATATAAGGATGTAAGAAGAAAGAGGGAAAGGAGATATTGGCATGGTGGAACAATGTGGGGAGAGACCATGGCATTCTCAAGGAGAGATGAGTGAATGGAGGATGGTAAGTTCAGAGGGTAGAATTGTATAAAGGGGAGTGGATGAAAGAAAAGGGAATACGATGCCAGAGAAGGAGTGAGACAGGAGAGGTAGGGGTGAGAGGAGAAGATGGAAAGTTGATAGGTACTGGTAAGTGAAATATAGGTGGAGGACTGAAGAGTGAGAAGATGAAATCTGAGGAGGAGAGAGAAAACAGAGAAAGAGGAAATGTATCAGAGACAGATATAGTGAGGGAATAGAAGAGAAAGGGAAAGTGGAGAAAAGACAAATGGACCACACCCACTGGAAAGAGAGCAGAAGACAGACAGGAAAACAAAAGAAGAAACTGGGACCAACATGCTTGAAAAAATAAAATACCCAGGCAACAAAGTGCCCTGTTTACTAAGGTGCGTTAGTGTTTTTAGCATGCCTACACTTAGCGCGTGCGCTAACCATGTAGGCACCTATAAGGATATTGTAGGCACGTACATGGTTAACGAACATTAAAAACATTAACGTGCCTATAACGCTGCTTAATAAACAGGGCCCAAAGGTAGAAAAAAGTGTTTTATTTTGAATTTATTTATTGGAGCTTTTTAGCTTTAAGGACTGAGCTGTGCCTGCTTTGTAAAATGTACATTTTTTCTATTTTTATTTTGAAAAGTAGAGGGGACAATACATTTCTATTTCTCTTTTACCAATATTGCTGGTTATAGTCTGGATTTCTTGAGGGGGGGGGGTCCCCATTTCAGTTTTTGTCTGCATGTTTCTTATTGTCCTCTATTTTGTATCAAGTGAGGGTCTGTCCATATTCTACGTGTGCAGCTAAGGTGAAGGATTCTGCTAGTGTGTGGTGTCTGTGTAAGAATCTGTAACAGTTCAGCTTGTTCCAGTTTCGCAGTAGCTGGTGCACTTGGGCCCAGTGTAATATTTATAGTACTAGCTTTTCATAGGTGGATTAGGACTGCTATAGTGTGGTAAGTTTTCCGGCTCTAGGTGAAAGTAGACTCTGGGGCAAGGGCTGCCTATGGTCACCAGAAATAAAAATGCTCAGGACTACTGGACTCCACATCCTATAGAGTCACCATATAAACAAAAGCTGGGAGTCTGTGACCCTTCAGCTCGGGGGGGGGGGGGGGGGGAAGGAGAAGCAAGCTGGCTCGCACTTCCAGAACAACCGGCTAGCAAGATGCCAAAAAATTTAACAACCGGCTCTTCCTAGCCGGTGCAAGCTGACTCCAGCACACCACTGCTTGTAGTTTATGATGGCTAATCTCTTTTTTCTTTCCTTTTCACCTACTACTAACATTGGTACCTTCATAAGAGATTTACTCCCTAAATGGAAAATGGGAACTGTGAAAAAGAATTTCCTTTCTTTGTTTGAAGACATTTTCCCCTTGATAGTTAGTTTGCCGCTGACAGCATTTTTTAAGTGCTAACCATAATGGGGATGGCTGCTGGGGCTTATGCGGGTTCTGACCAATATTAATCCAGATCCTGCATAAAACAGTTGTGCAGACTCTGGCTGAATATTGACCAGGACCCACATAACTTTTAATGTGCTTTTAATGCCACCATCCCCCTCCTGGTGCCCATCTTCCTCCCCACCCTCCCTTCCTCCAACCCAAGAAATGTATAAGCCAAACCACCTGGAAAGACACCAGACCCCAACTCTTAATCCCCCACCCACAAATTAAATTAAAGATCCAAATCAAAGATAATTCCACAAATTTGAATTAGCATAGCTTGAACTTGCACAGAATTAAAAAAAAAAAAAAGAACAACATTCATGTCAGTTGTTTTTTGTTATAGATTTCCTGCTATTCATATCGGGCCTTAATAGCATAATGCGACATTTGGACATAAAGATACATCCCAGGAGTCCAGCACTGGAAGCTTGTATGGCAAATATCTCCACTGCTACCATGTATTTTCCTCTTGTGCTCAGATATGTTGGGATAAAAGTAATCCAAACACTGCAGAACACCAGCATGCTGAAAGTAATGTACTTGGCCTCATTGAAACTATCAGGTAGATTTCTTGATAAGAATGCAGTAATGAAGCTGATAGAAGCCAGAAATCCTAGGAAACCCAGAACACAGTAAAATGCAATCATAGACCCTTCATTACATTCAATTAGTATTGCCCCAATCTCTGATTGCATATTGTGATATGGGAATGGGGGAGCAGAAAACAACCAGATGAGACAGAGAGTAAATTGAAAAAGAGAGCAGGAAAGTATTATAGTATATGAGATCCTGGAACCCATCCATTTCCGGAGCTTACTTCCAGGCTTGGTTGCATGAAAGGCTATAACCACAGTGATGGTTTTTGCCAGTATGGAAGAGAGTGAGATAGAGAAAATCATCCCAAAGGTAGTCTGACGGAGAATGCAGGTCACGGGTTCAGGACGGCCAATGAAAATCAAAGAGCATAGAAAGCAGACCATAAGGGAGATGAGGAGGATATAGCTGATGTCTCGGTTATTGGCTTTCACAATAGGTGTGTCTCTGTAATGAATGAAGATTCCCAGAATGATTGCATTGATAAGAGAGAAGAAAATGCAGCTGGTAGTCAAAGCTATCCCAAGAGCCTCTTCATAGGACAGGAAAATTATCAGTTTTGGTATACAAGTATCTCTCTTATGACTGGGCCAGTGGTCCTCTCGACATTTCACACAGTTGTCCATATCTGAGGAAGATGAGCATTGTCTCAATATCTCATAAACAGCATTGATTTTGGGTTAGTGCATGATCCTTTCATTAATTCTCTATACCTCAGACTGCAGCAGATAATGTTGCTCTATAGTATCCTGAAGTTTAGAATGGTGAAGTAGTTTTGATGCACATCAACCAGCTACAAATCAGAATCAGTATGTACAGTATACAGACACTTTGCGAAGAATAATTTCAACTCATCTCACTAAATGAAAAAAAGCGCATGACTGCTATTGTTTCCTATATACCTCATCCCTTTTCTTTCTTTTGTTTTTCATCTATTTGCTAGAAAGTGATCAACATTAACACTGTAATCAATGTTCAAAATGATTTACCAACCGCAAATAGCTTCTAGCTTAATTCATTTTTGCAGGGCTTTCTTCTGAAATTCAGTGTTATTGACTGGTTAGTGGGCCCAAAAAGGGGGGCACGGTCATGTGAGGGTCATGGGAGCATTCCTTTTATATATGTGCATTGTTATTCAATAAAGGGGATCCATGCTTAGTTTTGGACACTGAGATTTATAACAAAGTTTCATTGGTGTAAATGGTCATGCCTAAATCTAGCTGCAGTTCCCGGTACGGAGCCTATTATTCAAAACTTTAAGCGGTGGACCTGATTCTATATATGGTGTGTTATACCTAGGCTCGTCTGATGGACGCACCTAAATGTATTCTATAAGCCACACCCACGCTCCTCCCATGACTGCAACTCCATTTTGGGTGTGCAAGTTGGAATTTACATTTGCCTTTTTATAGAATATGCATAGAAAGAAGCACGGGTATTTACTGTCATTTTGAATGAATTCACTCAAGGCATTGTGCAGTAAGAATAAATCAGACATGAGCAATAGACGATTACAGCAGTATTCAAATAACAATACAAAGTATGGCATAATATACTACTTACAATGTCATTAAAATATGTAATAGAACATTTTGACAGTGTAGGGTATAAGCAAAGTTGCAACATATACATAGATAGGTAAGAGAGTGACAGGACTTAGAAAGTAAGGTGACTAATTTAAAGAAAGGTGCACATGAGGTCAAAGAGATGGTTAAATATGGTCACAGCTACAGTAAGAGTGGATAAACATGTCCTTTGTAGTATGTGAAGCCCCTTGTGTGTGTGAGTGAGACTAACAAGTTAGTTACGTAGCCAATGAAGTTTTTATAAAAATGGTGTGATGTGGTCATGCCACTTCCAACCTTCTTTTAGTCTTGCTGCAGCATACTGAATCAATTTCAGCTGGTGCAGGCCCTTTGTTGTCAAACCTTTGTAGAGTGCATTACAGTAATCCAGTCTTGATGTTATCATGGTATGCACTACTGGGTTATAAGATATACCTTCTCGATGTAAGGAGAGAGGGAACGTAGCTGTCACAAATAGTAGAAGCAGCTCTTGAATATTGCTTGGATTTGGGGAATCAAAGTGTTGAAACTAACTGTATTCCAATTACTTATAAGTGGTCATTATTGGTCACTGAACATGACTAAATGGATCATTAAACAATTTAGTGGCCTCTCATTTTGATAATCTAACTTTGTTCCTCAAAGAGATGCTGCATGATGTGGAGGTACAACTCTGACCTTCTTTGTATTTCAGATGACTTTGGAAGCCTAGGATTGATTTAGCACCCCTGTCTTTTTCTATTTAGAAAGAATCATCTACAGTTTTCACGTGTCAATTACCAGGAGGCTGGATTACTGTAATTCTTTATACCAAGTATTACCATTGAACACCCTATGTCAATTGCAGCTGTTGCAGAATTCAACTCAAAAATGTTGGTGGGCAAGAAGGCTAGGGATCATGTGCTTCCTACTTAGAAGGATTTGAATCGGCTTCAAATAAAATGAAGGAAACAGTTTAAACTTTCAGTTTTGGTTGGTAGCAGTCAATGGGATGGTATCTCCAGTCCTCACAGCAGGTTATTCTAGCTTAACGATCCTTCCTGGTGATTCGGCTGGAATATAAAGGGCCTTCAGTTGTGTGGTGGTTGTGCTATTATAAACCATTCCCCTGGAGCTTTGTTTTTCCAGAAGACGTTGTGATCCTGTCATGAATTCAGCCGAGATGAGAGTTATTGAAGCTTTTAGAAGATGAGGCTTTTTTTTCCTGAATTCTGGTCGTTTTGGAGTTTATTAGGTTGTCTTGTCCACAAGGAAGGTGAGCCCTTAGGTCCCGTAAGGCCCCGAAGGACCTTAAAGGACAGCCGTGCAACCCCAAGTCTTCACCCATGGCGACCGCCGTTCACCAAGGGTTGAGCCCCCAGCTGCAGGCAGTCAACGGGACTCAGGAACCGCGGGGTTGACGGACTGACCTGGACTGGAACCGGGAGAGAAGCGGGCAGGTGGAATAGAGATGTCCACAAACTGGCAGCAGAACAGGGCAGGCAGCTAACAGCGTAGTCAGAGTCAGGCCAGAGGTCAAGGCAGGTGGCTAGTAGAGAAGTCAAAGTCAGGCCAGAGGTCAAGGCAGGCAGCTAGCAGAGTAAACCAGGAAACAGTCCAAAGTCCAAAATCAGCAACACCAGGAAATCAACGGAACACAGGAACCACGGAGTCTGGCCTCGGGAACAGAACCTGAAGCAATGTTCTAGCTCAGTCCCCTTCCTTAAATACAGTTCAGCATCAGCCGCCCCGCCCCCGTAGGTACAGTCGACCAATCCGGACCTGGTTATCGGCAGAGCCCTTCTGATTGGCTCTGTCCGATCCCCCAGGCGGGACCACCAACTTGGCCTCCCAATCCAGCACCTCAGAGGCGGAGCTCCGGGCCCTCCCACCCGGGAGAGAAGAAGACGCCGACCATCGCGCCTTGGCGCTGCCTCCCTCAGCGGTGCAAACATAGCCCCCACAGCCAGCGACTGAGAGCCCGGCGGCCGCAGTCGCCGGCCTCAGGCCTTGGCCCCGGATGGAACGGCCATCACCGCGGCGGCCCCCGGCTCCCCACCGTGGCTTCCAGACCGTCACCCCTCGCTGCGGAGGACGCTGGCTCCCGCCCCCCGTGGCGGAGGAGCCGGAAGGAGCGATGGACGCGACAGTATCCCCCCCGGATGCCCCCCTCCTCCTGGGGCCAGGTTTATGAGGATATCGATCATGGAAGGCCCTTATCAACTCCGGAGCATGTACATTGGTAGCCGGTTCCCAGGAATTGTCTTCGGGACCGAAATGCTTCCATGATAGCAGGTAGAGCAGCTTTCCCCGACACCTCTTGGAGTCAATGATTTCTTCAACCTCATACTCGGGATCGGGGTCAGCCTCCGGAACGACAGATTCTTTATTCTGTGGATGCCATTTGGACCCCCGGAAGCTCTTCAGCAGAGAAATATGGAAGGCATTATGAACCCGCAGAGTACTAGGTAGCCGCAGGTGGTATGTCACCGCTCCGATCCAAGACTGGATAGCAAACGGCCCGATGTACCGTGGCCCCAACCTCCGAGAGGGTACCCGGAGCCTTAGGTATTTAGTGCTTAGCCATACCTTTTGCCCCTGCTGCAACACCGGGGTGGGACGCCGGTGTCGGTCAGCAAACGACTTGTACTTGGCGGCCACTCTTTGTAGTTGTTCTCGGGCCATATTCCAGACTTCTTGCAGGTCCACCAGGGTTCGAGTAACCATGGGCGTAGAGGAGTCAGAGGGAATGGGTGATGGAAGCCGCGGGTGTTGTCCATATACCATGAAAAACGGAGATTGCCCAGAGGCGGAATGTTCACTGTGGTTATAGGCGAACTCGGCCCACGGAAGAAGGGATGCCCAGTTGTCTTGCCGCTTGTTGACAAAGGCCCGCAAGAACCCTTTCAACGTTTGGTTAATCCGTTCAACCATATCGTTGGTCTGTGGATGGTAGGCCGAGGAGAAATGGGTAACAACCCCCAGAGCAGAACACAGGGCTCTCCAGAATCGTGAAGTGAACTGGGCTCCATGGTCACTGATGATCCTGACAGGTAGCCCATGGAGCCGGAAAATATGCTGGATGAACTGCTGGGCTAACAGTGCTGCCGACGGAAGCCCTGGCAGGGGAACGAAATGTGCCATACGGGAGAACCGGTCTACCACAACCCAAATCACGGTGTGCCCCTGGGAGCGGGGAAGGTCCATAATGAAATCCATAGACAATTCCTCCCAGGGAGCTGCAGGAATGGGCAAAGGCTGCAGGTCTCCCCAGGGGCGCCCTACCACAGACTTAGTCCGGGCACAGGTAGGGCAGGTCGTGACAAACTGAAGGATATCTTGCCTCATGTGAGGCCACTGGTACTGTCGAGAAATCAAACGAAGGGTCTTTTGGAACCCAAAATGTCCAGCCCATACGGAAGAATGTCCCCAACGCATTACTTTTCCCTGGTCCTGTGGAGGCACAAGCTTCCGCAACGGGGTGACCCCTCCTGGGGCCGCACTGAGGCAGACTGGATCCAACATAGGATGAGGCTCTTCAATGTCCTCTGAAGCTTCAAAGGCTCGGGAGAGGGAGTCCGCAGGGGTATTCTGGGCAGCTGATCGGAATACAAGTTGAAACCGGAACCTGGCGAAGAACAGTGACCAGCGGGCTTGCCGCGGATTCAGCCTTTGGGCCTCCTGCAGATACAAGAGATTCTTATGGTCCGTAATCACCGTAAACCGGTGCTCTGCCCCCTCCAGCAAATGTCTCCACTCTTGCAGAGCTAACGTCAAGGCTAGCAGTTCTCTGTCTCCTACAGTATAGTTGCGTTCCGCTGGGGAGAACTTACGGGAGAAGAAGAAGCAAGGTTGACGCCGGCCCTTGGCGTTAATTTGAGAGAGGACTGCCCCGGCGCCCAAAGCAGAAGTGTCCACCTCTACCACAAAAGGCTTGTCAGGATCCGGAGCCTGAAGGATGGAAGCAGATTCAAAGGCTTTCTTCAATTAACTAAATGCTGCTTGCGCCTCAGCTGGCCAGTTTCGGACATCCGCATGCTTCTTAGTGAGCGCTGTCAAAGGAGCTGTCAGTTGCGAATAGTGAAGAATAAATTGACGGTAGTAATTCGCAAACCCCAGGAACTGTTGCAGCGCCTTCAGGCCCTGGGGTTGAGGCCACTCCCGGATAGCGCGAAGTTTATCTGGATCCATTTGCAGACTCCCTGGTAACAGAATATGTCCCAGAAAAGGCAGAGACTGCTGATGAAAAGAGCATTTGCTGAGCTTGGCAAACAAGCGGAATTTTCGTAGGCGCTGAAGAACAGTTCGAACGTGGGTCACATGCTCCATGGGATCTTTGGAAAAGATCAGGATGTCATCCAAGTAAACAATTACCGTAGCATACAGCAGGTCCTCGAGAGCGAAATTTATGAACCTTTGGAACACTGCGGGAGCGTTGCACAAGCTGAAGGGCATCACCCGATACTCGAAATGCCCCTTATGTGTATTAAATGCAGTTTTCTATTCGTCCCCCTGCCGGATACGGACCAAGTTGTAGGCCCCATGGAGATCCAACTTGGTGAAGATCTGGGCCCCCTGCAGCCGATCAAACAACTCTGGAATAAGGGGCAGAGGGTATCGGTCCTTCACGGTGATGGCATTTAGGCCCCGGTAGTCAATACAGGGCCTCAAGGAGCCATCTTTCTTGGTCACAAAAAAGAATCCTGCCCCGGCAGGGGACATAGAGGGACGGATGAACCCTTTCTGGAGATTCTCCTGGATATAGGCTTGCATTACCTTAGATTCCTCCCGGGACAGTGTATAGAGATGGCCCCGTGGTGGCATCTTGTCAGCCATCAAATTAATAGCACAATCAAAGGACCGATGTGGCGGTAGCACATCCGCTTCCACGGGACTAAACACATCCGCGAACTCCCGGTACTCCTCTGGCAGAGCAGCTTGACAGGCTGACACAGTTCTAGGGGTAGCTACTACCGCGGGACAGCTGGATTCCCAGCCCTTCAAACAGGCCTCAGTGCAGGCGCCACCCCAGGCCTGAATCTTCCCTAAAGTCTAATCTATAACAGGGGTGTGGCGCCGTAACCAGGGCAGGCCCAGAACCACAGGATGAATGGTGCGGGGTAAGATCAGAAATTGAGCCTCCTCACGGTGATCCTCCCCCACCTGAAGCCCCAAAAATGGAATCACCTCTGTGATAGGCTGGGGTAACGCTGTACCCTGGATGGATGTCACTTGCAGCGCAGGTCGGTAGGGCAGTGTGGGCCATTCCATCTGCTGCAATCTGCTGAAATTTCCCCCGGCCCCGGAATCCAAGAGGGCACGGGTGTGAACCATCGTCTCCTGCCACCGCAAAGTTACTGGAAGTGTTATCAGATGATCAGGTAGGGGAGTAGAGTGCCCCAAGATCCCTCCACTCAGGGCGCCTTGGGAGTGGCGTTTCCTGGCCTTGCGGGGCAAGTGCGAATGAAATGACCAGCCTCGCCGCAATACAGGCAAAGACCGCCCCGCAAACGTTGAGTCCTCTCCGACGGAGTCAGTCGTTGGCGGCCAATAACCATAGGTTCCTCGGAGGTCTCCCTAGGTTCTCGGGAGCCACGGCGGGGGGGGCGGTCCCTGACCAGACCGAGGCACACCCCTGGGTCCCTTCCGCCGGTCCGCTCGGGCTCTAGCCCTCTCCTGGAAACGGGTATCTACCCGGACACAGAGCGATATCAGGGCATCCAATTGCCCCGGGACCTCCCGGCCAGCCAGCTCATCCTTGATTCGATCCTGAAGTCCCTCCAGGAAGATTGCAGATAAGGACTCCTGATTCCAGTGCAACTCGGTTGCCAAAGTCCGACAATGAATAGCATAGTCTGCCACGGTCCCTTCGCCCTGTTGAATCCGCAGCAGTTTGGACGCGGCGGAAGACGGCCTTCCTGGGAGGTCAAACACCATGCGGAAGCGGCATTGGAACTCCGCATAGTTGTCCAAGAGCGGATCCTGTTGTTCACATAACGGGGACGCCCAGGCCAGGGCCCGTCCCGTGAGCAAGGAAATAACATAGGCCACTTTTATCTGGTCTGATGCAAAAGCCTCTGGTTGCATCTTGAAGTATAAGTTGCACTGGTTGAGGAAACCCCGGCAGCTTCCGGGAACACCATCAAATCGTGCAGGCTCAGGGAACCGAGGTCCCGGGAAGGACCCTCCCGGACGGGGAGCCGCTGCGGCGATCTGGTGGACCGCAGCGGCCTGGTTCTGTACCTGGACCGAAGATAGCTGAGAGCATACGTTCTGTAGGGCCCCCGACAGGGCGTTCAACTGCTCCTGCTGCTGCTGGAGAACTTTAGCCAGGTCCCGTAGATCGGGTTACGTAGGCGAGCTCATGGCTTCAGGTTCCTGTCTTGTCCACAAGGAAGGTGAGCCCTTAGGTCCCATAAGGCCCCGAAGGACCTCAAAGGACAGCCGTGCAACCCCAAGTCTTCACCCGCGGCGACCGCCGTTCACCAAGGGTTGAGCCTCCAGCTGCAGGCGGTCAACGGGACTTCAGGAACCGCGGGGTTGACGGACTGACCTGGACTGGAACCGGGAGAGAAGCGGGCAGGTGGAATAGAGATGTCCAGAACAGGGCAGGCGGCTAACAGCGTAGTCAGAGTCAGACCAGAGGTCAAGGCAGGCGGCTAGTAGAGAAGTCAAAGTCAGGCCAGAGGTCAAGGCAGGCAGCTAGCAGAGTAAACCAGGAAACAGTCCAAAGTCCAAAATCAGCAACACCAGGAAATCAACAGAACACAGGAACCACAGAGACTGGCCTCGGGAACAGAACCTGAAGCAATGTTCTAGCTCAGTCCCCTTCCTTAAATACAGTTCAGCATCAGCCGCCCCGCCCCCATAGGTGCAGTCGACCAATTCGGACCTGGTTATCGGCAGAGCCCTTCTGATTGGCTCTGTCCGATCCCCCAGGCGGGACCACCAACTTGGCCTCCCAATCCAGCACCTCAGAGGCGGAGCTCCGAGCCCTCCCGCCTGGGAGAGAAGAAGACGCCGGCCATCGTGCCTCGGCGCCGCCTCCCTCAGCGGCGCAAACATAGCCCCCACAGCCTGCGACTGAGAGCCCGGCGGCCATAGTCGCCGGCCTCAGGCCTCGGCCCCGAACGGAACGGCCATCACCGCGGCGGCCCCCGGCTCCCCGCCGTGGCCTCCGGACCGTCACTCCTCGCCGCGGAGGACGCTGGCTCCCGCCCCCCGCGGCGGAGGAGCCGGAAGGAGCGATGGACGCGACATAGGTATAGTTGCGATAAATGTGAAGGGGTGTTCGATTCAAAAGACAGTGACTGCCTCTTGCTATTGTTGACAGGGTTTCACATCTGTTAGCAATTGTCTGCCATTTATCCTCTGATGCAGATACTCATTCTCATCCGCTTTGACTTGTTATAGACTCCAGTTGAGTTCTGACTTATCTCTGTGCATATCTTATGCTTCTTGAACATCTATCATTTTTGCTATTAGATGGCTGCTGCATGCTTTCAAAATTATTTCCATTAAGAACATTTCCATTTTTACCCCATTGGAGCTTCATGTTATGATCCTCAAATTTAATTTCCAATGAAAAGTTAATAAACAGAAATAAAACAAAGCATAGAAAAGATGAACTGCAGAATAAAAGTCCCAATTCTGAGTTTTGAAAATTGTGAGTTTTAGTGAGAAAAACATCCATCTGCCACTTTGTGCTGCTTTTGAGACATATTTTTCTCTTATGAAAATGAGCACCAGAACAAATAACCCATAGTCATCATGCCATATGATATCACTCACCACTTTGGTTTGAGATCTCTCCCTGTGGACACGGAATACAGTCGAAGCAGCAGATAGGCTCACTTTTCCTTGTTAATTTTCTGAAGCCAGGAGGGCAGCTCTCACTGCATTTGGCTTGAGGAGGTGTCTAAATATTGAAAGAAAAATCTGGGTAATTTGATATAACAATCACCCTGTTTTTTTAATTTTGTTTTAAATATTATTCACCTGTGATTGTTAAAATGCAGGTTTCCATTTCTGACCACCTATGGGACAACTCCTACTATCAAGCCTCTGGAATGTGAAATTCAGCTTGAAATGGAAATATCATGTGTACTGTTCTTATTTTACAGGTTACTTTTAAAATTAAGGCCCCTCCTTACTAAGCTGTTCATATTCACTCATGCTCTATCTTTGTTGCTTTCAGTAATTCAGTACAGTCCCAAGTTAGAGTTCTGAACCAGCAACCTTACTTAATTTTTATCTCTTTCAGCAATAAAGGACAGTAATTATAACAGCAACACGAATTAGGCGGAGGCTAACAGCAACAGGTTATTTACATGATATTCTCCTCCTCCTCCCCTTCAAATGTCTTGGTTTAGTCAGAAATAGGGATAGACAGCTCAATAAATGTCTGTTTTGTGATTCATTTCCCATATTGTTTGCATCGTTGTTTATTATGTTTTGGTTTGGGTGATGTCATTAATAGTGTGCTTGCTTTTGAGATAAGTGCACTATTTGCAGAGAGGACAGACTATTTCAGAAAGAATGTACACTCTTTCCTGATAATATGTTACATGTGCAGTTGTTGACGCATGCACCACGGCACATGTATGCACACGCTATTGTCAAATAATGTACAATCTTTCTGAAAGAGGTTCTCTAGACACTTCAGCTAGCACAGCACAATGGGCTGCTCTCTCAGGGCTCCATTTAAAGCAAATAATTTCTTCCCTATTCCTCATGAGTTGCCTGTGCGAGAGTGTAGAGCGCTGCTGCATGGACAGGGCTTTTTCCCCAATTTTTCCATGGCTCATATTTTGGCTTTTCCTCATGAAGGTCTGAAGATGGAATTAGCTCTGGCCTCTTTGAATATCCAGGTGGCAGCACTTGCTTGTTTCACAAGTAAGATGCAGAATTCATCCGTAGCTGCTCACCTGGATGATGTTTATTTTATGAAAAGAATTACTTATCTCCATCGTCCCTTGCAGATGGTTTGTATGAAATGGAATCTTAATCTGGCACTCAAATCCTTGCAGAGTGTGCTGTATGAACAGCTTACAAGATTTACACTTAAGGAACTTACTATAAAAACAGTCTTCTGGTAGCCATTGCATTTGACAGGAGAGTTTCTGAGTTTCAGACACTCTTGCAGGTATCCTTACTTTTTATGGAATCAGATTGGCTCAATCACTGACAGGAAAGTAGACTTCTAAAGCATACTATGGCATTAATCAGCTCCTGAATGCCTAAGATCCCATCAGGGCAGGAAAAATACCCAGCTCTTTACTTCAATCTCTAGTAGGCCAAAGGAAAGAAATCCAGACTCACACCATCAATAAAAAAAATATATATATAAATCAAAGGCCTTTTGGAGACAGAACAGAGAGTCTCACATAATGGCAGTGAGGCCACCCAGACCTGTCTCTAAAACCCCTAGGCCTTGTGCTCTTTTATTAAGAATGCAGTAAGTCACAAATTAACTGGTTACTTCACAAATCATGGGACAGAACTTTGAAAAATCATTAGATAGATTATATTCTGCTTACATCTGCAAGTTCAGGGTACTTTCCGAAACTGCTTGTAGTGGTTCCAGTAAAAATCCAACATTTATAGGAATGCAGAACTATCATACATTATTCCATGCATCATCTGTATGCTCAGACATCTGCATGCATCACATTCACTTCCCTGTTCACTTCCAAACATGTTTATTTCTAATAAAATTTCCCTGCATCTGGTAAAGACAGCATTTAGTAATTTTCCATCTTATTTACTATACTAACATTTAACCTCTAATATTCCTCTCTATGAATGGGGGGGGGGGACCATTATTTACAAATATAACCTTAATATCACTCCTTCCCTCCAATCAGATACCTCTTATTACCCCACCATACATATTTCTGGTGTTTAACAGCACCCACCCCTCTCCCACATATCCAACCCCCTCCTTTTCATATTAAAAAAATCACTGTGGTGGTTGAGTGGCCCCCTACCTCCCTTCCACCCCTCCCACACATTTCCTGGTAGTCTAGTAGTCCTCTTCCTTTTCTCCAAGTCCCCTCAAAAATCTCTGGTTGTGGAAGGAGGGTTAGATTAGGTAAGGTTAGGTTGGGGCATTGTCAAGCTGTGAAGGGTGAGTGTTTAAAAGGGGCATCTCAGCGTTTAGCAGCAGCTGATTTGTTGCATGAGCTACAAAAGCAAGTGCCCCTTAGTAAAAGACCCTGTCAGCCTTTACTTAGACAACTAAATCAGTTTGAAAATTGTCCGCCTTCTTTCTTATGTAGTCTCTTTTTGCCCATTTCTAATATCCTCTTCCAGAATAGTTCTTCTTCTCAGCTTTCTCTAAACATATACATACATGCTTTTATCAATTAAAACATATTTGCAAGGTCTACTACTCTGTTATTTTTGCATCATGTAAATTGTGATAATCCAGTTTCATAGCTGGAGGTTAAAAAAAAACATGCATGATTCAACATGGTCCAGTGCCTTCCCTCTTTCTCTAATGTTTCTTAAATCTGACCTGAGTGAATGTACTCTCCCATACAATCGCCTTCTCATTGATGATGAAATTCTGCCCTTGGGAAGCATAAGGATTATAACTTCCAACAATTTCACGATGCAGTACTCCATTGGGTAAATAGACGAGATTGATAATATTGTAGCCAGCATTCAGGTCTCTGTTCTCATTAAAAAAGATCTCTTCATCCAGATTGTTCTTAAAGTGGACGTTCTTCAGATAATGATGAAGCTAAAAATTAGAATTTCAATAGTAAACTTATCTGTCAAGTTAAATGCCAAATTCAAACATATTTCTGCTAAACTTTATTATTATTATTATTATTATTATGTAATTCTATACACAGTCTACCAGATTTTAGAGACTGGATGTTGATATCTAGGTATCGGTTCAAAGAAGAGCAACCAACATGATAAAGAGAAGAGAACTCCTCTCATATCAGGAAAGGCTACAGAGGATAGGACAGAAAAGAGACAGCTTAGGGGAGATATGATTGAGTAATACAAAATCCTGAATGGTGTAGAAAGAGTAGAAGTGAATCGATTTTTTTTTTACTCTTAAAAGAAGAAAGACTAGAGGACACTCAACGAACTACATGGAAATACATTTAAAACTAATAGGAGGAAATATTTTTTCACTCAAAGAATAGTTCTGGAACTCGCTGCCGGAGAATGTGGTCACAGTGGTTAGGGTATCTGGTTTAAAAAAGGTTTTGAAAAGTTCCTGGAGGAAAGGTTCATAGTCTACTATTGAGACAGACGTGGGAAAGCCTCTGGTTGCTCTAAGAGTGGTTGCTTGGACTATTGCTACTATTTAGGTTTCTGCCAAGTACTTGTGACCTGGATTGGCCACAGGATACTGGGCTACATGGAACATTGGTCTGACCCAGTATGGCTATTCTTATGTTTTTAGGTATCACCATAGGATATGGTTTGTACCAAGTAGTGCTGATTTTTGAAGTTGACAGCTCGAAATTTTATCAATACCTAACACAAAGAAGGAGGACAACCACATTCCTCAAGGTCCACAACCCAGTTGAGTTCTCAAGATCTCCACAATGAATATGAATGAGACTGATTTGCATATGTGCTAGACATCTAAATTGCAATGCTTTTTTTACTTTTTCTGTGGCAATTTCTTCATTTGGGTCAGTTTTGTGCATACTATGACAAGAATAAACCTCATTCCTATGCCAGGGCATGTGGAGTATGATCTCAGTCTCTCAAATTTACTGCTAACACTCGCCATAGTATTTGCCTTGTGTCAAAGAAAGCTACTTTCTGGAGTTCATAAGATGCAACACGTATAGGCAACTTCTCCAGGTGTGTTTGGAAGTTCTTTTTGATCAAGCATGTGGCTCCCAAACCGATGAGAAATATTTATGTATTTTTCTGCCACATTTTCTTAATTTCAGACTGCATATTTTGGTATTTGAGGATCTTCCCTCTCTCCATGTGATTCACTGAGTAATCGCTTGGAACTGGCACGTGTATAATCAATGCCATTCTGATGTTTTTCACTTTTACTACTATATTCGGGGTTTTTTGGCATCCATTTTACTGCCATTAAGATTCACCAACATGTGATATCGGTATGATGGCAACTATCTCAGGAGAGAAAGATGAATAATTTCTAGCAGTCTAAGAAGAGCATGTGTACTCAACATGTGGTCCGTGTTTATTGTCCAAACAATATTTTAGACCCACATCTTTTAACCCATTAGCGCCCAATGTTCCCATATTTCCCATATTTGTTCCCAAATATGGGAACATTGAGTACTAATGGGTTAATGTACATTCTGTTGGAAAGTTTTATTGATTATCTGTTTTGAATAGCTG
The DNA here is from genome assembly GCF_901765095.1 of Microcaecilia unicolor. NCBI lineage: Eukaryota > Metazoa > Chordata > Amphibia > Gymnophiona > Siphonopidae > Microcaecilia > Microcaecilia unicolor. The sequence goes on along the minus strand of NC_044033.1, from coordinate 223,830,418 downwards.
GACTTTATTTTTCAGTGATATATGACCCTATATACCAGCAAATCAAACTAGAGGTCTCTGTGAAACTTTACGAGGATTATCTATCTTGCTTTGGAACTGACGTAAAATACTGTTAACCTATTGCAACACTGAGATGTACATTATCACAATATGCTGTACTTGAGCATTCATTGAAGACTTTGGAAAACTTTCCTTGACTATTATTGGTTCACAATGGCTCAAGCGTCTCTCCTCTAAATCATTACTGTGTGTCATGGTGCCGAGAGGATTTCTTTTGGATATCATTCCTGTACTATTAATTCAATCATCATTTCTTCCTCTAGTAACACACAAAAAACCCCACAAAGGGGCCCAAGAACTGGAAACAATGATGTAATCCTTAATGGAATGGATCCAGTCCATTAAAGATTACATCATTGTTTTCAGTTCTTGGGCCCTTTTCTGCTTTTTGTATGTACTCTTTATAAGGTGGTTTAAATTATTTAATAAGAACGTTAGTAAACTGGTGGTTTTGATTCAATAATCTATGGCTACATTTTCTTTCATGGGCCTCTTTTATGATCTCTAATATTGACACTGAACTACCACATTTGATTCTGTTTCTTGACGGATTTAAAGTTGTTTTCACTATAATTTAGTGCCCGTTGTCATACCTATCCCCACATTGGGGTAAATTCTATAAGGAGATCCTAAAAATCATTGCAAGTAATATGATGCGCTTAGCGTGATTCTCTAAATAGTGCACCCAAATTAGTTTGTACATCGTTAGCCACCATTTACAGAATTTGGGGATTATGACTTCAGGGGGTGGTGTAGGGCATAAAACTTCTTTTTTGCACCTAATATTTACCTATTTACTTAAAATATGGAAAGACTGCATTATTTGTGTTTTTATTTATTTATTTATTTATTATCTTATGTATACCCCACATTTTCCCAACAGCGTCAGGCTCAATGTGGCTTACAGCGCACCTCAGAGGCAGACGCCAATGCAGTAAAATTAAGCTAATACAACATTAAACATAAACAAGTAATAATAGGGAGGATGGGAAAGAGATGGAAGGAGCAGAGAAACCAGGAAATAGGAGGGAAGGATAGGTGCATCCAAAATTGTCACTAGGTTGATGTGTATCAAGCAGAGGAGACACATGCTGAGTTCTTGGGATAAGCTTTTCCAAATAACAAGGTCTTAAGTGATTTCCTGAAATTTAGATGGTTGTTGATGATTTTCATAGTTTTTGGTAGAGAGTTCCATAGTTGCGGCTGTTGAAGGAGAAGGATGAGGCATAAGTGGTTTTCTACTTAAGTCTGGTGCAGTTTGGGTAATGAAGGTTAAGATAATTTTGAATATACATACATTTCACCAAGTTTCAGAAGAAGCTCCAGTTCTGAGTAATACCATGAGCTGGTGTCGCGTTCTCGAGGGCCTTTGCATTCTGTCAAGCTCCTTCCCTGGAAGCACTGGGTTGTGAGCCCTTGGACCACTACCATGGAGCAGCAGTGGCAGGCAAAATCACTTTCAAAGCAGAGATGAGGCAAGGCCGGACTGGAACCCCGGACTGAAGTTCTGCACTGGAATACACAGGACGGGAACGCACCGGACAGGTGCGCAGTGGACTGGGACCCCGGACTGGAGTATTGCAATGGAATACACAGGCCCTAGGCTTCACCTACGCTTAGCCACCGTTCCCCAAGGGTTGAGCCCTCGGGTTCGGGCAGCCAGTAGGGCTTACAGGAAAACCGGAACTGGAACTAGCAAGCAGGAACAATAGGAATCAAAGTGCCCCCAGGCACCTAGGCGAAAGGAAGGCAGACAGGCAGGGAATGTCCAGGTTACGGCAATAGTCGGGTCAGACAGCAGGCAGCAAGTATTGGGGTTCAGGCAGTAGTTGGGTCAGGCAGCAAGTATTGGGGTTCAGGCAGTAGTCGGGTCAGGTAGCAGGCAGAGAATATCTGGGTACAGGCAGTAGTCAGGTCAGGCAGCAGACAGAGAGTAGTTAGATTCAGGCAATGGTCAGGTCAAGTAGCAAGACTAGGGCTGGAGCTCCAGTAACAAGGAGTACTGGCAAAGGACAGGACTAGGGCTGAAGCTCCAGAAGCAAAGGAAAACACACATGGGAAAACCAGAAAGCTAAACACAAGAAAACAAGTAAAGCTGTACACAAGCTAACAAGAAAACTATGCCGAAACTAACTAGTCACAAGCTAAAAACTCACACTAAGCAAAACACAGGAGAACTAGTAAAGCTGTACACAGGCTAACAAGCAAAGCTATGCCCAAGCTAACTAGTCACACGCTAGGAACTCACACAACACAACACACAGGAGAACAAGTAAAGCTGTACACAAGCCAGCAAGAAAAGCTATGCCCAAGCTACTAGTAACAAGCTAGAAACTCACACTGAACTGGCCAAGGTAGCAGTGCACGGAGCACTCTAACATACCAGGGACCTTAGACGATGCAAAGGCAAAGGCTGCAGTCTCTAAGTGATTAATAAAGCCCTTCAACACCTGAGGAGCAGCTGCAGCCATCAGTAAGCAACTACGGAGGCTGTCCAGGCACAAACAAGAGAGACAAGTTCGGCAGCCTGGAAGAACCGGACCGGACTGGGCTAAAGTCTGGAACGGGTAGGAACAGCAAGACAAACTATGGCAGCCACTGGCTCTGCCACCAGCAGGTGAGAGGAACACAAACCAAGGAGCAGGCAGAGCGCACACAGAACATAGAGAGACCTAGAATACCTGGGTGCAGCACAGAGGAGCAAACAAAGCCAGGCTGGAGACAGAGGTAGAGCTAACTCAGGCAGCACCCCCAGGTGCAGGAGATTGGAGTAATTAGAGCCATGCTGGAAGCAGCCAGCACACAGAAGGAAAACTACTCCAGAAAGGATAGGCAGAAGCCAGCACAGGCGCTGACCCCCAGAGAAAAGGTAAGGCTGAGGGTGGTCACGGCCACAGACATGACAGCTGGTTTGGGTCCAGCGTCTGAATTTTGCTAGTCTGGTTTGTGTCATCCGTCTTCTTCACCCCTTTATCTAGCATGTTTTCCTCTCTCTTTTGTCTCTCGCCTTCAACCCATGATCCAACATCTCACATCTTACCCTTCCATTTTTCAATGTTGCACATTCCCCTCCACCTCTGCCTCTGATCCAGTATCTCTCCCTGTTCTTTTCCCTCTCTTCCCCCATTGCCCATCATGCTTTCTTCCTCTCCCCCCCCCCCCCCCTTGCCCAGGTCAGGTAAACATATCACCATGCAACATCTCCCACCCCCACGATCCAGCATGTTTCCCTCTCTCTTTCCTCCCGCCTCTTCAACCCATGATCCAACATCTCACGATCCTATCCTCCCATTTTCCAGGATCTCACCTTCCCCTCCACCTCTGCCCTGGGGCCAATATCTGTCCCTATTTTTCGCTCTTCCTTCCCCTCATTGTACTGCAGGTCTCTCCTGCCCTCCTTCTTCCATGCCTGGGTCGGCTAAACATTTCCCCATATGTGGTGAAAATAGCAGTGGAACGGAACCCCATATTCTGTAATTTCAAATATAATTCAAATCCATGACCATGCTCAGCCCTGAACCTACCATTTTTGCACCCCATTTTCCAGAACGTGAGTAAAATTTAGGCACAGATCACATCTAAATTTATGTGCACACATCTTAATTGATTCCAATTAGTACCAATCATTACTTATTAGCCAATTATTGGCACTGATTGGCTCATTATTCAATTAAGATGCACACACAATTTGAGAGCATGCCCAAATTTGTATATGCATATCAAATTGGCCTTTTATAGTTTTATGCGATATATGTGTAGAAAAGGTGAAAAGAATTCCATTAGCCATACTTTGTAGGCTTTTCCCACTTCTTTAGCTATTCTTCTTATGAAGAATCTTATCATGAAAAACATTCTGTGATCATTTTTGGTTCAGTGTCTCTTAGATCAGGTGGAGGGGCATAATCGAACGGGAGCGCCCATCTCTAAGAACGGCGCTGTAAAGGGGTGGGGCAACCCATATAATCGAAACAAGATGAGCATCCATCTTTCATTTTGATAATACGGTTGGGGACGCTCAGATCTCAACATTTAGGTCGACCTTAGAGGTAGTCAACCTAAATGTTGAGATCGCAGACCTTAGAGATGGGCAATCTTGGTTTTCAGCGATAATGGAAACCGAGAACCCCCATCTCAAAAATGACCAAATCCAAGGCATTTGGTCATGGGAGGAGCCAGCATTCGTAGTGCACTTGTCCCCCTCACATGCCAGGACACCAACTGGGCACCCTAGGGGGCACTGCAGTGAACTTCACAAATTGCTCCCACGTCCACAGCTCACTTACCTTGGGTACTGAGCCCCCCCAAACCCCCCCAAAACCCACTCCCCTCAACTGTATACCACTGCCATAGCCCTTATGGGTGAAGGGAGGTACCTACATGTGGGTACAGTGGGTTTGTGGTGGGTTTTGAAGAGCTCACATTTACCACCACAAGTATAACAGGTAGGGGGGATGGGCCTGGGTCTGCCTGCCTAAAGCGCACTAGGTACCCACTAAAACTGTTCCAGGGACCTGCATACTGCTGTCATGGAGCTGGGTATGACATTTGAGGTTGGCATAGTGGCTGGCAAAAAATATTTTTAAAGTTTTTATTTTTTAGGGTGAGAGAGGGTTAGTGACCACTGGGGGAGTAAGGGGAGGTCATCCCCAATTCCCTCCGGTGGTCATCTGGACAGATCAGGCACCTTTTTGAGGCTTGGTCGTAAAAAAAAAAGGACCAAATAAAGTTGCCCAAGTGTTCGTCAGGGACGCCCTTCTTTTTTCTATTATCAGCCGACGATGCCCATCTGTTAACCACGCCCCGTCCCGCCTTCGATATACTGCCGACACGCCCCCGTGAACTTTGGTCATCCCTGTGACGGAAAGCAGTTGAACGTGCCCAAAATCGGCTTTTGATTATGCCGTTTTGGGCAACCCTGAGAGAAGGACGCCCATCTCCTGATTTGTGTCGGACGATGAGTGCCCTTCTTGTCGAAAATGAGCTGGAAAGTGTCCAGTACACCCGGTCTCCTTTCCCTCATAGTCTTTCCTTTCACATTTTGCTTTATCTCACTTTCACTTTCTTCTGAATAACGCAAGATAACACATGATGTTACCTTCCAAGGCAAATAATCAGATAATTTCAACATTTCTCTACTCCATGTGGTGGTGTTTCTAGAGCCAGACATGAACATGTCATGCAGTGCATGTGCCAAGGCGTACACAGCGTTATATACATTGTTGTTCATCCCAATGTTATCAATGTTACAAGGTAGAATATATAATTTTTCATCAGAACTGCAGAATCGTTTGATGTTTTTCGGACACTGGCTGTCACACATGCCCCTCCACCACAGCTCAGTGCCATAATCGCTTGGAAGCAGGCTAAAGTTCACCTCCTGTATAAATTTTATAAAGCTTGGGATTTTCCTCTTAACAATTGCAAATGATAAGGTGTTGTTCTTTATATCAATTTTTCCTTCAGCTTTAAAGTGCAAATGCAGTTCAGTTTTGGTGATCCAGACCTTGCTTGGGAACAGCACAGGATTGGGAAGATAGAATACATTCTCTGCATTACTATAGAGAATGATCACTTTAATTGATTGCATCTTGATGAGCTTTTCTAGTTTAGATATTTTCTCTGTTGGTATGAAATTGCTCTGAGCGTGACCGACAGTTTCTATGAATGCAATACAGCCACCATTCTGTTCAATCCCTTCTCTCAGGATCTGAATTGCCCTCAGGCTGCTTTCGTCATCGGATGCAATGATACCAACCCAGGTCCAGCCAAAATGCTTCAGTAACCTGATAATCCCAACACAGAGGTGCAGTTCACTGGGTACAGTCCGGTAGAAAAAAGGGAACTTAGCTGTGTCACTCATTAGAAGACTCTGTGAGATGAAACTGATCTGTTCAACAGTAATAATAATAATAATAATCTATCATCATCTTTGTCACTGTGAAATTACACCTTATACAATTTCTCTACAATTTTTATGCTCCTACATTTAGATGATTTTTCAGCAGAAAATGTAGGTCTCCTTTTATAAAATGGTCCTACAGGTTAACAAAGAAATGTCAGTGCCCAAAAGTGAGGTGCAGAATCCACACCAAATGCAATTCTACAAAGGGTGTGTTCCCTGTATAGAATGGAGCTTATTTCTCAATTTTCCAGTGCAAATTATGAATACCTTCCTTACTGATTAACACAGGAATTGCGTGTGAACTCTTATCATCTAATTGTTTTTAATGGACGCACACTAATGGCAACATTAATTTAAGTCATTAATGCAAAAAATTAGGAAAAGGCCATTTTTATGACTGTGGTAAAATGCAGGAAAAATCAACGCAGCTTAGTAAATGGGCCCCTTGGTAAGCCAAACATAGGCACTGAAAAGAAGACCTAAATGCAGTTGGCTCCACTGCCCCCTTCCAATAGTCTTTTTAATTTAAAATTGTGCATCACAGTATTCCCCATCCTTCACTCTTTCTTAATTGATTATACAGTGAAAGAAAACAGAAACAGTCCCTTTACCTGTGGATAGTGGTACATCCTGAAGATATTGGACATCTGACTTGATTCCTCTGGTTGAAGACCTTCAATGATAGCGGCCAACGTACCAGATGTTTTGCAGCGGTAATTGGGAACCCAAGAGTCCATACCAGTAAATATGCTTATGCTATCCCCAAATACAAAGAATGGATGGAAGTAAGAGTCATAAAGATGAAACCCTAGTGTGATGTTGGGTAAGAGCTCTGAGCTATTGTTAATCTCCTCCGCTGCAAAAACAAAGGCCAGGTAGTCAAAATAGTTTTCTGGATAGTAACTGTAAGAACAATGAATATCAGACAATTAATCAGTCACTAAAAGATGGAAAGAAAACTGTGAAACTATTTTCCGAGCCAATAGTCAGTGTGTGTTTTTGAAAGCCAGCTGCAGAGTTTGAAAAAATAAGTATATTAAGCACTGCTTAATGGATATACATATTAATCTCAAGCTGTCAGCCATTATCCACCTAAACTTAAAAACACAGGCTATCTGAATACAGGCTGAATATCACCACTTTGGGACCAATTCAATTAAGTAAATAAAAACAGAACCTGTATATAGTCGCCTACCTTCCTTTATAGAAAAGTAGCATAAGTGGGTATTCACCTGTTTGTGTATATAGATGTTGAGTTGATTTCAGAGACTTTTTCCTTTTCCTAATTTTAAAGCTTGATGCACTTCACAGAACTGTAGTCTTTCTTAAGCACTAATTTTGACGTTCGTAGTAGAGAGAATTTTTGTGTGATACCACTATAGATGTGAGTACATACATCAAAATGCTTACACCTAAATTCTGCAGATATACACAGTATTTTACAAGTTTGGGCTACCGTTAGGATGGGTAATTTTACTGCCAACTTCTATTGTTTCAACAGAGGTCCCACTTTATGCAATAGTAGCTAATAACCTGGATTAACTAAAATAACCTGCCTTTATTATTGTATGAATTTTTGTTTGTTTGTGACATTGATATCCCACATTATCCCAGGCAAGTTTCAGTTCAATATGTTTTCCAATGAACAGTATAGGATACATAACAGATTAATGCATAAGAAAGTAACTTGTTGTAAGAATCCAATTTACAATACAGTATCATAAACATACTGGGATAGCTATCGATGTTTAACATTTAGAAAATTTATTATGAATGAGAAATTGTACATGAAGCAAAGAGAAAATTAATGGCAAATAGAGTAATAACCAATTCAGGTAATAGTTTTTTGAGATATGGTTGTTCTTTGTGAGGGTTTGTTTGAATAGGAACGATTTGAGGATTTTGCAGAATCTAGTATATTCCTGTATATTTCTTATTTTGGGTGGTAAGGAGTTCCACCATTTAGTTCCTAGGTAAGTGAAGTCTGCAGAGTTGGCAGTTTTGTAGATCACTTTTTTGAAAATTGGGAAGTGTTGTCTGAGATAATTTGCCTCATATTTACTGTTTCTTTGAGGTACGTTTATTAATGGTACCATATAGCCTGGAGCTGTGCCATTTAGGATTTGAAGATAAAGGTAGATAATTTGATGGTGATTCTCACTTTGATGTGACATTGCCGAAGATTTAGAAGGTAAAGTTTGCCTATTTGCGGATGATACTAAGATCTGTAACAGAGTGGACACCCGGGAGGGAGTGGAAAACATGAAGAATGATCTGAGGAAGCTAGAAGAATGGTCTTAGGTTTGGCAATTAAAATTCAATGCGAAGAAATGCAAAGTGATGCACTTAGGGAATAGAAATCCACGGGAGACGTATGTGTTAAGCGGGGAGAGTCTGATAGGTACGGACGGGGAGAGGGATCTTGGGGTGATAGTATCTGAAGATTTGCAGGCGACGAAACAGTGTGACAAGGCGGTGACCGTAGCTAGAAGGTTGTTAGGCTGTATAGAGAGAGGTGTGACCAGCAGAAGAAAGGGGGTGTTGATGCCCCTGTATAAGTCATTGGTGAGGCCCCACCTGGAGTATTGTGTTCAGTTTTGGAGGCTGTATCTTGCTAAGGATGTAAAAAGAATTGAAGCGGTGCAAAGAAAAGCTACGAGAATGGTATGGGATTTGCGTTACAAGACGTATGAGGAGAGACTTGCTGAACTAAACATGTATACTCTGGAGGAAAGGAGAAACAGGGGTGATATGATACAGACGTTCAAATATTTGAAAGGTATTAATCCGCAAATGAACCTTTTCTGGAGATGCAAAAGCGGTAGAACTAGAGGACATGAAATGAGATTGAAGAGGGGCAGACTCAAGAAAAATGTCAGGAAGTATTTTTTCACGGAGAGAGTAGTGGATGCTTGGAATGCCCTCCCACGGGAGGTGGTGGAAATGAAAACGGTAACAGAATTCAAACATGCGTGGGATAAGCATAAAGGAATCCTGTGCAGAAGGAATGGTGGGAAGTGGGGATAGTGCTAGGCAGACTTATACAGTCTGTGCCAGAGCCAGTGGAGACAAGACTGGTGGTTGGGAGGCGGGGATAGTGCTGGACAGACTTATACGGTCTGTGCCAGAGCCGGTGGTGGGAGGCAGGGATAATGCTGGGCAGACTTATACGGTCTGTGCCAGAGCCGGTGGTGGGAGGCGGGGATAGTGCTGGGCAGACTTATATGGTCTGTGCCCTGAAGAGCACAGGTACAAATCAAAGTAGGGTATACACAAAAAGTAGCACATATGAGTTATCTTGTTGGGCAGACTGGATGGACCGTGCAGGTCTTTTTCTGCCGTCATCTACTATATGATGGGAAGCCAGTGTAATTTGATTAATAAAGGGAATGCACTTTCAGAACGAGAGTTTTTGTAAATGAACCTGGCTACAGTGTTTTGAGTTTTTTCAACAGGTACTCCTTACAGCCAGCATATATGGCATTACATTAATTGAATTGGGATAATGTTAATGATTTTACCAATAGTCTGTTTCTGATGAGAAATAGTTTTTAGTTTCCAAAGAGACCTGAAAGATTTATGGTAGCCCATAATAATAACTTCCACCTAAATTCCAAAAAGTAGAAGTAAAAAAAAAAGTCATGTGTCTATTTGTATCAAGATACATTGATGAAGGTGCAGGTATGAAAAATCACAAGGAATTTGTTGAACGCTAAAGATGGGAAGATGAGTATGGAATGATTAATTCAGCCAACTTGGAATGGATGCTGGTAGAGACTGCTCTATGGGTCAGAATTTGAACAGGATGAATCTTGGCTCAGAGATCATTGTCCTGCCCTATGTTAGCGAGGTTGTGGGTTCAAATCTCTCTCTTCTAGGATGCCCCCCCACCTGATTAGTCTGCTATTGAGACAGACATGAGAAGCAACTGCTTGCCCTAGGATTTGTAGTATGGAGTGTTGCCACAATTTTGGTTTCTGCTAGTTATTTGTGACCTGTCTTGGCCACTGATTGGAAAACAGGCTAATGGTCTAGATGGACCATTGGTCTAACCCAGTATGGCTACTCTTATGTTCTGAATTGGAAACATGATTGCAAACCAGTCATGGCAATAGAGGAGTGGCATGGAAGAGAAGTCTGATTTTGATATTTTGTACTCATAAAGACATTGAATAAATAGCTCTGGAATGTTGACATACTCATTGCTAAATTGATCCAGCTGAGATATGAAGTGAGCATGCAGGAACATAATCTGAGATTCTTGGTCAATATAGACCAGTTTTATCTGAACTGCTAAAATACTCATGTGCAAATTGAACAAGATGAGAGATCTGATGTTCAAAAGAGAGGTGCTGGTTGATGTCAACACCAAGGTATTTAAATTAGTCAACTAAGGTGATTGGGTATCCTAGAAAAGTCAGGGAAAATGAGAGACAGTCCTTTGCACCTTTCACTCAACAGGTGACAATTGTAGAAACATTCAAGATCAACTGATTAGATTGAAACCAAAGAGAAATTGAGTTGAGATAATATTGAATCTAGGAAACATCATGGGTAAGATAGTCTTGCAGAACAAATAAGAATGTCATCAGCATAGAAGTAAGATACGAACCCTGAGGGACATCACAGGTGAGAGGTAGAGTTTGGACAGAGTAGAGTAGAATGTGCACAGACTGAGAAAGAATGATCACTAATAAAAGAGTTAAACCACTTTAATACTGTGCGAGAGAGCTCATAATTCATAAGACAGCATTCATTTGAGTATTTATATAAGCTTAGACTTAAGCAGTTTGCAGGTTTACTTTCAGGCACTGGGTCTGTCCTAGGGGGCTCACAATCTAAGAAGTACATTGTACTACTGTTGTACCTGAAGCAATGGAGGGTTAATTGGCTTGCCCCAGTTCACACTGAGCTGCAGAGGGAATTGATTCTGGTTCCCCAGGATCTCAACCCACTGTCAACCATCAGGCAGCAGCAGGAATTGAACCCAGCTCCCCAGGTTCATATCCCACTGCACTAACCATTAGGCCACTCCTCCACTATATTAGATCAAAAGCTGATGATAAATCCATAGAGATGCGTACAATCAGACCCTTATGAAGGACAGAGTAAATTTCACTCAAGAAACTGCAGTGGTCTACACAAAAGCCAAAGTGGAAGAAAGCTATTTTCTTAATCACATTAGAAATTTGCTGAAATTTAAGGGTCAACTGAGGGTTTCTTCAAAAGAGAGTCAAACAAGATATAGATGGAACCAAATGAGTTTTCATGATTCAAAAGCAAATGAAAGAGGAAACCAAACAGAACATTGTCTTTGTGTACATCCCTACTACTACTGTAGAATCTTATAGGAAGAGAAGGAATGTAATGCTCATGATCAGCTGAACATCTGGAAATGAAAATCTGCAGATACAGATTTATAATATGCAACACCATTAGTTAGATAAAAAGGAAATTCCATGTATTTCTATAAGGTGATTTTTACATGTGCCTTGGTAACTAAACACTGCACAGGTACATATAAGTACATAAGTAATACCATACTGGGAAAAGACCAAGGGTCCATCGAGCCCAGCATCTTGTCCACGACAGCGGCCAATCCAGGCCAAGGGCACCTGGCAAGCTTCCCAAACGTACAAACATTCTATACATGTTATTCCTGGGAATTTGGATTTTTCCAAGTCCGTTTAGTAGCGGTTTATGGACTTATCCTTTAGGAAACCGTCCAACCCCTTTTTAAACTCTGCTAAGCTAACCGCCTTCACCACATTTTCCGGCAATGAATTCCAGAGTTTAATTACACGTTGGGTGAGGAAAAGAGGTAAACATGACTACATGACTACATTTTGGAAATAAAATGGAAACTTTAAATTAGATCAGCTGCCTCCAATTAGAAATCATTTGCATTTCTTATACTACTACTACCACTTATCATTTTTATAGCACTACTAGACATATGTAGCACTGAACGCTAAACATGTAAGAGACCGTCCCTGCTTGACAGAGCTTACAAAGACAGACAAATAAGGGTAAGGGAATTACTTAATGTAGTAGATCATAATATCCTACTAAACATACTAGACAGCTTTGGCATATGTGGCACAGTCCACAAATGGTTTCAAGGATTTCTGAAATCAAGAAAATGAAAGGAACCTTATCCTCTCCAAGTTTACTGGACTATGGCGTCCCTCAGGGCTCTCCACTATCACCCATACTGTTTAATGTAATGATGTCACCACTAGGTAACAGGCTAGAAACAGCAGAATTCATATATGCTGATAATGTTACCATAAACATAACCTTCAAAAAGAACATTCAAGACATCTTACAAAAGGCAAAACTTGGCTTAAATTTGATGGAAAATTGAGGTCTCATAATCCAAATTTAAACCTAAATAAAGAAAAATACTAAATTCATGGTCATTACCAACCTGTTTGACCAAGATGACTACAACAGTTTCACAATTGACAACAGTTTATTCCCCATTGACAATAATCTGAAAATTCTAGGTATAATTATAGACAAACATTTAACATTTGATACTCAATGTGCCTCAGAAATCACAAAATCTTTCAGGTTTCTTTGGAAACTAAAATGGATCAGACCCTATTTCTCATCAGAAACATTCAGACTATTGGTACAATCATTAACATTATCCCAATTCGCTTATTGTAATGCCATATATGCTGTCTATAAGGAGTACCTGTTGAAAAAACTCCAACTAGCTCAAAACACTGCAGCCAGGTTCATTTATAAAATGTCTCGTTTTGAAAGTGCCTCCCCTTTATTAATCAAATTACTGTTTTCCCATCAAAGTCAGAATCACCTTCAAATTATGTACCTTTATCTTTCAAATACTAAATGACATCTCCAGACTATATGGTACCATTAATAAACTTACCACAAAGAAACACTAAATATGAGGCAAGAAACTATCTCAGACTAAATACTAAACATCCATAGCTATCCCAGTACATGTATGATACTGTATTGTAAAATTGAATTCTTACAACAAATTATTTTCTTATGCATTATTTTTTGTTATGTATCCTATACTGTTTATTGTACGCCACATTTAACTCTAACTTGTTTGGGATAATGTGGGAAATAAATTTCACAAATAAATAAATGTGGGAAAGATAAAACCGACAAGGGTACTGAACAAGTTAAAATCAACCTTATAAATATTAGCCTAGATTTGAAGAAGTCCAAAGATGGAGCTTGATGTACTGACTCAGGAAGTCTATTCGAGGCATATGGTGCAGCATGATAAAAGGAACAGAGACTGGAGTAGTCAGTGGAGGAGAAGGGTACAGATAAGAGAGATTTACTATCTAGTAAATGTAGGAGAGTAGAAAATATAAGAAATTGCAAAATCTATGAGGAAACTATTTCATTGATAAGCTGAATTTGGGAGCAGGGTATGAGTTATGAATGTTGTATGCTGCTTAAGTGTTTTTCTTATCATATGAAAGTTATTTCTTTGTCCCTAGTGGGCTCACAATATAAGTTTTGTACCTGGGGCAATGGAGGGTTAGTTGATGTGTCCAGGGCACAAGGAGCCACAGTGGAAACTGAACACAGTTCTCCCGGTTTTGAGATCACTGCACTAACCATTAGACTCCTCTACTCACTGGGTATTTGTTTGACAGGGATTTGATACAAGGTAATCAGCATAGGTCAGTGGTGAGACCCTGACTGGAGTGCTGGGAAGACCACAGGTGGAACAAGAGATTATAATACAGATGAATACAGATGAAATTCAAAGGAAGATGAGCAAAATGGTATATAGACATGATAATCCATGTTTAGTGAGTGTGGAGAAGCTAATAATGTATTCTCAAGAAAAAAAACGCAAGAGGAGAAAGGACAAATATATTCAAATATGTAATAGGCTGGAATAATATGCCTCAGGTACAAATAAGGACCTGTATATAATCTATAAACCGCTTTGATTATAACCACAGAAAGGCTGTATATCAAGGCCCATCCCCTTTCCCTTGTTTCAATCACACTATCCATTTATGTAGGACCAATGAATATGTAGTCCTAAACTTAAATGGATAAGTTATCTGTTTAAGGGACCCTTCTGCAAAGTTGCATGAGGGCTAATGTTCTAGTATACACCCTGCGGTAATTCTGAGTTTGGCGTACACCAAATCCTGCTGTAGAAAATATATATCACAGGGGCGTCAGTGCATGCTGCATGGTTACAGTGTGGGTAGCGCATGAGCCTTTACCGCTAGGTCAATATGTGGGGTAGAGGCTCAGGCTATAAGTAGGCACATGATAGTTTTAATATTAGTGTAGGCCCATTTCCCAGCCCATTACAAAATAGCCTTTTCCCAGCCGCAGTAAAATATGGTACAGCACGCTCCTAAAAGTTGCCCACGCTACTACAGGCTACTTTTTACCTTAGGTTTGTAAAAGGAACCCTTAGTTAGGACAGCTATTTATATATCCTACTTAAATAGATAAATTTGATCTAAAGGGGATGAATATCATTACTGTCCAGTTAAGTTTTAGCTAAGCCTTGGGAACAATTCTTTTCTCACCATTTTTATGCACATAACTCTTGATGTCTGACCTAAAGTTTTCAGTTTGCTAGTCTCAAATAAAAAAAAAAAGACTAATGTGGCTAAACTGGAAGATAACTGCTTTAATGATTTTTATTTATTTATTTATTCATTTACAAAATTTAAAAGAAACATCTTGCTTAGGAAAAGTGTCAGTCAAAAGAACATTTTTACAGAGGAGAAAAAAAGAAAAAAAGAAAGAGCAATTAATTCATTACACTTTCAAATTCTAAGACACTCAAGTCCATAAATGATTCATAAGTGTGTCTCCAATAGGAACTAAGCCACTCTGCTACTTACACATACTTATGATGCCTTATGGGAAATGTTGTATATGACAGTGGTTCTGGGCTTATTACATTTCTCATAGTAATAATTCCTCCAATCATGATGTCTCCTTCCTTGTGGTATCCTGGTTTAACGTTTCCATATTTCATTGGTGAACACTGGCCCTCAATGATCTTCCATTGGATGCAGCAATGTATCAGTATCTGGACCAGAGTAGCTGCCATCTTTCAGGATGAGAAACAGCTTTTCCTATGAAACAAACTCCTGCTTGCCCTGCTCTGCAATTGTGTTTTGAGGGAGGAAGTTTCAGAGGTGTTGGATATTAAAATAATGTTCAGAAAAAGTCATGACCAAAAATTTTCAAACTGTAGACCAGTAAATCTGGTCAAAGAAACAAAGGAGATTGAGAAAAGACAGTACACGTTCTCATTCTGATGTTGCACAGATCTCTGTATTATTAGTTATGATTCTGCAACTGGTGAGGGCACTGTTAAATCTTTATAGAGTCCTGCTCCTCAAAGGTTCATACTCAAGGGATGTCTTCTCCAGATATGTGTTTGACGTTAAATACATGTTGTTGTTTTTTTTCTTTCTTAATATAATCCTATAGAAACTGCACATCCATTAACCAGCAATTATTAATTATATAGGGAGTCTTGGTGAGAAGAAACTAATTGTAATCAGTGATAGTGTACACATGTCTACCATCAATAGTACTTTCCTGTTTTTACATTTTTCTTCCTCTACATACTCCTTCATATTTTAAAAATATAACGTGGTTGTCATGGTCATACTTTTAAACCAAAGAAAGCGTAATGGATAAAACAATAAACTTGACAAGTAGAAAGAGAGTTTTAGACACAGGTAGAAATCATAACTTTCCAGCATGGTTTTCCTATTGACCAGATATGTGTTAAGGCAGTTTAGATCTGTTCACAGGAGATCTCTATTTTTTGGCTCATTTCTTGAATAAAGTGGGTTATCTATCACTTATCATTAGAGTTTCACGTCCCTTACCCTGCATTAAATTGGTGTGTGGTCTGACAGCATTGATGTCATTGGTATGTGCGTAGGTGCATGATTAGGAAATAAAAGGCCCTGTTTACTAAGGTGCACTAGTGTTTTTATCGTATGCTAAAAATTAGTGTGCGCTTACTATCTAAATGCCTATAGGAATATTATGGGCATTAACATGGTTAGAACGCATTAGAAACGCTAATGCATCTCTAGCGCGTCTTAGTAAACAGGGCCCATAGAGAGGGGTAAGGTTGCCTTGACATTTGCTGAGATTCTACCACAGTGAGGGGTGGATACTTGTAATCACTTTTGGGAATGAGGAGAGCTCTAGATACAGTGTCAACCAAAGATATGCATGTGGGCACAACTGCAATATGACCGGAGGTCTCCCTGTACATGCCATTCCCTGTCATTTCCCTCATTATCTATAGGGCCATCTACCTGCTTTCCCAACCTTTCCAATTGTGTAGGCTTCACAACCTGTGCACACCTAATGGATGGTTGGTTATGGGACCTCTGAAGGTTGTATACTGCATGCTGCTAGAGAAAGTGGGTTACTTATGTTGCCAATCTGGGAGGCATGCAGTGTCCTTTGGTGTGTTAACTGTTGTAATATGTACTAAAATTGGTATATGCTTTGATGCTGAGTCACTAATGTGACTCCAAAGATATATTTGGGAGAGGGAGGATTCACATGACAAAGTCCGAGATAACAGGGGCTGTCATGTTCTGGAATACCATGCAAGCAAATGGACTATCGCAATTCATATTTCATTTTTATTTAATATAAAACAAATAAAAACAAAATAGCCAATATTCAGCCCATGGAAGACAGGTCATCCAAGTGCCACAATCGGCTCTAGATAACTAATGCCGGGCTATTTCCGGTGAAGTATTTAATATTCAGGGTTTTTATTGCCATCTTAAACTTAACTGGCCAAGTCAATATTCAGCACTGGCCAGTTAAGATTATGGTGGCCCACTTTGGCCGCCAAACATAGCTGGCCACCTGCTGAATATTCATGGCTAGTCAGTTATATCGTGCAATATTGCCAGTTAGCTGCTTTGTGCTAAGCACTAGTATTCAGCGGAGATAACCGGTTAACGCTATTTATCTAGTCAGGAGTCATTTGGGCCAATTAAATAGCGCTGCATATTGGCCAGAAAGTATCTAAATTGTTTACATATTATAAATATTAGGGTTGAAATGAGAGGATGGAAAAAAAATGTAAGTTGGGTTACATAGGAAACTTAATAAAATCCAAGAGAATGTACTGGGCTGGGGCTGGGCACCGCCATTTTGAAGCATGTGGGCTAGAGGCAGGAGGGAGTAGGTGGTCCTTCAGCCTTCATTGTTAGGGTACCTTGAGGGGTGTTGGGGGTGAAGGAGAATTCCACTTGACCATCAAGGCTTTTAGTGGCCCCTAGAGGTTGTGGCCCATTAGTATTGATGGGGGTTGGGGTGTCTACCAGACCACCAACGATGTTCTTAGGTGTGTATGGGGGTGTCCACTGGACCTTCTGGGATGTTTTGTTTGCAGGAGGGGTCCACAGGTCCATCGGGAAATTATGGTGCGGGGGGGATTGGGAGGGGTCCGATCATCACTGGATATACACACAAGACATGTACCTACCACACACTTCTTGTGGGCATGTGCCAGAAATGCTCGGACTCTTTTACTGACCAACACTGAAAACTAACAGTGTGCATATAATGTGCATGCTACTAATGTTAAGCATTGGTTGGAAATTCCGATTTGCTGTTGAGCCAGTGTTTTTCCAGCAATGCTCCCTACTGCGCCAGGGTTCTGTACATCTGCCCCTAAGTCTTTAACAATTTCTTAAATTTAACAAAGGAATACTCCATTCAGATTAAACTTGGGACTTTGTTCCACAATCTAGGAACACACCAAAAGAACACACCCCTATGGGTAGTATCCCAACGTGCTTTGGGCACTAGTGGGAGGGTCACTAGTGGGAGTGTTATGTGGTTATCATTTTCAGATCGCAAGGACCTTCTAAGAATGCAGGCCAAGTAAGAAAGTTTTATGGGCTAGCATCAACAACTTAATATCCTAACATGAATCGGTAACCAATAATAATGAATGTAAAGAGATGCCATTGTATCATATTTGTGAGCACTGCCTAACACTCTGAACCAATCTGATCTTTATTGAAGAGACTTTAACCATTCAATCAACTGGAACAATATTTTAGCAGAGGATGCCACTAGGAACACAATTTTGGAGAAGGAGTCAGCCAGTACAGGGGAAAAAGGAGATACCTATTGTACCTGTATGTACATAGGACCATAAGAACATGAGTAGATATACTGGGTCAGACCAGCAGTCCATCTAGTCCAGTATCCTTTTTCCATAGTGACCAATCCTGGTCACAGGTATCTGGCAGAAACTCAAATAGTAGCTAGATTCCATGCTATGAATCCTAGGGCAAGCAGTGGCTTCCCCATGTCTGTCTCAATAGCAGACTATGGACTTTTCCACGTTTAACTTGTCCAAACGTTTGTTAAACCCAGGTACACTAACTACTGTTACCACATCCTCCGGCAACAAGTTCCAGAGCTCAGCCATTCTTTGAGTGAAAAAATATTTCCTCTTATTACTTTTAAAAGTATTTCCATGTAACGTCATTGAGTGTCCCATAGCATTTTTACTTTTTGAAAGAGTAAAAAATTGATTCACTTTTAGTCTACACCACTCATGATTTTGTAGACCTCAATCATATCCCCTCTCAGCCATCTCTTTTCCAAACTGAAGAGTCCTAACCTGTTTAGCCTTTCCTCATATGAGAGGAAGTCCATCCCCTTCATCATTTTGATCGCTTTTCTTTGAACCTTTTCTAATTCCACTATAACTTTTTTTGCGATACGGTTGCCAGAACTGAATGCAACACTCAAGGTGAGGTTGCACCATGGACCAATATAGAGGGATTATTCTTCCTAATGTGTATCACTTTGCATTTGATTACATTAAATTTCATTTGCAATTTGGCTGCTTAGTCTTCCAGTTTTCTAAGGTCTTCCTGCGATGTTTCACAGTCCTCATATTTCTTAACAACCTTGAATAGTTTTGTCATCTACAAATTTAATCACCTCACTTGTTGTTCCAATTTCCAGATCATTTATAAATATGTTAAACATCTTTGGCTGTACCACAGACAAGCTGTATATGATAAACATAAGCATAAAACAGATGATTATGATCACCAGAGAATCATGGTAAATAACCCTAGTCAAAAGATAGGGTTATTTTACTGTGCTGGGAGCATTGTGCGTGGGGGGCTTGAATTGAGAAGGTGGGATTGATTGGGATTTGGGATCTGATTGGGAGGGTTGGGGCTTGGATTGGGGGGGGGTTGGGGGTATGATTTAGGAGAGTTGCGGTTTGATGAGGGAGTTGGGGACTTGGATCAGGAGGGGGTGAGTGAACATTTGATGGCCTTGTCAGATGCAGCTTGGGAGCATCAGGCTACAGCATTGAGGCCAGATGCTGCCAGCATGGTGAAATAGCCCTAGCTTTTGGTTGGGGTTATTTGTCCATAATTTTCTGCTGATAATTCAAGTCACATTTCAGAATTAACATAGTATTAATTTGTTTTATATGCATTTGCATATTTTGTATCTCATTACTATGTAACCTATGGGGACCTAAATATTGCCAGGCTCTCATAATTGATTAACTCTACTTAAAATGGTACTTGCAAGAGAATAAGCTCAACTCTATAGATTCCTCTCTTGTTTCAAAACAGTGGACTTTCATACATCATTATACTTTATGTGTTTTACTTAAATTGTACACTGGAGTCAAAGACTTCAGATGCTCGGCTGTCTCAAGTAGAATTATTTTCACTTGAACGCAATGTATTTTTGTTGAGCCAGAATATACCTGGCGGTAATCAGGCAGTGTCACGCGTTGCCCAGTTACCTCCAGGTTAACGTGGGAGCCCTTACCGCCACCTCAATGGGTGGCAGTATGGGCTCCCCCCCCCCCCCCCCCGAAATGGCCGCACGGCAAGTGCTTTCCTGTAGGAAAGTGAGACTTCCCTTTTACCAGCTACGGTAAAAGGGGGCCTTGGCGCACGTGCACCTAAGCAAGCGCCGACCCCCTTTAGCCGCAGCTTGGTAAAAGGGGCCCTTGCTAGTAAGACAAACATAGGTACAGTAAAAGTATCACTACTATTATTATTTATCATTTCTGTAGCGCTATTTATTTATTTTTAAATTTATATACCACCTTAAAATATAGGAGGTTTCCAAAATTACATACATAATAAAAACAAAATACAAAACAATCCGATTATTTACCCATTAGATTAAATCAGATAAACAGTATAGTAATCACTATTCAATAAAATGCTGCCACAATAAAGCTATGTTTTAATCTGCTTTTAAATCGAAACACCTCATTATTTAAACGTAAGTAACCTTTGAGTGCATTCCATTGCTATGTACCAGCCACTGTAAACAATAAGGACCTTGTTTCTGCACAGTATGATTGCATAATTGGTTCCAGTGACAACTGCATTGTTTTATCCAATCTCAAAGATCTGGCAGGATGGTATACCTTTAGAACTTCCAGAAAGTAGGCAGGAGCAACTGCATACAAAATGTGATGAATTAGTGTCAGAACCTTATACTGTATCTGCTGGACAACAGGTAACCAGTGCAAGTTCTTAAGAAATGGTGAGATATGAACAAACTTACCCACTTCAGCTATCAATTATGCTGCTGCATTTTGGACCATCTGCAAAGTCCTAAGTCTCAGTGGTGATATTCCAAGGTATAGATTGGATAGAAAGCTGCAGTTGTATTTTCAAAACCGATGGTCAGTGTGGGCTTTTACGGGCCAGTAGAATCGTTTGAAAAATAAATGCATTAAGCACTGCTGTATCGAACGTCAGCTTTTACCCATATCACTTTGAGCCTAAACTTAAATGTCTAGGTTATCTGTGTAGTGGCTGAATATCAAAACTATGGGCTAGGTTCTATATATGGCGCCTAAAAAAAATCAGTGCCACAAAAAGCGCTATTCTATAAGTCACACTTAAAATTAGGCTTGGTTTATAGAATAAAGCTTATGCCCTTGAGTTGCGTCTAACTTTAGGTGCGGCCATTTGTATCAACTGAAACATGGTGCAAATCTACATGCTTTCATTAGGTGCAAATTAATTTTATGAATGCCCCCATTATACCCATTCCCCTTACTTTTCCGCACCCCTTTTTTCAGATTGCTTGTAAATTTTCTGTGCAGATCCTTCACCTAAATTTGTGTGCAAATACCAGTAAAGTATAGTTATTGCCAATAATTGCTGGTTAAAATGTCAATTATTGTCACTAATGGGGTTGTTATTCAATTAAATTGTTCATGCAAATTGGGCACACGCAGAATATTTGATGACTTTTATAGAATTAGGGGGTTATATGCATTAATTATAGTCCTGCTTTGATTTCACCCTCCCTTTACCCCTAGGTTATATTGATATTAGGGGTCCAACCAGTGAAATATTCAGTCCAGTATAAAGTTTTGAAAATATTCAGAAATTGGATTTCTGTGATCTTTGACTGCCAACAAGTACATAAATCCTTTAAAAAAATTGATCTGCTGGTCACCACAAGGGTTGTTCTATAAAAGGGCACCTACAATTTAAAGGTTCCTGGTAGGCACCTACTTTCCATTATAGAATAATAATCAAATGGATATATAGGCACATATGCTCTAAAGAGTGAGCGTTTAAGCCAACGATAGAACTAGTATAAATGTTCACACCTAATTGTGGGAGATAGGCTTGAAATGTACAGTATTCTGTAAATTACAAATTACACTTGTTAAGTGAGAGCCCAACCCTTGTTCTGCTCATACTCATTTTACGTGACTCAGGATTGAGAAGACCAGTACTTAACTACTTTCATTCCTATTTTTTTGTTCATATTCTTTGAAGAGAATTTTTTTTCAGTTTCTTTCCCTCCTCCTGTAGAGTTTCACAGGGTTCAATACTTACCACCTGTCTCTTTAGTATCTTTTTATCACCATTTGCTACTGTAGTTCAGAAACTAGGTTTGTCACCTTATGTTTACGCTGATGACATCCAGCTCTTGATAGTTCATAATACCTGTGACCAATCTTTTCAATGCACTGTTACCTCTGGTTTAAATGAGTTATGTTACAGGTTTAGTAATAACAAACTTTCCTTAAACTCTTACAAATGTGAAGCAATTTGGTTTTCAGGATCACAGTTGGTGCCATCTTATCATCCTTCTCTTGCAGGAGTTTCTTTACCTTTATCTGATTCAATTCATTCTTTAGGAGTGACTCTGGACACCAAGCTTAGTTTGTGGAAACATATTTCACTTTTGATTTCCAGTATGTTTTCTTCACTTAGGAAAATTCAATTATTTGAGACAATTTCTTTATAATAAAGCTCTGACTACTAGTTGGATTACTGCAACTCTCTATCAGTAGGTCTTCCACCGTATCAGGTACATCGATTACAGTTCAAAACTCAGGTGTCAAGCTACTATATAATATTAAAAAGTATGGTCATGTCTCTCTTTTATGAGTAGAACTGTCTTCGTTAGTTATTTAATTTGTTATAAAATACTTTTAGTGAGTCATAATACCTACTATTCAATGATGTCGCCTTGTTTGGCTTTTCTTCTTATCCCTTACAGGCCATGTCATTCACTCAGATTTTCCAAGAAGGTTGTTCCCTCAGTGGTATGAGTTTGTCTCATAACCAGTGTTCCCTCTAAGCTGAGCGATAGTCTTCCACCTACAGTTCTGCTAGTGGGGGTGCTGTTTCACTATCACATTTTCAATAGCCTAGAGGTCAGTATAGTGAACTGTATAGAGACTGACCCAGGCCCATATCCCACTCTACCTGTTACACTTGCGGTGGAAAGTGTAAGCCCTCTAAAACTTACCAAAACACCACTGTACCCACATATAATTGATACCTATAGCCATAAGGGCTACTGTAGTGGTGTACAGGTGGGCATACTATGTTTAGAATTGGTTGTGGGGGGCTCATCATACAAGATAAGGAGGTAATGGTGAGATGTGTACCTGGGATCTTTTTTGTGAAGTGCACTACAATGTCCCCTAGGGTGCCCCACTGCTCTGCTGGGATGTCTGTATGGGCAGTCTTCTAAGAATGCTGGCTCCTCCTACATACAAATGGCTTCATTTTGTGTGTTTTTCACTTGAATGTTGTTAATTTTTTTATGGTTCAAAAAGTTAGATGCACTGAGCACAAAAACATCTAGCAAATGGCCATTTTCAAAACAAAAAGGTAAACATTTTGAAAATCGCCCTATTTGCCACTCAAATTTAAGACATTTTGAGAAAAACATCTAAAATGGGGTTTGAACATCATGTCAAAAATGCCCCTCCACTTAAGGTAAGCTTCTATTTTGTAAGGAGGAGTTAGAAGGAAGGCAGAGAAGAGCTGATAGTGACAGTAAGCGGGGAAAGGAGAAAAACCCTCAGAGGGGAAAAGGGAGGAGGAGACTGATGAAAAGGGAAGAGAACTACAGAGCCCAGCAACACTTGCAAGGAAGGAGGGAACAAGAGAAACAGTACCACAACTCCCAGCAGGTAGTAGAGTCAGGGGGTGATTGGGAGATGGAAGATAATCAGGGGGAGGAGCAGCACCTGGGAGAGAGGGAGGGGAAAGACTCCATGGAGTGGGAGGAGATTGAACTAGGAGAGGAAAGCGAAAGGAAAGAGGTTGGTGAGGAGCAAATGGAGTTCTTTTGCTCAGGACAAAGGGCGGTGGAAAAGGAAGAGACTGCAGAGAGAGAGAAGCCAGAGATTTGGGGCCGCTAAGTGACATTGCCTAGATGCGGTCTGGCTTCATGGAACTGTGGGAATTAATTACCTGAAGGAGGTCAGTCTGAACATTTGTGGGAGGTTGTCAGAGTGTTGGTGTCTGGCAAATGAGGGTGGTGAAAATGCCTCTAACTCCTAGGCAGTAGCAGAGAGGAGCGGAGGAATAGACTGAACCACAGGTTTTCCCAAGTCTTTAGCTAATTCTAAGACTGAACTGTTTGTTTGGTGTGTTGGAAAAGTGAAGCAAAGTGCAAGGAAACCAACAGCTGTGGTACAGTGAACATACTGTTTTTCCCACTGGTACCGCGGTGTAATAAAGTACTCTGCAGGATAAATTTGGTACTGTGAATAATTACTTTTTGCAAGTGAGCAGAAGCAGTTCCTCTTAGGAGGTGGATTAGCCCCAATTGTGTGGGTGAAGACAGACAGCACCGAGTGGTGCGGGTCGAGAGCGGACAGCACGGAGAGGTGCTTGCTGACATTTGGTGGAAGTGGTGGGATCTACAGTGAACTTCCACGTGGGTGAGGAGAGGCCTCAAGGAAGCGGAGGGAGTTCCACAAACAGGCCAGTCGAGTTGCCAGAACGAGGTGGTGGTGTCCTGGAGGTTCCAGAAGCCCGTCGAGGGGGCCAACGCTGACAAAGGCGCAAAATCCTTGGCTATCTGGTGAGCATATAGCAGGGCCGGGAGGGATTTTGCTTAT
This sequence comes from Microcaecilia unicolor, assembly GCF_901765095.1. Taxonomy (NCBI): domain Eukaryota; kingdom Metazoa; phylum Chordata; class Amphibia; order Gymnophiona; family Siphonopidae; genus Microcaecilia; species Microcaecilia unicolor. The sequence continues at coordinate 223,806,026 of NC_044033.1, read as the reverse complement.
GCATGTGTGGTGCCGCAGGGGGGGCAAACCTATGAAAGCAGCTGCACTTGGATGTTGTTTTTCTTTGGGTTTGTCTAGGTGAGAAGAAGGCCGGCCACAATGGATCCAAAGGAGATGTTTTCCTTCATGGCCCATCAATTCCAAAAACAACAGGAACTGGCACACAAGCTGATGGGAGGACTCCTTGGCTGCCTCGAGGGCTCAGCAACAGCTGCTTCTGGATCTTTGTCAAGAGTTGTTGAAAGGAGGAGCACGGGTACAGGCTTGGTCGACAGTGCCAGAGGGAGCTGCAACTGGAGGAGGACCTTTGCCAGGAGGCATGATGGGAATGAACTGGTTACCCTGGGGTAAGCTGTCTGATAAGGACGACATTGAGGATTACCTGGGGGCATTTGCACGGGTAGTGGTGGCTGCAGCCTGGCCAGGGGAGCAATGGACTATGAGGCTGGCTCCGGCGTTGTCTGGGGAGGCCTTGGCGGCTTTTCGCAGTCTCCGTGCTGTAGAGATTGCGGATTATGTTAAACTGAAACGGGCTATTTTGGACAGGTATGGACTAAGTAAGCAGTCATACCGGCGGAGATTTAGAGAATGGAGGTGGGCAGAGGGGGAGACGCCCAGGGCTTTGGCCCAGAAATTAATGGATTTGGCCACCAAGTGGTTAGAACAAGAAAAAAGCTCAGTGACACAAATAATGTTAGAGCTGGTGTTGGAGCAGTTTCTGGAGGCCTTACTGGAAGAATTAAAAAGGGATTTGATTAGGCGGGGATGTGGGACCTTGGATGAAGCAGTTAAAAGTATGGAATGCTTTCTAAAGTCACAGCATGCGGGTGGGAGAGGGGTGCGGGCCCGGAAAGAAAGCTCTATAACAGGGTCTAGGCCTCTGCAGGCAAGGAGTGTACCGGCTAGTAAGGGAGAAAGGGGAGTGGTGGTCTCGGGGTATGCCGGGGATCGGATTTGCTACAGGTGTGGGCGTAAAGGACACTTAAGGAAAGATTGTAGGGCCAAAGAGGGCTTTACTTCTCACTCTTACAAGCAGGTTACACATCCCTTTTCTCAGGTCGTGGAGGTGAGGGGGTTGAAGGTGGAGGCCCTATTAGACTCAGGAGCTGATCAATCTATGTTTTCGAGGAGGTTATGGTCCCGTATAAGTAAGGGAAAGAACGAACAGGGAGGGTCTAGTCCTGGTGAGGTAGCTATTCAATGTATTCATGGGGCTAGTACAAGATACCCTTTACATTGGGTGACCATAAAAGGGCCTATGGGGGCACATCGGATATTAGTAGCGGTGCTTCCTCGGCTGCCTCAGGACCTGATACTGGGGAGGGACTGGGCTCCGTTTTCCCAATATGTAAAGGGGGGAAAAGCCTTTGTAACTACCCGGGCTCAGAGTCAAGCTCAGCAGGAGGGTGGGGAGGTTCTCCCTTTGGATCAGGTTTTCCCCTTTCATCCGGAGATTTTAGATACTCCGGGGAAAAGTAGGAAAGGGGGGCGACAAAAAAAGGAGCTCAATGGAGAAGAAGGCAGGCTATGACAGAAGTCGAGGGGGAAGGAGATTTTCCAAGGGACCCAGAGGAGCTCTTAGAGCAGTTTCCATCTTTCCCAAGGGAGCAGGAGTCTGATGGTACCTTGCAATATGCCTGGAGTAGGGCCCGGGAAGGTGAGGGGGGCTCTTTCCTGCACTTTGTGGTGGAGAGGGGGCTGCTATTTAGAGTTAACTCGACAGCAGGGAAGGGGTGTCAGAAACAGTTGGTGATACCAAAGGGGTTTCGTAGCCTGATAATGAAATTAGCTCATGATCATCCTCTGGGGGGGGGGGGGGCATAAGGCAACACAGGGTACTCTGGACCAGGTTTTAAGAAGGTTCTATTGGCCAGGGGTTTATAAGGAAGTGGAGGGGTATTGCAATTCCTGTGGACTCTGTCAGAAGGTAGCGGAGAGAGGGCCGGAGCGGGCGCCTTTATGTCCCTTGCCGCGCATTGGGGTCCCGTTAGGCCGGCTGGCTATGGATATTGTAGGACCGCTTCCCAAGTCCCGGAGGGGTTTTGTCTATATTTTGGTGGTGTTAGATATGGCCACTCGTTTCCCGTGGGCTGTGCCCCTACGTACTGTATCAGCCAAGGCGATTGCCGCTGAGCTTATTCATATTTTTTGTATGGTGGGGTTTCCTCGAGAAGTGCTTACAGATTTCCTGTCTCGTACATTGACAAATTTCCTCTCTCGTACATTGACTCAAGTATGGGAGACTTTTGGCATTTCCCACATTCGTACTGCGGCTTACCATCCTCAGACCAATGGTCTGGTAGAGAGATTTAATAAGAAGACTCTCTTGCGAAGGGGGTTGGGGGGCTGTATAGATGAGTGGGATCGCCTCCTGCCATTTGTCTTATACACTTGTAGGGAGAGTGTTCAAGCTTCATTAGGAGTTTCTCCTTTTGAATTAATGTACGGGAGGGCTCCTCGGGGGATTTTGGATATTCTGAGAGAACAATGGGTGCCGCCGGATAAAGGAGACTGTACGGTGGTCTCTTATCTTTTTGACCTGAAGGGTAGGTTGCGACGGTTGGGGGGCTATGCTCGGGATAGATTGGGTAAGAGTCAAGAATACCAGAAATCATATTATGATCAGGGAGTGAAAGAGAGAGGGTTTGAAGAAGGGGAGAAGGTCATAATAATGATAGCGGATGCCCCTCATAAATTTGAAAGTAGGTGGAGGGGACCGGTGGTGATTACTAGGAAATTGGGGCCAATTACGTATGAGGTGATGAATGAGAGGGGGAGAATGCAAACATATCACGTTAATGTGTTGAAGTTGTGGAGAGAGAGGAAGGTGATGTGGGGAGGGACTAAGGAGTTGGAGGAGGAGGATCTGGGGCCTCAGATCTCGGACATTTTTAAGTCTCTGAAGCCTCAGATTGCTGGAGAATTGAAGGAAGGTCAGCAGCAGGAACTTAGGGCACTACTGGATGAATTCCAGTATGTCCTTACGCCCTGCCCGGGGGAGACGCATTTGATGGTGCATGAGATTGTTACAGAGCCCCGCCGGGTGGTTAGGCAGAGGCCCTATAGGCTGTCCCCGGTTAAACAACAAGAGGTGGTGAGACAGGTGAAGGAAATGTTGGAGTATGGCATAATTGAGGAGTCATGTAGCCCTTGGTCAAGTCCGGAGAGGGATGATACCTGGCGGTTTTGCATTGACTTCCGCCGGTTAATGCCCTGTCTTTTCTGGATGCCTATCCTATGCCGCGCATTGAGGAGTTGTTGGATAGGTTGGGTTCGGCACAGTACCTTTCTACGCTGGACTTGACCAAGGGATATTGGCAGATTCCGTTATCTGCGGAGGCTTGGCCCAAGACGGCATTTTCTACTCCCCTGGGGCTCTTTCAGTTTAAGAGGATGCCGTTTGGGTTGAATTCTGCAGTAGCGTCCTGCCAGCGTTTGTTAGATAGGATTTTACGTCCTCATCAGAGTTATGCTGCAGCCTATTTAGATGATATCAACATCCATAGTGAGGATTGGGCTACGCACATGAGGCAGGTCAGAAAGGTGTTAGCGGCTTTTCGGGATGCGGGGCTCACACTTAATCCCCAGAAATGTCACTTCGCACAGCATGCGGTAAAATATCTGGGTTATAGGGTGGGGGGTGGACAGGTGAGACCCATCTGGATAAAGTACAAAGCATTAGGGAATTTTCGTATCCAGCTACTAAAAAAGGGCTTCTAAGTTTTCTTTGTCTAGTCGGGTATTACCGCAGGTTCATTCCTCATTTCGCCTCGCTAGCAGAGCCTTTAACTAACATGTTAAAAGGGAATCGGCCGAATCAGTTGAAATGGGGGGAGGAGGAGGAGAGAGCCTTTCAGTGTTTGCGTTTAGCGCTATGTGAGGAGCCGGTGTTAAAGGCGGTGGAATGGGAAAAACCTTTCATTCTGCAAACTGATGCCTCAGGGGTGGGGTTGGGGGCAGTGCTTTCTCAGATTCATGACGGGGAGGAGCATCCGGTGTTATATTTGAGCCGTAAACTCCTTCCTCATGAAAAAGGGTACATCACAATTGAGAGGGAGTGTCTGGCCATTAAGTGGACCACACAAATGTGCCAATACTACTTAGAGGGACGTCCCTTTAGGCTCATTACGGATCATGCCCCCCCTGAAATGGTTAATGCAGATGAAGAATGCTAATGCCAGACTTATGCGTTGGTACCTGGCCTTGCAACCCTTTCAGTTCCAGGTGGAGCATCGGGCGGGGAAGCTGTTGGGGAATGTAGATATTTTGTCCTGAATAGCCAGTCAGGAGGATGAAGGAGTCAAGCCCCGGGAGGGTAAAAGATTCTTAAGCGGGGGGGTATGTAAGGAGGAGGTAGAAGGAAGGCAGAGAAGAGCTGATAGTGACAGTAAGCGGGGAAAGGAGAAAAACCCTCAGAGGGGAAAAGGGAGGAGGAGACTGATGAAAAGGGAAGAGAACTACAGAGCCCAGCAACACTTGCAAGGAAAGAGGGAACAAGAGAAACAGTACCACAACTCCCAGCAGGTAGTAGAGTCAGGGGGTGATTGGGTGATGGAGGATAATCAGGAGGAGGAGCAGCACCTGGGAGAGAGGGTGGGGGAAGACTCCATGGAGTGGGAGGAGATTGAACTAGGAGAGGAAAGCGAAAGGAAAGAGGTTGGTGAGGAGCAAATGGAGTTCTTTTGCTCAGGACAAAGGGCGGTGGAAAAGGAAGAGACTGCAGAGAGAGAGAAGCCAGAGATTTGGGGCCGCTAAGTGACATTGCCTAGATGTGGTCTGGCTTCATGGAACTGTGGGAATTAATTACCTGAAGGAGGTCAGTCTGAACATTTGTGGGAGGTTGTCAGAGTGTTGGTGTCTGGCAAATGAGGGTGGTGAAAATGCCTCTAACTCCTAGGCAGTAGCAGAGAGGAGCGGAGGAATAGACTGAACCACAGGTTTTCCCAAGTCTTTAGCTAATTCTAAGACTGAACTGTTTGTTTGGTGTGTTGGAAAAGTGAAGCAAAGTGCACGGAAACCAACAGCTGTGGTACAGTGAACATACTGTTTTTCCCACTGGTACCGCGGTGTAATAAAGTGCAGGATAAATTTGGTACTGTGAATAATTACTTTTTGCAAGTGAGCAGAAGCAGTTCCTCTTAGGAGGTGGATTAGCCCCAATTGTGTGGGTGAAGACAGACAGCACAGAGAGGTGCGGGTCGAGAGCGGACAGCACAGAGAGGTGCTTGCTGACAATTTGTAGAATAACCCATTTAGTTGAAATTTTGGCACTTATGAGCCTATGCGTGCATATATGTGTTACCTGCCATTATTCTAAACTGAAATAATGGGCAGGTAAATGTTAGCACCCATGTCATAGAATTGACCCTTATTTGTAAGCTGAAGAGAAATGGATAGATCCTTCCATCTGATATCGTGGGACATTTCACTCTTTAGACATTTGAACCTCTCTCTCCAGGTCCCCCCTTTTTTTCAGCATGTACGTACTACCCCACTCAGATAGCAATTCTATATAGAATTAGACCCCTGGAGGGCTTCTATGTGAAGTTTCTTTTATGATGGAAGTTAAGCCCCTACTTTCCTTAACAGAATAATAGCATTACCAGGTATATGGAAGGATAAGGGGAAGGGTAATTCATTTGCTATACTTCCTTTCTGTAGTACAACCAAAGCAGTTTACATGTTATATGCAGGTACTTTCTTTGTCCCTAGTGGTTCACAATCTAAATTTATTTGTGTGCATGTGCTTTGTGCACTTTAGGTGTCAGCCCTTACACTAGTTATAGGGCAGGTGTGAATGCTGGTATTTAGGTGGTCCAAGGAGACAACAGGGCAACCGATCTGCAAACGCCAATGTGGGAACAAACCAGGCAGATCAATAGGAAGCACAAAGAAATCTTTATTGATGATACTCAAACCAAGATAATGCCCAACACAGGCTGTTTTGCCCATATTGCATCAGGGGCAAAAACCTGTTGGAAAAGGCTCGGTAGTATTGTGGTTGTGTATGCGCTGCCATTTTCTGGCGAGCGATATGACAGACATTTAGCCATTGTGCTGTTTTTTTTTTAATATATATACGTCCATGTATTTTGCAAAAGGGTTTTGCCCCTGACGTAGCCCCTATGTGGTCAAAGCACGGCCTGTGTCGGATATTATCTTGGTTTGAGTGTCATCAATAAAGATTTCTTTCTGTTTCCTATTGATCTGCTTGGTTTGTTCCCACATCCTGCTTGTATCTACATTCCAGATATATGCATGTAACATATTATATTCTATAATTTATGAGTACAAGTGTGAGTTCTGCCCATGCTCCACCCACACTTAGCAGAATAGAGCGTAGCTGGACTTTTGACATTTATGTGCATATGTATACATATACATTTGTATATGCTGGAAATTTAGTCATCTATGCAGGTATTTGCCACATACATCACTTTATAAATTGCTAAGATGTCTACGGATTATTGGCAATATATCAAACAGAAATGAACTATAAACATGCATATTTTTGCTTTGAAAATGTATTCAGAAAAAGGAGCTACATACATTTGAACCTCTCTCTTGTTATGGATACTTTTTGTAACTTTTGAAAATTCAAAACTGTATGTGTTGTATGAAACTATTTTAACTCTGCTCCAGGAGCACCTTCCCCAAATACAAATAAAAATATACATGTAGTAGCTCTATGCAGACAATTGTATCCCTACACAAGGTGGGGCATTTTGCATGATGACTTTCAAAATAACACATCATAATTTCACTCCATATGGGAAAAGTTGTATAGGACAGCTGTTCTGTAATATGTAAATTTCCAAATTACAATTCTCCCAGTCATGATGTCTCTATCCCTGTGATATCCTGGGTCTAACCTTCCATAATTCATTGGTGGACATTGACACTCAGTGGTCTTCCATCGGATGTTGCAAAGGATCAATCAAAGCAGAACTAGAGGAGCTACATTTTTTCAGGTTGTGAAACAGGTTCTCCTGTGCTGTTCCTGTTTTGTGACTGTGGTATGAGGGAGGAGGTTTTAGTGGTCTTAGATATTAGAATAATGTGCAGAAAAAGTTATCTTATGACCAAGAATTTTCAAACTGCACATCAGTAAATCCATTCATGGACACAAAGGAGATTGAGAAAAGAGAACAAAATCTCATTCTGAGGTTGAGAAGAACTTTGTGTTATTACCTGTGATCCAGCAGATGGTGAAGGCACCATTACATCTAGCCGTTAAGCCCGTAAGAACGGGCTAGTATAGGAAGGGGGGGTTGAAAGCTCCCCCCCGCCGCCGAGTTCGCTGCTGCCGCTCCCCCCCCCCCCCCGTCGCCACCCACCTTCCACGATTCAGCTAAATGGTGTGGGTTACCCCAGAAGAAGCATAGCGAAACAGGCACTGTTGGGGCTTCTACACACGCCAGTTTGAATGATGGAGTTTATATGCTCCTCAAGCTAAGTGTCTTTTGTATATATTTACATATATTTGCACTTTTTGGCATGGTAATACAGGTCAAGTTTGATAAATTATAACACTAGGGTGGAGGTGGTTTTAGTCGATGATTAAACCTAAGCACGTTGATAGAGTCACCAAGGGAGTGATATGAATATCCGTGCAAAAAGATATGAGACTCCACCTTGTTGTTAATTGCAAATATTCTGAGTGATTTTCTCCTCTATTTATATATTTTAGTAGCCTACATTATATTAGGAGTAAGTCAAGCCATACAGTTTTTTGTTTTTTTTATTTCTGGGATAAGCAGCATAAAATGTATTGAACTTTTACGGCATCTTGCTAGGTATTTGTGACCTCGATTGGCCACTGTTGGAAACAGGATGCTGGGCTTGATGGACCTTTGGTCTGTCCCAGTGTGGCAATACTTAAGTAAGGGTGTAAGAAGAGAGAGGGAGAGGAGATATTGGCATGGTGGAACAATGTGGGAAAAGGCCATGGCATTCTGAAGGAGAGATGAGTGAGAGGAGGATGGTAAGTACAGAGGGTAGAATTGTATAAAGTGGAGTGGATGAAAGAAAAGGGAATACGAGGCCAGGGAAGGAGTGAGACAGGAGAGGTAGGGGTGAGAGGAGAAGATGGAAAGTTGATAGGTACTGGTAAGTGAAATGTAGGTGGAGGACTGAAGAGTGAGAAGATGAAATCTGAGGAGAAGAGAGAAAACAGAGAAAGAGGAAATGTATCAAAGACAGATATAGTGAGGGAATAGAAGGGGAAAGTGGAGAGAGGACAAATGGACCGCACCCACTGGAAAGATAGCAGAAGACAGACAGGAAAACAAAAGAAGAAACTGGGACCAACATGCTTGAAAAAATAAAATACCCAGGCAACAAAGTGCCCTGTTTACTAAGGTGTGTTAGTATTTTTAGCACGACTACACTTAGCGCGTGCACTAACCATGTAGGCGCACCTATAAGGATATTGTAGGCACGTATATGGTTAACGAGCGTGAAAAATGTTAACGTGCTTATAACGCTGCTTAGTAAACAGGGCCCAAAGGTGGAAAAAAGTGTTTTATTTTGAATTTATTTCTTGGAGTTTTTTAGCTTTAAGGACTGAGATGTGCCTGCTTTGTAAAATGTACATTTTTTTCTATTTTTATTTTGCAAAGCAGAGGGGACAATACATTTCTATTTCTCTTTTACCAATATTGCTGGTTATAGTCTTTTTTTCTTGAGGGGGGGGTCCCCATTTCAGTTTTTGTCTGCATGTTTCTTATTGTCCTCTATTTTGTATCAAGTGAGGGTCTGTCCATATTCTACATGTGCAGCTAAGGTGAAGGATTCTGCTAGTGTGTGGTGTCTGTGTAAGAATCTGTAATAGTCCAGCTTGTTTCAGTTTCACAGTAGCTGGTGCTCTCGGGCCCAGTGTAATATTTATGGTACTAGCTTTTCATAGGTGGATTAGGACTGCTGTGTTGTGGTAGGTTTTCTGGCTCTAGTTGAAAGTAGACTCTGGGGCAAGGGCTGCCTAGGGTGGCCCTTGTCACCAGAAATAAAAATGCTCAGGACTACTGGACTCCACATCCTATAGAGTCACCATATAAACAAAAGCCCATCTAATTTAAACAGAGTTTCTACCGGTAGAAGGAGTGTTCCTGAGGTGATGGTCACAATTTTAATAATTTTACTTACAGTTAAGAAGACAGCCTGCCCTGGTCGGTCCCAGGACCTCTAATACCTCCCGCCTCCTGATGTAACTTCCAGTTTCCTTGCAGGTGGGATGCAGCAGAGGCAGCCTGTATTAGTCATTGCCGTCCGCAATCTCTTCACCTGGACAACAATACCGGCACTGCCGCCTGTCCAACATCAACCTGTTCCCCCTGACATCAAAACCTGGCTACACCTCTGGGGATAGGGTCCCTGGTAGGGGGGCCCACAAATATATATTTGCCTAGGGAGCCAAACCAAGAAACATGCAGAGTTTGTGAGACTATCAGGCTCATTTTTGAAAGAGACGGACGTCCAAAAAGTGATATAAATCGGCATTTGGACGTCCATCTCACAGAAACGTCCAACTCGGTATAATCAAAACCCGATTTTGAACGTCTTTCTCCGAAGTCCTTCTTGAGGACATCCAAATCTCAAGGGGGTGCATCAGGTGCGTGTTTGAGGTGGGACTTGTGCGTTCCTAAGACTTGGACGTCTTTGAGGCATAATGAAACAAAGCAAAGACGTCCAGGACTAAAACTTCAATGTTTTCAGCTAGACCTGTTTTTATTACGAATAAGGCAAAAAAAAAAAAGGTGCCCAAGATGACCAGATCATCTCTGGAGGGAATCAAGGATGACCTCCCCTGACTCCCCCAGTGGTCACTAACCCCCTCTCAACCCCAAAAATTGTGATTAAAAACATTACTTGCCAGCCTCAGATGTCATACTCAGGTGCATTACAGCAGCATGCAGGTCCCTGGAGTAGTTTAGTAGTAGGTGCAGTGCACTTCAGACAGGTGGACCCATGCCCATACCCCCACTACCTGTTACACTTGTGGAGGAAACTGTGAGCCCTCCAAAACCCACCAGAAACCCACTGTACCCACATCTAGGTGCCTCCTTCACCCGTAAGGGCTATGGTAGTAGTGTACAGTTGGGGGTAGTGGGTTTTGGGGTTTTTTGGGGGGGCTCAGCACACAAGGTAAGGGAGCAATGGCGATGTGTACCTGGGAGCATTTTATGAAGTCCACTGCAGTGCCTCCTAGGGTGCCCGATTGCTATCCTGGCATATCAGGGGACCAGTCTACTAGAAATGCTGGCTCCTCCCACGTCCAAATGGCTTTACTTTGGACGTTTTAGACTTGAATGTTTTTGTTTTCAAAAATGGCCGAAAATCAAAGATATCCAAATCGCAAATCGTAGGATGACCATGGTATTTTCGGACACAAAATATGGACGTCCATCTTTTTCGAAAATGACCTTCTTCCCGCTTCAGAATTTGGACATCTTTGTAAAACATCCAACTTCACACTTAGATATTTCTTTCGAAAATGCCCTTCCACGTGTCCTTTTCCCCCCCTCCCTCCAAGTTATCAATGGTCTCTTGCCACCAGTTCCTGCTGCTGCTGTGCTACTTCTTTAGACGCATATAGCCCAGTGCCCCCACCATTTTTACCTGCTGTGAGATATAATGGGGGGAATAATATTTTTTAATTTTTGTGAGGAATGGGAACAGTGCTACTTTTTATTCCCCCTCAGTTTAATCGCTGACCATAACCCCTTTCAATATCAGAGCTGCCAAGAGAAAGTAAGTTTTAAAAGGGAAATTTTCAATTCATGTTATTTCATGCTTCCACAACCTCCTCCCCTTTTCTTATCCTTCTAATGAAATACCATATTTACCCTAGTGACTGCAAGTTTGGAACAAAAGAACAGATACCAGCAGCTACCCAAAACTGACCCAGCTCAATTTGCAATATTATACATTCAAACCCAGTAATTCATCGATTGTTCAGTTGTGGGGAGTAGCTGATACATTCAAACCATAACCACAAAAATCTGAAAATGATCTTTTCTTTGTTCTTGGCATTCTCTTCCAAGTCTCGCCTTTCTGCCATTTCATCCTTCTTCTCACCCCTTGGTACCATTGACTGAAAGCTTGTTAACTGGTTCTGTTTCAATTGTTAACGGCATTTTTGTGGATGTTACAGACTGCTGTACTATCAACTCATTCCAAAGCTCAGTGTTTGAGATCTTGTTAATTGGTTCAGTTTCATATTTTAAGGAAATTTTCATGAATGTTGCAGGCAGCTGTACTTCAGTTCGGCCCACATCAACAATGACCTTGCATTGTCTACTGTCACTCCCTATTTGAGTATGGCCTGAAGGAATGGGTAATAAGGAAAACAAAGAACCAGGCACACCCATTAAAGGGGGGCCGACCACAACCGGGCTGAAGGCCAGCAAAGACAGAAGTGTGGGGGAGGGTACAGGGAGGGCCTAGCTAGAGAGCAGAGGTAGTAGTGGGAGGGAAACAAGGGGTAGCAAGGGGAGGGGGCAGGAAAAAAGGGGAGGAGCAAGGGAGGAGGAGAGAGGAATTTGAACTGCACAGGAAGTCCTTTTGAATTTGGAAGCAGGAGAAGAGCAACCCTGGGCAGCAGCTCCTGAAATTTTTACAGGCACATGTTTTGTGTCTGCCCTGGGCAGAGCTTGTGCAGAGTACAGCCAAAGAAGCTCTTACAGCAGAGCACGATATTCCAGCAAATTGAGAACAAATTTTATGGTATGTAGACATTTAAAACTTTGTGCAAGGCATTTTAGCTTTCTCCTGCCGACCCCCATTTAGTTTTTCCAGGATGGCCGGCCATCTCGGGTTAGCTGCCTATCTCACGGCATTACGTGCACTAGGCTAGAGTCCCACATACGCTGCCCATGGCGCATGGCAGATGGGTTTGCCACAGCGCGGTTGCTCACAATCTGCAGTGCATAGCACGGCACTGAGGCACGACTAGGAAGACCTTGTGCACAGTACTGAACCGAGGCACAAACTATCTCAGGGAGACGAAAACACCTTTAATGGTACGTCATTTTTGCTCTTCTCCTGCCTCAGCGGCACACCGCACGTTAAGATGCGGTGATGGCCGGCCACTAATAATTGGCCAACAGCTACGCACTATACAGCAACGGACCTTCGAGCCCCGTTGTGGCTAGCCACGCCGTGTTATCTAATTTGAAAAATAAATGCGGTATAAGCCCTCCATGCCATTACGGCGACGGACCTTAAGCCCCGTTATGGCCGGCCACACCAGATTTTTGATGTAATGCGGCAAAAATGAGTGCAATATAAATCGCTCATGCTGTATAAGCCGCCCAGGCCACGCAGAGCTATACAAGCCCCATTGTGGTCTGCCACGCCGTGTTATCTAATTCGGTAAAATTTAGTGCGGTATAAGTTGCCCATGTTGTATAAGCTGCCCATGTCACGCAGCACTACGGCCATGCTGTGTTTTCTACTCTGTCAACTACGCTTCATCCTAAACGTTACTTACCGGCGCCATGTCTGTATGATTGGTCTGCCATGCGATATTTGAGATGCGGGTTTTTGCAGAAACGTCCACATTGCGATCCTCGCTAGTCAGGGTCTTCTCTTGCGGGCCACTTAGGGGGAGTCCCAAATTGGCGGGACATGCGCTTCGCTACGCGTTGTAATTGCCCGCCCATACAGTCGGCCATTAACCTACAGAGGCACGTACGGCAGCGGTGAATTTCGATAGGGTGGCCATTTGCATGAGTGCCGATTGTAAAAACGGTGGCCACTTTCAATACACCGCCCATTCTGACTAGCAGTAAAATTTGGAAAAGGCAGCCAGTTTTATGGCGCTAAAATTCACTAGAATGGACATTCCAAATACAAATTTAACCGCAGCGGCCACCTTGGATACCGCACGCATTTGTGTCTTTGACACACGGCATAGGCTGGAACAATTGATATCATACCGTTTGGTGCCAGCATAGCGGGACACAGTACTTAGGGGCATCAGACAAACATATCGGTTACAGTATGCTACTCTCAGCTGCCGTTAGGACCAGGTCCACGGGGGGAAGGGTTGGTACAACAGTGTTAGTCCTAGAGGGCCATGTGCACTTAGCGGCCATTTTGACTAGAGCGGCCACGTGGACTAAAGCAGCTAATTTGAAAACGGTGGCCATTTTGATAGAAGGACCACCAGTCTTACTGATTTATCTGCCGGATTTACAGGGGCCTGGCCATTTTAATTTTAGCAGCCCATTTTGCATACGGCAGCCGTTTTGACTACCAGGCCAAATTTGAATGTAACAGCCATCGCCCGTGGGGCTTTAGGCCAGCCATTTAAGGAAGGGCGCACTGCGCAGACAGCACGCAGTCGGATATGTAGCTGTGAGCAAGGAGGGTACAGTTTACACAGGCACCATAAGATGCACGCAGCGATTGGGGAAGCCGGCGTCACCACAATCAGTTATTATGAGGTCATTTTGCTTTAAATTGTCTATTCTTTTAGTCTCTCCATTGCAGTAATGTCATTGTAGTGTGCGAAGGAGATATATGCACCAGCAAGGCCAGCCAAGCGGCCCACCAAAACTCCGCCAGCTAAGACGCGGAGTGCTGTGGCCCCAGACCTTAGAAGTCACAGTGGACCTACACCACAAGCACAGACGGTGCGGGGGCCTGCAAGGGAGGTAGCAGCACCGCAGACTCCACCTCCATAGTTGCGGGGCTACCGCCAGTACCGGCAAGGGGTAAGTCTAATGACAGCAGCACACTCCTTCCAGCGCAGACGCATGACATAACTAGATATGCAGTATGGGACGATAAGAACGGGTAACAGAGCCCAATATGGCAGGACAGAATGCGGTTGTGGCACCGGTCAGTGCACAGGGGACCAGTCAGGATGTGGGAGTACTTAATCACAGGAGCGATGCATTAGGTACCGTTCTCACAATACAGGTGGATCGATATCTTCTCCCTTCTTCTGTGGGAGTTGCATGAGGAGGGTACCGTAGGCAGGGATAGCGTAACAGATAAGAAGCCCAAGATATTCGGGTCCTTCATGGGCTGGTCGGAGGCTGTTCACATACTTAGGACACTCAGCTGTTGACATACTCAGGACACTCACTATAGTGAAGGAAACGGAAAGGGGCCCGGACTTGGTGTGGGATATGGAATATAATTTTAAAAGCGCATGAGATATTTAGGGGACGGGCATGGCTTAACTAAGATATTAAATTTACAAGAAAGCAGTGCAGACAATCCATTCATATCGGGTCAGCACCAGTGGTAGTCCTGTCAGGCAATGCCGTCAGGACAAAGGCAGGACGGAGGCAGCGGACATTGCACCTAGCACCTGACACGCCCGTGCGGGCAGGCATGCTGCAGGGCAAGGCAGGCTCCCCAGAGACAGGGAACAGCAATCTAGTAACACGGGACAGGGTACTGAGGGAGCTAGCGCTCCCCCCATCAAGCTTATGAGACAGGAGAAAGCAACCTATTAACTCAGGACAGGGTCCGGAAGCCATCAAGCTTCAAGGTTAGCCCGTTACCCTGACAGAACGGGTGCATCACCACAGGTTTCCAATCAGGTTGCATGATTCCATATTAGAGGACAACACCACAGTGACAACACTACCCCAACAATGCATCCTCGATTCACATGCATCGACAGATAGCTGCAGGCAAGATTACCAAAGAACTATTGCTAGGCTGCATAGCGGGGCTGTTTGAGGACCCGCCCTTCAAGGCAACAACAGTGTCTCCGCTAGGCATAATACCAAGGAAGGAGCTGGGGAAAGGTAGGCCCAGTCGTAATTTGTCCCGCCACATAGGAACATCAGTAAATGACTACATTGACCATAGCAGCTGTACAGTACAATATGCATCTGTAGACAATGCCATTCAAATAATTCGGCGGCAAGGCAACTAGGCACATTGGGCTAAGGTGGACGGAGATTCGGCTTTTCCCACCTTGCCTTTACACCCACAGCCCTTTCCCTTGTTAGGTGTCAGGTTCCAGGAGAGGTTTTATTGTGATAAATATGTCCCCATGTGTGGCCACATCTAGTGCGCATACTTCAAAGAGCTTAGCATGTTTGTGCACGGGGTAGTGGAACAACTAGCCCCCGCTAGGTCTCTGGTCCTCATCTGGAGGACTTCCTGTTCAAAGACCGGGAATCACAAGAGTGGACGGATGTGTTACAGGTCTTTATCCACTTGGCACAGAAATTGGACATCCCATTAGCCGTTGAAAAAACAGTAGACCCACGGCGAATCCTTACATTATAGGTATTGAATTGGAACTAGATGTTCCAGACTGCCGGCTGACAAAATTGATAAGCTTGTCAGAGCGGCGAATACGAGGTGGCACTGTAAAAAAGCAAGGCTGAAGCAGGTACAGGAACTCCTGGGTCCAGTAGGCTTCGCAATAAGGGTGATTCCCAATAGCTTTAGCAACATCGGGAACAAACAAAGCGCATTTTCATCTCAGACGTACACAGGACATCAAGCGAGATTTAGCAGGTTCTTGGCCCATGGGATTTCATTTTGGCACGATTCACCCACTCTCACGGAAACCCTGCATTTTCTTTACAGATGCGGCAGATTTACTTCCAGGGAGCGTGGTGCGCAGCAAGCTCGGGTTTCAGCAGGGACCACGTAGGATATCATGTTTCCTGGGGGGACCTGGCATATCTCACAAGTTAATTGTAATTCCCTCAGACAATATGGCAGTAGTTGTCCGCCATGCACTTCCCACAAGTTATGTGTGCAGACAGATAGTTCCG
Source organism: Microcaecilia unicolor (assembly GCF_901765095.1). NCBI lineage: Eukaryota > Metazoa > Chordata > Amphibia > Gymnophiona > Siphonopidae > Microcaecilia > Microcaecilia unicolor. Next base: position 223,790,271 of record NC_044033.1, on the reverse strand, counting down.
CAGTGATTACAGCTAAACATATACCAGGCAGGGAGAATGGTTATAGTGGATGCTCTTTCTCGTTTTTAGAGTGCAGACCCGGAAATGGGACCCGATGCTGCGATAGTTAACAGATATCTCGCGGACAAGATACACAACCGCACATATAGTCAACACTTAGAAGAGAAGGGTGGTACTGATATATTCCCGGCCCCCGGCATGTATGAAGGGAATTAGCAGAAACCAGGTCTCAATCATGTTCGCAGCCATCAGTTTTCTCGCCAAAGCGGTGGCTGTCCAAAATCCATCTAGGTCATTTGTTGTCATGAGACTGATGAAAGGATGGGGCAGGCCGGGAGTACCCTACCCAGGTAAAAGAAAACCCAGTACCGGCAGGGAAATGGGCCGTCTCTTTGCATCATTAGAGGAGATAAGTGACACTGAGTTTGAGGGCCGTCGAGTCAAATGCGCATTCTCATTAGCTTTGCATGGTGCTCTGCGAGTCAGTGAGTTGGTGGCTACGTACAAGCATGCCCACCATGGCATGTCCCTCTTAATACGTGACGCGGCCATTACAGCCGCGGCAACTGACCTACTTATTCACAAATCAAAATGGATCGGAACGGACATGCCCTGTCCTGAACCTTTAAGCCGACTTAAAACAAAGACCAAAGACCAGCCTGCTGATTCATACACTATGTACAGTACCCACTCATTTAGGATTAGGGCAGCTACGGCAGTGGCAGCGCTAGGAGTGTCCATAGAGGCCATCAAAAGACTGGGCCGATGGCGACCTAATGTATATAAGCGCTACATCAGACCCATCTAGTGTATACAAGCGGTACATTGGACCCATTAAGGCATCCACAGCAAAGTGATAATGGTTGCTTGCACTGTGCTAACATGTTGCTTCCCATTATATTCTGTTACAGGTATCCATATCCAGAATGAGCTGCAGCGGATTTGGATATGCGGTCACTCATCACTTGTATGTACATTGGGCACAGGGAAAGGCGGTGGGCGCATAGAAGGGCAGCAGTGAGACCGAACAGTGAGAGCCTGGGTTGTCAGAGCGATAGAGGAGCCAGGGCGATAGAGTAGCCATAACAGGGTATAGGTAAGGGAGGGAGGCTTCAGGCATTCTTGTGTGCATTAAAAGTCATACGATCCCACATGACTTGCGAATAGATACAAGCCATAGCGTTAGGGCATGACCGCAGCCAGGAGGGGTGGGGGGACCACGGCAAACGAGGTGTCGTTGCCGTGGCCTGTGGCGTTAGACTACAATGTTTACGCACAGCCAGCAATGGGTACACAGCAGCTTGACACATAACAGTTACAAGTTTGGGGTAACTACTGCTGCAGAAAGAGTTGTGTGGAAAATTATCAAGTTGATGCAAATGGTAGGCTTGCATGTGAGCAGCCTTGTTATAAGGAAACAACGTGTATACAGCTTGTCTCCTGGCTTGGGCGGCCGGGAGGCCTAGAACGTCATTTTGTAAATGTGGTAGGTGCCTCCTTCAACGGGAAACAACGTGTATACAGCTTGTCTCCTGGCTTGGGCGGCCGGGAGGCCTAGAACGTCATTTTGTAAATGTGGTAGGTGCCTCCTTCAACGGGAGACACCAAGTGACATCGGGTGCTTGGAAAACAGCACAGGGGGCCACAGGGGCTTGGTACGGCTTGGCCTGTGGCCCAGAATATGCAACTACGTGTAGAAGCTGTGTACCCGGGTAGAAATGCATGCTGGCATAATGATTAGTAGAAGATGTAATGTAATTTGTTTAAGTTGTAACAATTTTGATGTTCCTGGCTGCGGCCAAAATAAATCCAATTCTATCGAAGATATGGCTTGTAGTGTGGTATTGAAGGGGGCGGGGGTTGATACGTCTGAGTGTGTGCCGAATGCCCGAGTTGAGAACCAGGCACACCCATTAAAGGGGGGCCGACCACAACCGGGCTGAAGGCCAGCAAAGACAGAAGTGTGGGGGAGGGTACAGGGAGGGCCTAGCTAGAGAGCAGAGGTAGTAGTGGGAGGGAAACAAGGGGTAGCAAGGGGAGGGGGCAGGAAAAAAGGGGAGGAGCAAGGGAGGAGGAGAGAGGAATTTGAACTGCACAGGAAGTCCTTTTGAATTTGGAAGCAGGAGAAGAGCAACGCCCACCCGCCCACCCACTTGAGAGGCAAGATTTGTCGCAGCGAGGCGTTAGACTACAATGTTTACGCACAGCCAGCAATGGGTACACAGCAGCTTGACACATAACAGTTACAAGTTTGGGGTAACTACTGCTGCAGAAAGAGTTGTGTGGAAAATTATCAAGTTGATGCAAATGGTAGGCTTGCATGTGAGCAGCCTTGTTATAAGGAAACAACGTGTATACAGCTTGTCTCCTGGCTTGGGCGGCCGGGAGGCCTAGAACGTCATTTTGTAAATGTGGTAGGTGCCTCCTTCAACGGGAAACAACGTGTATACAGCTTGTCTCCTGGCTTGGGCGGCCGGGAGGCCTAGAACGTCATTTTGTAAATGTGGTAGGTGCCTCCTTCAACGGGAGACACCAAGTGACATCGGGTGCTTGGAAAACAGCACAGGGGGCCACAGGGGCTTGGTACGGCTTGGCCTGTGGCCCAGAATATGCAACTACGTGTAGAAGCTGTGTACCCGGGTAGAAATGCATGCTGGCATAATGATTAGTAGAAGATGTAATGTAATTTGTTTAAGTTGTAACAATTTTGATGTTCCTGGCTGCGGCCAAAATAAATCCAATTCTATCGAAGATATGGCTTGTAGTGTGGTATTGAAGGGGGCGGGGGTTGATACGTCTGAGTGTGTGCCGAATGCCCGAGTTGAGAACCAGGCACACCCATTAAAGGGGGGCCGACCACAACCGGGCTGAAGGCCAGCAAAGACAGAAGTGTGGGGGAGGGTACAGGGAGGGCCTAGCTAGAGAGCAGAGGTAGTAGTGGGAGGGAAACAAGGGGTAGCAAGGGGAGGGGGCAGGAAAAAAAGGGGAGGAGCAAGGGAGGAGGAGAGAGGAATTTGAACTGCACAGGAAGTCCTTTGAATTTGGAAGCAGGAGAAGAGCAACGCCCACCCGCCCACCCACTTGAGAGGCAAGATTTGTCGCAGCGAGGCGTTAGACTACAATGTTTACGCACAGCCAGCAATGGGTACACAGCAGCTTGACACATAACAGTTACAAGTTTGGGGTAACTACTGCTGCAGAAAGAGTTGTGTGGAAAATTATCAAGTTGATGCAAATGGTAGGCTTGCATGTGAGCAGCCTTGTTATAAGGAAACAACGTGTATACAGCTTGTCTCCTGGCTTGGGCGGCCGGGAGGCCTAGAACGTCATTTTGTAAATGTGGTAGGTGCCTCCTTCAACGGGAAACAACGTGTATACAGCTTGTCTCCTGGCTTGGGCGGCCGGGAGGCCTAGAACGTCATTTTGTAAATGTGGTAGGTGCCTCCTTCAACGGGAGACACCAAGTGACATCGGGTGCTTGGAAAACAGCACAGGGGGCCACAGGGGCTTGGTACGGCTTGGCCTGTGGCCCAGAATATGCAACTACGTGTAGAAGCTGTGTACCCGGGTAGAAATGCATGCTGGCATAATGATTAGTAGAAGATGTAATGTAATTTGTTTAAGTTGTAACAATTTTGATGTTCCTGGCTGCGGCCAAAATAAATCCAATTCTATCGAAGATATGGCTTGTAGTGTGGTATTGAAGGGGGCGGGGGTTGATACGTCTGAGTGTGTGCCGAATGCCCGAGTTGAGAACCAGGCACACCCATTAAAGGGGGGCCGACCACAACCGGGCTGAAGGCCAGCAAAGACAGAAGTGTGGGGGAGGGTACAGGGAGGGCCTAGCTAGAGAGCAGAGGTAGTAGTGGGAGGGAAACAAGGGGTAGCAAGGGGAGGGGGCAGGAAAAAAGGGGAGGAGCAAGGGAGGAGGAGAGAGGAATTTGAACTGCACAGGAAGTCCTTTTGAATTTGGAAGCAGGAGAAGAGCAACGCCCACCCGCCCACCCACTTGAGAGGCAAGATTTGTCGCAGCGAGGCGTTAGACTACAATGTTTACGCACAGCCAGCAATGGGTACACAGCAGCTTGACACATAACAGTTACAAGTTTGGGGTAACTACTGCTGCAGAAAGAGTTGTGTGGAAAATTATCAAGTTGATGCAAATGGTAGGCTTGCATGTGAGCAGCCTTGTTATAAGGAAACAACGTGTATACAGCTTGTCTCCTGGCTTGGGCGGCCGGGAGGCCTAGAACGTCATTTTGTAAATGTGGTAGGTGCCTCCTTCAACGGGAAACAACGTGTATACAGCTTGTCTCCTGGCTTGGGCGGCCGGGAGGCCTAGAACGTCATTTTGTAAATGTGGTAGGTGCCTCCTTCAACGGGAGACACCAAGTGACATCGGGTGCTTGGAAAACAGCACAGGGGGCCACAGGGGCTTGGTACGGCTTGGCCTGTGGCCCAGAATATGCAACTACGTGTAGAAGCTGTGTACCCGGGTAGAAATGCATGCTGGCATAATGATTAGTAGAAGATGTAATGTAATTTGTTTAAGTTGTAACAATTTTGATGTTCCTGGCTGCGGCCAAAATAAATCCAATTCTATCGAAGATATGGCTTGTAGTGTGGTATTGAAGGGGGCGGGGGTTGATACGTCTGAGTGTGTGCCGAATGCCCGAGTTGAGAACCAGGCACACCCATTAAAGGGGGGCCGACCACAACCGGGCTGAAGGCCAGCAAAGACAGAAGTGTGGGGGAGGGTACAGGGAGGGCCTAGCTAGAGAGCAGAGGTAGTAGTGGGAGGGAAACAAGGGGTAGCAAGGGGAGGGGGCAGGAAAAAAGGGGAGGAGCAAGGGAGGAGGAGAGAGGAATTTGAACTGCACAGGAAGTCCTTTTGAATTTGGAAGCAGGAGAAGAGCAACGCCCACCCGCCCACCCACTTGAGAGGCAAGATTTGTCGCAGCGAGGCGTTAGACTACAATGTTTACGCACAGCCAGCAATGGGTACACAGCAGCTTGACACATAACAGTTACAAGTTTGGGGTAACTACTGCTGCAGAAAGAGTTGTGTGGAAAATTATCAAGTTGATGCAAATGGTAGGCTTGCATGTGAGCAGCCTTGTTATAAGGAAACAACGTGTATACAGCTTGTCTCCTGGCTTGGGCGGCCGGGAGGCCTAGAACGTCATTTTGTAAATGTGGTAGGTGCCTCCTTCAACGGGAAACAACGTGTATACAGCTTGTCTCCTGGCTTGGGCGGCCGGGAGGCCTAGAACGTCATTTTGTAAATGTGGTAGGTGCCTCCTTCAACGGGAGACACCAAGTGACATCGGGTGCTTGGAAAACAGCACAGGGGGCCACAGGGGCTTGGTACGGCTTGGCCTGTGGCCCAGAATATGCAACTACGTGTAGAAGCTGTGTACCCGGGTAGAAATGCATGCTGGCATAATGATTAGTAGAAGATGTAATGTAATTTGTTTAAGTTGTAACAATTTTGATGTTCCTGGCTGCGGCCAAAATAAATCCAATTCTATCGAAGATATGGCTTGTAGTGTGGTATTGAAGGGGGCGGGGGTTGATACGTCTGAGTGTGTGCCGAATGCCCGAGTTGAGAACCAGGCACACCCATTAAAGGGGGGCCGACCACACCGGGCTGAAGGCCAGCAAAGACAGAAGTGTGGGGGAGGGTACAGGGAGGGCCTAGCTAGAGAGCAGAGGTAGTAGTGGGAGGGAAACAAGGGGTAGCAAGGGGAGGAGGAGAGAGGAATTTGAACTGCACAGGAAGTCCTTTTGAATTTGGAAGCAGGAGAAGAGCAACGCCCCCCCGCCCACCCACTTGAGAGGCAAGATTTGTCGCAGCGAGGCGTTAGACTACAATGTTTACGCACAGCCAGCAATGGGTACACAGCAGCTTGACACATAACAGTTACAAGTTTGGGGTAACTACTGCTGCAGAAAGAGTTGTGTGGAAAATTATCAAGTTGATGCAAATGGTAGGCTTGCATGTGAGCAGCCTTGTTATAAGGAAACAACGTGTATACAGCTTGTCTCCTGGCTTGGGCGGCCGGGAGGCCTAGAACGTCATTTTGTAAATGTGGTAGGTGCCTCCTTCAACGGGAAACAACGTGTATACAGCTTGTCTCCTGGCTTGGGCGGCCGGGAGGCCTAGAACGTCATTTTGTAAATGTGGTAGGTGCCTCCTTCAACGGGAGACACCAAGTGACATCGGGTGCTTGGAAAACAGCACAGGGGGCCACAGGGGCTTGGTACGGCTTGGCCTGTGGCCCAGAATATGCAACTACGTGTAGAAGCTGTGTACCCGGGTAGAAATGCATGCTGGCATAATGATTAGTAGAAGATGTAATGTAATTTGTTTAAGTTGTAACAATTTTGATGTTCCTGGCTGCGGCCAAAATAAATCCAATTCTATCGAAGATATGGCTTGTAGTGTGGTATTGAAGGGGGCGGGGGTTGATACGTCTGAGTGTGTGCCGAATGCCCGAGTTGTTGTTTTATTTTGTTCTTTTAAACTGTTCGTGAGCCCTTGTGCCCAGGCCGAGGCATAGGAAGGAGCTTGACCAAGGCCCAGGGTGGTCCAAACAGGCGCTAAGCATACCCCAGGTACAAAGACCCTCATACTCAGGACAAACTAGCACCACCAGAAAAGGGAGATAGACCACTCAGGCGGGCCTCACGGCTGAACGGGAACCACTCGTACAGAGTCCAAGCATGCAGGCCTCACGGCTGAACTGGAACCAAGTCACACACTTGGGAAGGGAAAAAGAACAACGAGGGGTCCCTAAAGGGACTGGCGCACATGGAACACACAGAGCCTAGCTAGAGACACAAGGGAAGGGTGACAGACAAGAAGCTGGCAGGTAGAAGCTACGACCAGGGGATGAGAAAGTCAAGGACAGAATGGGACATAGAGTCTATAAGAGCGAAGCTCCACAGGAACACTCTAGGCTGCACCATACAGCACACAAATACACTAGGCTGTGCCACACAGCACCCAAAGAAAAAGGAAAATCACCTAAAGGAATACACAAGGCTGTGCTACACAGCACTCAAGGAGTAAGGGAAACCACTATAGGAATACACAGGACTGTGCCACTCAGCACTCAAGGGTCAAGGGAATCCACACTCAAGAGTACGCAAGGCTGTGCCACAAAGTCAGATCACAGATACTAGAGACAAAGGGAAAAGCACGCAAACAGGAAAGGCTGCCTTTACCTACACCAAACAGATAAGGGCAATGTTCACAAGAATCAGGCACAACAGACAAAGCGTAAAATCAGGCTAAAGGGAAGGGCTGCTAAACATAAGTCAGGGAGAATTAGGGCTTACACTGCAGTTAAAGGATAGAAGCTAACAAAGGGGAAAAACAATGTTCTTACCAGAACTCAGTCAGCACAAAGAGACAGAGCAACAGAGCACCCACAGGTGCAGGAAAGCAGCTTAGCTAGGGAAACAAACAAGCATATACTGGGAACAACCAGCACACAGAGACAGAGCAACACAGCACCCCCAGGTGCAGGGAAGAAGTTTAGCTAGAGAAACAAACAAGCAAATGCTGGGAACAACAAGCACAGAGAGAAACTACGAGCAATGAGAGGAGTAAACAAACTCCCACGAAAGCACTGTGTGCTACTAGCACAGACAGAGAGAGGGTAACAGGCTTCAGATAACAGGGATCAACGCTAAAGCATGGATTGTGGGAAAAGGTAGGTTTAAATAGTCCCAGTCATTCCCCTGCCTCTCTAGCAGAATCATAACGTGTTCCATGCACCCTGGAAGTCGTGTCTGCTGCTTCCTACTTTTGCATCTATTTGTGGTTACACAACAACTAGCTGCTTCAGCCAGTGGATATCACAGAAAGTCTGTATTGCTCAAAGTATTTTTTTCATGGAATCAACTGTTCTGCACCACATAATGTCAATCTGTGTATAACTCTGAAGGATGGATTTCAGGAGGGTTATGGTGATAAAGAACTTAAATTTCTTCAAATCAACACAGAAGTCAAAAGTAGAAGTGGAACATGTTATAGTTGACTCTCAGAATGAGACCAAGACGTGTTATTGTTCAGTACAAAGAGTGAGTACGTTAACCTTAGTTAATGGTATGCATTGCAGAAATGTTTATCACATCAACTTAATATCCTGCTGTAAATGTCACCACACGCCACTGTTTACATGTGAGTTTAAAGCACAGAAACAGAGAAAAACAAGGCAGATGAAGTCCTTATGGCCTATCAAGTCTGCCCATTCATAACATCTACTATCCCTTCCTCTCACCTAGACATCCTATGTACCTGTCCCAAACTTTGAATTCACCAAGAGGCCATTCTATGAATTCAACACCATTTCCATGAAGAAGTATTTTCTCAGGTTACTTCGGGATCTATCCCCTTTCATCTTCATCCTATGCCACCACATTGAGGAGCTTGCTATCAATTGAGACTCTCCTCCTGTGCACTTTCTCAGGATTGCAGGAGGTCAAAATTATTGCTGGACATACTTATATTAATATGAAATCAGTTTGACAGTATTAAACCACCTTCTGACCTCTGATAAACTCTCCCCCCCTTTCCTGCAGGATCCATTGAGGATGAAATGGACCAAATGGTGCTCAGAGAGGCCTGATAGCCCTTTGGTTTCTCAATTACTCTTGATTAACATACCTTTTGTTCCATCTGGGAGCAACCAAAGCTAGACAGTGAGGCTCCATCACTAGGGATTTCAAACAGGACAACCTGTGAAAGTTGTCACCTTTCCTGACTTCAGAAAGTATCTGGAGTTCTGTAAAGGAAATAACTGGGAAAGAGAGAAGTTTTTGATCTCTCTCTGCTCCTGTTCCCTCTCAGTTTTTATTAGGTATAAAGCAGAGCTCATGAGGGCACTATGGCTCTCTCTCTGTCTTTCTCTGTGCAGCAGAGCACAGAGCTCAGCTTGGAGTCTACTGCCCCCCCCCCCCCCCCTCTTTCTTTGTCCAGGGCACTGCTCTCTGTCCGGGGGCATCTCTGCCCTCTCTCCCTGCAAGCAGAGCACACCCGGCTCTGCATGCACTACTTCTTTCTCTCTCTTCCTTAAACACACACAGATACAGGCATATACCAGTTACCTATACTAAATGCTGTGAGCCAATGCATATATGCAAATATAATATACTTTATATATCCAAATCTGTGTGGATTGCATATTCTTTGGGAACCCACTGCCTCTGTGAAGTGGACCCCGGGACCAACCCTAGACAACGATAGCTGACACACTTATGCTGTGGAGGTATTTAAAAATCTCTATCATATCTTCCCTAAACTTCCCTAAGCATCAATGGATATATGTCATCTCACCCCATCATTTTCTCCACCTTTAGTTAGCTCCTCATGAACACAGTCCTCTGAAAATTGTTAAGGGTCTACCACACCTCCATTCCTATTTGTGTTTGTCTTCTGCAGTCCTGCTCCCTGCCCTTCAGCTTTGAATACAAACCACAAGTATTTGTTAAGTAATTCCACCTTATCTTTATCAGCTTCTAATATTTTCTCTCTTTCACCTTTCAGTCTCACAATGCCACTTTTATACTTCCTCCTATCACTAACATATGTAAAAAAATGTCTTGTCCCCCATTTTACTGTTTTAGCTTTTTTTTCCTTCAATTGTTTTCCTGACTACTTTACCAGCTTCTCTTAGCTTTTTCACATATTGTCATCTGTCTTCTTCTTTTCCAGTCTCTTGTAGTTAGTGGTGTGCTGGTAAATTTTTATCAACAGGCTCTTTCCCTGGTCCACCTCTGCGCCCTCCCTTCACAAAATTGCAGGCTATATCTGGGGAGAGAGCCTGGGGTGGGGGGCAATGCAATACTCTCTCTTGGAAAATTTTTTTAAATGCTCCCTGGTTCCAATCTAATGCATGATTAATGTGGGATAAGTGCCATAAATAAGTAAATAAATAGATAGGAACTCTGAACGTTGAGCACCTGATTCCCATAACATGATGTCTGTTCTAGAAGCCCTTTACCAGGAGAAAAAAAAAATGTCTGCATCAGTACAGGGATAGGTGTCCCTTTATCCAGCCCCTCCAAATGACACACTGATTACGATTTATAACAAATTACTACTCTACCTGTGAAAAGTTATTCCTTATTATACTCCTCTGTGTACATCCCTATGCCCAAGCCTGCAACATTAAAAAAAATATATCTTTTTTTTTTTTTTTTTTTTTTACAGTATCCTCCTCACCTACCTATTACAGACCTTCTCCCCGCTTCTGAGAGCTGAAGTGTCCCTTCGACTCCCAGCGCATACCTGAAGGCAGCATCCCTGGTGGTCTAGTGGATTCTTTGGGGCAGGAAAGATCCCCTGTCTTTTCTGTCCGCTGCCAGTGTTGACCCTCCTGCAGCTGCATCTTCTTTAAAATGGTCACCGAGACTTACAAGATCGGTCTCGCAAGACTTCAGCGAAAGTCTCTCGAGGCTGCCCTTGGAAGTCTCGGCAGCCATTTTTAAAGAGTGATGCGGCTGCAGGAGGGTCACTGCCATCACAGGCAAGGAAAGATTGGGATCTTTCCTGCCCTGAAGAATCCAGGTATACGCTGGGAGTCTGTGACCCTTCAGCTCGGCTGAATTCTAATATCCGCTACCTACGTTCCTGTACACGCTCTGCCCTGAAGAATCTAGGTATAAGCTGGGAGTTGTGAACCTTCAGCTCGGGTAGGGGGGGGGGGGGGGGGAGGAGAAGCAAGCTGGCTCGCACTTCCAGAACAACCAGCTTGCAAGATGCCAAAATATTTAACAACCGGCTCTTGTGAGCCAGTGCAGCTGACTCCAGCACACCACTGCTTGTAGTTTATGATGGCTAATCTCTTTTTTTCTTTCCTTTTCACCTACTACTAACATTGGTACCTTCATAAGAGATTTACTCCCTAAATGGAAAATGGGAACTGTGAAAAAGAATTTCCTTTCTTTGTTTGAAGACATTTTCCCCTTGATAGTTAGTTTGCCGCGGACAGCATTTTTAAGTGCTAACCATAATGGGGATGGCTGCTGGGGCTTATGCGGGTTCTGGACAATATTAATCCAGATCCTGCATAAAACAGTGTGCAGACTCTGGCTGAATATTGACCAGGACCACATAACTTTTAATGTGCTTTTAATGCCACCATCCCCCTCCTGGTGCCCATCTTCCTCCCCACCCTCCCTTCCTCCAACCCAAGAATGTATAAGCCAAAACCACCTGGAAAGACACCAGACCCCAACTCTTCATCCCCCACCCACAAATTAAATTAAAGATCCAAATCAAAGATAATTCCACAAATTTGAATTAGCATAGCTTGAACTTGCACAGAATTAAAAACAAACAAACAAACATTCATTTCAGTTGTTTTTGTAAGATATTTCCTGCTATTCATATCGGGCCTCAATAGGATAATGCAACATTTGGGCATAAAAATACATCCCAGCAGTCCAGCACTGGAAGCTTGTATGGCAAATATCTCCACTGCTACCATGTATTTTCCTCTTGTGCTCAAATATGTTGGGATAAAAGTAATCCAAACACTGCAGAACACCAGCATGCTGAAAGTAATGTACTTGGCCTCATTGAAACTGTCAGGTAGATTTCTTGATAAGAATGCAGTGATGAAGCTGATAGAAGCCAGAAATCCCAGGAAACCCAGAACACAGTAAAATGCAATCATTGACCCTTCATTACATTCAATTAGTATTGCCCCAATCTCTGATTGCTTATTATGATATGGGAATGGGGGAGCAGAAAAAAACCAGATGAGACAGAGAATAATTGAAAAAGAGAGCAGGAAAGTATTATAGTATAGGAATTCCTGGAACCCATCCATTCCGGAGCTTACTTCCAGGCTTGGTTGCATGAAAGGCCATAACCACAGTGATGGTTTTTGCCAAAATAGATGAGAGAGAGATTGAGAAAGTCATCCCGAAGGTAGTATGACGGAGAATGCAGGTCAGGGGCTCAGGACGGCCAATGAACATCAAGGAGCATAGAAAGCAGATCATAAGGGAGATGAGGAGGATATAGCTGATGCCCCGGTTATTGGCTCTCACAATGGGTGTGTCTCTGTAATGAATGAAGATTCCCAGAATGATTGCGTTGATTAGAGAGAAGAAAATGCTGCTGATAGTCAAAGCCATCCCAAGAGCCTCTTCATAGGACAGGCAAATTATCAGTTTTGGTATACAAGTATCTCTCTTATGATTGGGCCAGTGGTCCTCTCGACATTTCACACAGTTGTCCATATCTGAGGAAGATGAACATTGTCTCAATATCTCATAAACAGCATTGATTTTGGGATAGTGTATGATCCTTTCATTAATTCTCTATACTTCAGACTTCGGCAGATAATGTTGCTCTATAATATCCTGAAGTTTAGAATGGTGAAGTAGTTTTGATGCACATCAACCAGCTACAAATCAGAATCAGTATGTACAATATACATGCACTTTGCAAAGAATAATTTCAACTCATCTCACTACTACTAGTACCACTCATTTGCCTCCCCTTGTTCCTTCTCACCCAGTACTTCCTCACCCTTAATTGTCTTGTCTTAATTGACTTAATTCTCTTAATTGACTTAATTGTCTTAATTGACATCGCCCTTAATTGTCTTGTCTGTCTGTATTATTTTTAGATTGTAAGCTCTTTGGAGCAGGGACTCTCTCTCTATGTCAGATGTTCAGCACTGCGTGCGACTGGTAGCGCTATACAAATGTTAATAATAATAATAATAATAAATGAAAAAAAGCTCATGGCTTCTATTTTTTCCTATATACCTCATCCCTTTTCTTCTTTTGTTTTTCATCTATTTGCTAGAAAGTGAGCAACATTAATATCAATGTTCAAAATGATTTACCAACGACAAATGGCTTCTTACTTAATTCATTTTTGCAGGGCTATCTTCTGATATTCAGTGTTATTGACTGGTTAGTGGGCCCAAAACGGGGGGCTCGGCCATGGGAAGGTCATGGGAGGTTTGGGAGCGTTCCTTTATATATGTGCATTGTTATTCAATAAAGTGGATCCAGTCCTAGTTTAGACACTGAGATTTATAAGAAGGTTTTGTTGGTGTAAATGGTCATGCCTAAATGTAGCTGCAGTTCCTGGTTCGGAGCCTATTATACAAAACTTTAAGTGTTGGACCTGATTCTATATATGGTGTGTTATACCTAGGCTCGTCTGATGGACGTGCCTAAATGTTTCTATAAGCCACACCTAAATTCAAGCACGGTTGTTAAAATATGCTTATGCTCAGTGGTGTGCTGGAGCCGGCTCGCACCGGCTCGCAAGAGCCACTTGTTAAATTTTGACAGCTCTTGCGAGCCGGTTGTTATGGGGGCGAGCCGGCTCCATTGCGGGAGGTAAGCATGGCAGGAGGGCGCCATCACTGGCCATGCTTACCTCCCCTGCCGCTCCGAAGCATGTACAACCATGTCATTCGCCCCCCTCCGTCTTTTTTTAATTACCTCCGTCGAAGCGCCGCCATTTAAGGCCTTGCTGCGTGCTGGCTGGCCGTCTCCAGGCTTCCCCTGCTTGATTCGGATGATGTTCGTGCCTTAGTCCCGCCTTCATTCTGACGTCATTTCCTTTTTTCCGCGAAGGCGGGACTAAGGCACGAACATCATCCGAATCAAGCAGGGGAAGCCTGGAGACGGCCAGCCAGCACGCAGCAGGGCTTTAAATGGCGGCGCTTCGACGGAGGTAATTAAAAAAGACGGGGGGGGGGGGAGCGGGGAGGGGAGGGTGGGAGCGAAGGACATCTTTGGACATGCTCAGAGCGGCAGGGGAGGGAGGAGAATCGCTGGATGGGTAGAGGGGGGCAGGGGAGAGACCTGCTGGGCATGGGTGGGGTAGAGGGGGGAAGGGGAGAGACTTTGCTGGCATGGGTGGGTAGAGGGGGGCAGGAAAGAGACCTGCTGAGCATGGGTGGGTAGAGGGGGGCAGGGAAGAGACTTGCTGGGCATGGATGGGCAGAGGGGGCAGGGGAGAGAATTGCTGGGCATGGATGGGCAGAGGGAGGCAGGGGAGAGATTTGCTGGCCATGGATGGGCAAGGGGAGAGAATTGCTGGCAATGGATGGGCAGAGGGGGGCAGGGGAGGAATTGCTGGGCATGGATGGGCAGAGGGAGGCAGGGGGAGAGAATTGCTGGCCATTGGATGGGCAGAGGGAAGCAGGGAGAGAATTGCTGGGCATGGATGGGCAGAGGAGAGAATTGCTGGGCAGAGGGGCAGGGGAGAGAAGAGAATTGCTGGGTATGGATGGATAGAGAGGGGCAGGGGAGAGAGGAGAGTTTCAGGACATGGATGGGTGGAGAGAGCAAGAGAATTCTGACATGGATGGAGGGGAGGGAAAGGGAGAGAGAAGAAATGCTGGACATGGAGGGAAGATAGGGAAGGAGATTAGATGAGGGAAAAGGAAGTGAGGAGAGAAACTGCATATGGAGGGAGAAAATAGGCAGAAGCTGGATCCACTGTACAGTCAAGTATGCTGAGGACCAGAAATGAAGAAGAAAGGAGGAAAGAAAAGAAATAAATGGAAAGGAAGCCCTGGAAAACGGAGTCAAGGGAACAGATAGAGAGCAGCAGGAATCAGATACTGACCAGCATGATCAGAGAAACAAAGTCACCACAACAACAAGGTAGAAAAAAAATAATTTTATTTTCATTATAGTGTTTGGAATATGTCCACTTTGAGAATCAGAGTGCTGAACGTTAAAAGTTTATGTTTATTTACTTATTTATGGCATTTTATCCCATATTAAACATGAATTAGATTGGAACCTGGGATCATTTCATTTTTTTTTCCTGGAGAGAGTAATGTGTTGGCCGCTGCCCCACCCCCCCCCCCGGGTATAGCCAGCTCTGCAATTTTTTTGGGAGGGGGCGCAGGGGGTGGACGGGGTGGCGCAGAGGTGGATGGGGGGGGGGCGCCGAGGTGGACGGGGGGGGGGGGGGGGACGCCGAGGTGGTCCGGGGAGGAGAGCCTGTTGTTAAACATTTAGCAGCACACCACTGCTTATGCTGGTTAGATGCGCCTAGAATTAGGCGCAGCCATTTGCACCAGTGAAAAGCTAATGTAAATGCCTGTGCCTTTGTCTACACGTTTAGGCCTGAATTCTATAACATGCATACATTTGATTAATGGCACTGACACATCCACACTCCTCCCATGACCGCAACCCCATTTTGCGTGCGCAAGTTGGAATTTACGTTTGGCTTTTTATAGAATATGCATAGAAAGAAGCACGGGTATGTACTGCCAATTTTGAAGGAATTCACTCAAGGCATTGTGCAGTAAGAATAAATCAAACATGAGCAACAGACGATTACAGCATTATTCAAATAACAATACAAAGTATACTACTTACAATGTCAAGAAAATATGTATAGAACATTTTAATTGACCAGTGTAGGGTATAAGCAAAGATGCAACATATAGATAGGTAAGAGAGTAAAGAGGAGTTAGAAAGTTAAGGTGACTATTTAAAGAAAGGTGCACATGAGGTCCGAGAGATGGTTAAATATGATCACAACTAGAGTAGGATAGATAAACATGCCCTTTGTAGTATGTGAAGCCCCTTGTGTGTGTGAGTAAGACTAACAAGTTAGTTACGTAGCCAATGAAGGTTTTATAAAAATGGTGTGATGTGGTCATGTCACTTGCAACCTTCTTTTAGTCTTGCTGCAGCATACTGAATCAATTAGAGCTGATGCAGGCCCTTTGTAGTCAAACCTTTGTAGAGTGCATTACAGTAATCCAGTCTTGATGTTATCATGGTATGCAGTACTGGGTTATAAGATATACCTTTCTCAATGTAAGGAAAGAGGGAACGTAAGCTATCACAAATAGAGACTTACAGGGGCATTTCGAAAGAGAAAGGACGCCAATCTTCCGACACAAATCGGGGAGATGGGCGTCCTTCTCTCAGGGTCGCCCAAATTGGCATAATCGAAAGCCTATTTTGGGCGTCCTCAAACTGCAGTCCGTTGCGGGGATGACCAAAGTTCATTGGGGGCGTGTCGGAAGCATAGCAAAGGCGGGACTGGGGCGTGTTTGAACAGATGGGCATCCTCAGCCGATAATGGAAAAAAGAAGGGCGCCCTGACGAGCAATATGAACCGACTTACTTGGTCCTTTTTTTTTCACAACCAGCCTCGAAAAGGTGCCCAAACTGACCAGATGACCACTGGAGGTAATCAGGTATGACCTCCCCTTACTCCCCCAGTGGTCACCAACCTCCTCCCACCCTAAAAAAAAAAATTAAAACATTTTTTGCCAGCCTCTATGCCAGCCTCAAATGTCATACCCAGCTCCATGACAGCAGTATGCAGGTTCCTGGAGCAGTTTTAGTGGGCACTGCAGTGCACTTCAGGCAGACCCAGGCCCCCCCCCCGCTACCTGTTACACTTATGCTGGTAATATGCGAGCACTTCAAAAACCCCCCGAAACCCACTGTACCACATGTAGGTGCCCCCATCACCACTTAGGGCTATGGTAGTGGTATACAGTTGTGGAGAGGTAGGTTTTGGGGGACTCAGCACACACGGTAAGGGAGCTATGCACCTGGGAGCTTTTTCTGAAGTCCACTACAGTGCACACTAGGGTGCCCGGCTGGTGTCCTGCCATGTAGGGGCACCAGTGCACTACGAATGCTGGCTCCTCCCACGACCAAATGCCTTGGATTTGGTTGTTTTTGAGATGGGCATCCTCGGTTTCCATTATCGCCGAAAAACCGGGGACGACCCATCTCTAAGGACGACCTAATACGACCATCTCTAAGGTCGACCTAAATGTTGAGATTTTGGGTGTCCCCGACCGTATTATCGAAACAAAGATGGACGCTCATCTTGTTTCGATAATAGCGGTTTGCCCGCCCCTTCGCCAGGACGTTCCTAGAGATGGGTTGCCCTTAGAGATGGTCTTTCCCCATTCGATTTTGCCCCTCATTGTGATCCTGGTATGAAGTCAGCCGAGATGAGAGTTATTGAAGATTTTAGAGGATGAGGACTTTTTTTTCTGAATTCTGGTAGTTTTGGAGTTTATTAGGTATAGTTTCGATAAATGTGAAGGGGTGTTGGTAGTAGAATGATTTAAATTGATGCTTGATTGTTTTTGACTGTAAACCTGCTGTGACATTTCCCTGGAACGGAGGTATATCTACTTTTGTAAATAGATACATTAAAAATAAATAAAAGCAGAGTACTGCAGTTGACTTTAAAACAGCACTTTCAATATTACTGTTTGAGTTCTCATGGCATTAGGTGCTTACTATGAACCCCGAAGCGTCTGTAAGATATGTTTGTAGAAGCAGGAGTAAGGGGATGGTCCTTCTTGCCCTCTGCACACACATTCGTATATTCAAATAGCAGAGAGAGGGTCAACACACTGTTGGGGGGGGGACCACCTCCATTGGTCCAGATTCATAGGAAGCCACCTTTTTAAAAATTTTTGGCGGTGCTACCACCCAGTGGAGATCACCCCTCCCTGGATCCATACAAGGCATTTATTCTATATTGGGGGTGCTCAAGCAGCCACAGCAGCCACTGAGTTGGCTCCTATGCAGATGATGCCATAGAGGTGGCCATGTAGGGCCAGAAGTACCGTTCCATATCATCATGCTGATCAATCCATAGACTGTGGGTTTGTGTCCATCTACCAGCAGGTGGAGATAGAGAGCAATCCTTTTGCCTCCCTATATGTGGTCATGTGCTGGCCAGGGAAACTCCTCAGTATGTTCTCTATCTCAGCAGGTGGTGGTCACACACAGCAGCAGCTCTGGCTAGGCCTCCAAGCCTAATTTTTAGGTTTTGTTGAGTGCCTGGGGTTTGAGGGCTCTTCTTGAGCAAGTGCAACCTGGTGGCGCCAGGTCCCTCCTTTCTCCCCCCTCCCGCTGGCTCCGTTAAAAAAAAAAATAAAAAAAATTTTGAAACGTCTTTAAGGGTCGTTTATTTCGACGTTTATTTAAACGTTTATTGCAGCTACTCACTGGGACACCAGGTCGTTACAGCTCGGGCTAGAAGCAGGTAATTTTTACCTTTTATAGCGGGCAGGGGGTTCCCCGATTGATCTCCACGTGGCCTATGGCGTCGAGGGCGAGGGCGCGAAGAATCGCTCCCCGGACCGCGTGTGCGCTTCTAGCGTGGATGCGGGGGGTTTTAAAATCTGATTCGCCCTTGTTGGGTGTCAGTTTGGAGGCCGATCAGTGTCCCGGGTCTTCCTCCGGCGCGGCGGTTTTTCCCGCCATAAACGCCCATCCCCCGCTGCTCGCCTCCGCCATCTTGGCCGGCCACTCTGCTCAGACGGCTTCTTCTTGGGCCGCCCTTGAGCGGGAGACGTTCATGCCATGGCCGCCCTTGATTTGGGGCGACGGCCAAAAAGCGGCTAAAGTTAAGCGCGTTCTTCCGCGCGGCTCCTTCGCGGAGTGTCGCGCACGGACGCCATCTTGGAGCGCAGCATGGTTCTCCCCCGCTCTTGCGAGCGCCGGTTGAGGGTGCATCTAGGGCTGTGGCCCAAGGTGCTGAAGTGCACAGTCTGGGGGTTTTCTCCCCCGAGTTTATTTTGCTGCTGCATCAGGCCTTTCTTATGCAAAACGCTGCCCCTTCTCCCTTGTCCGATAAAGGGGTGAGGCCCCCGGAAGTAAACGCCCTCGTGTGATGCCCAGGCCTTAGAGGACGCTGTTTCCTCTGATGTAGATGAGGGCAGCGTATCTGAGTTCTCCCAACGGTCCTTGGGGATTCCTTGGAGGAGACGGATTCCCCGCTTGGATGGAGCGGATGACCCCTCTGCAGCACGGAATCTTTAGCTCAGAGGCTTTGCCCAAACCTGTTAATGCAGGCCTTGAGCATTTGAAGATTCCTCTCCGGAGGACGTCTCTCCCTCAGCCCCTGTTGGCTCGCCATTATGCTGGGACGAAGCGCCGCCTAGAACCTTCCACGTGGCATGATGCCATGCTCACCTTAATTTCGGCTCAATGGGATGTTCCGGAAGCGAGCCTCAAAGTGGCTAGGGCTATGTCCCGCCTTATCCTTGCCTGAACGTGAGCTGTGAGGCCTTTGTTTGGCCTACCGTGGATTCTTTAATCACTGCGGTGACTAAGATAACGGCGTTGCCGGTGGAAGGTGGCACGGCACTAAAGGGCCGTCCAAGACAGAAGATTGGAAGCGGGCTTTAAGGTCGCCTTCGAGGCGGCTGCCTAAGTTGCAGGCCTCAGTTTGGGCTCCTATGTGGCCAGGGCGTGCTGACGTTGGTGCAGCGGGCTTCCCCCTCGGATCCTTCCTTGAGGGCTGACTGGCCGGCCCTGGAATGGGCTGGTTATTGGCAGACTTCCTGTATGATGTCTTGAGAGCCTCGGCTAAAGGCATGGCTCAGACAGTCTCTGCGCGGCGCTGGCTTTGGCTGAAACATTGGTCTGCGGACCACGCCTCTAAGTCCCGCCTGGCTAAGTTGCCTTTTAAAGGCAAGCTGCTCTTTTGGGGTCGAGCTGGACAAAATCGTGACCGATCTCGGCACGTCTAAGGGCAAGAGGTTACCAGAGGTCAGGGCTCGGGCCAGTGCTCTCCCGGGATCTCCAGAGGACGGTTTCAAGAAGCCCATCGGTACCGCCGGGCAAGTCGGGCTCCTCTACCCCCTCTTCCTTCAAAGGAACTTCTCCCCCAAGCAGCATTCCTTTCGCAGAGACCGCCGTCCCGGAGGTACGCCCTCCGGTCCTCCCCCAGGGTCTCGTACCCAATGACGGGGTCTTGGTCCATGGCCCAGTGCAGATTGGAGGATGGCTGTCCTCGTTTCTGGGCGAGTGGACCAAAGTAACTTCAGACGCTTGGGTGCTGGAAGTCATCAGAGACGGCTACAAGCTAGAGTTCTGTCGACCCTTAAGAGACGGGTTTGTACTCTCTCCCTGCAAGTCTCCGGTCAAAGCTGTGGCAGTGCAGCAGACCTTGGACAACCTGATCCGCCTGGGTGCGGTCGTTCCGGTGCCAGAAAATCGGATTGGCAAGGGCGTTACTCCATTACTTTGTGGTGCCAAAGAAAGGAGGTTCTGTCCGGCCTATCCTCGACCTCAAAGGGGTCAATCGGGCCTTGAAGTGCGCACTTTCGCATGGAGACTCTCCGCTCTGTTATAGCGGCAGTGAAAGCAGGAGAGTTCTTGGCTTCCTTGGACATCAAGGAAGCGTACCTGCATATTCCCATCTGGCCTCCTCATCAACGCTTTCTGCGTTTTGCAGTCCTGGACGACACTTCCAGTTCAGAGCCCTCCCTTTCGGGTTGGCTACTGCCCGCGGACCTTTCCAAAGTAATGGTGTCATCGCGTCCTTCCTGCGAAAGGAAGGAGTACAAGTCCATCCTTATCTGGACGACTGGTTGATCCGAGCCCCCTCTTATGCAGAGTGCGGCAAGCTGTGGACCGGGTAGTTGCTCTTTTGAGCTCCCTGGGATGGATCATCAACTGGGAAGAGCCAGCTGCGCCCGACTCAGTCCCTGGAGTATCTGGGAGTCGATTCGACACCCAAGTGGGCAGAGTTTCCTGCCAGACAATCGGATTGTCAAACTTCAGGCTCAGGTGGACCAGTTCCTAGTAGCCTCTCCTCTTCGGGCTTGGGACTATGTGCAGCTGTTGGGCTCTATGACGGCCACGATGGAAGTAGTGCCCTGGGCCAGGGCTCATATGAGACCACTACAACACCTCTGCTGCAGCGCTGGACTCCGATGTCGGAGGATTATGCTGTGCGCCTTCCCTTGGACCCAGCAGTGCGCAAGGCTGAGCTGGTGGATGCAGACAGACAAGTTGTCTCGGGAATGCCTCTGGTGACCCCGGAGTGGATTGTCGTCACGACGGATGCCTCTTTGTCGGGCTGGGAGCCCTGCTTGGGAAGGACAGCGCAGGGGCTCTGGTCTCCTGCAGAGGCAAAGTGGTCTATCAACCTCCGGAACTCAGAGCCATTCGGTTGGCGCTTTTGGAGTTCATCCCGGTACTGGCGTTGAAGCCAGTACGGGTCCTGTCGGACAATGCCACGGCTGTGGCCTATGTCAACCGCCAGGGAGGTACCAAGAGCGCCCCTCTAGCCAAGGAGGCCATGAATCTATGCCAGTGGCGGAAGCGAACCTGGAACAGCTGTCAGCGGCCCACATTGCGGAGTCATGAATGTCAAGGCGGACTTTCTCAGTCGCCATACTTGGGGCCCAGAGAGTGGCAGCTATCTGCTCAGGCGTTCTTGGACATCACGAAGCGCTGGGGCCAGCCGAGCCTAGATCTGATGGCGTCATCGGCCAATTGCCAAGTGCCGCGCTTTTTCAGCAGAGGACGGGACCCTCGATCCCTGGGAGTAGATGCTCTTCTCCAACAGTGGCCGACACAAGAGCTTCTCTATGTGTTCCCGCCCTGGCCCATGTTGGGCAGGGTGCTAGACCGGGTGGCAAAGCATCCGGGCCGGATAATCCTGGTGGGTCCGGATTGGCCCAGACGTCCCTGGTATGCGGACTTGATCAGGCTCTCAGTCGACGATCCTCTGCGGCTGCCAGTGGAGCAGGGCCTGTTACATCAGGGTCCCGTGGTGATGGAGGATCCCTCCCCCTTTGGTCTTACGGCCTGGCTATTGAGTGGCAGCGTCTGAGAAAGAAGGGCTTCTCAGACAAGGTCATCGCCACTATGCTGAGAGCGAGGAAGCGCTCTACTTCTACTGCTTACGCCAGGGTTTGGCGTATCTTTGCAGCGTGGTGTGAAGCAGGCTCACTTTCTCCCTTCACTGCTCCAATTTCTTCAGTGTTGGCGTTCCTGCAAGAAGGTCTGGAGAAAGGCCTGTCGCTCAGTTCCCTTAAAGTCCAGGTAGCGGCTCTGGCTTGCTTCAGGGGCCGCCTGAAGGGTGTTTCCCTGGCTTCGCAGCCAGATTGGTGCGCTTTCTCAAGGGAGTTAATCACCTGCGCCCTCCTCTGCACTCAGTGGTGCCTGCGTGGAATCTCAACCTGGTGCTAAGAGCATTGCAGAAGCCGCCTTTTGAACCCTTGTCGAGGGCATCTCTGAAAGACCTGACGTTGAAAGCAGTCTTTTGGTGGCTATCACTTCAGCCAGAAGAGTTTCCGAGCTCCGGCACTCTCATGTTGAGAGCCTTTTCTGCAGTTCACTGAGGCAGGAGTGACTATTCGCACAGTGCCTTCCTTCCTGCCCAAGATTGTTCTCGCTTCCATGTGAATCAGCAGCTCTGTCTCCCTTCCTTTCGTAGGGAGGACTACCCAGAGGAATACTCTGCTCTCAAATATCTGGATGTGAGACGTGTCATCATCAGATACTTGGAAGTGACCAATGATTCCGGAAATCGGATCATCTGTTTGTCCTGTTTGCAGGTCCGCGTAAGGGTCTGCAGGCTGCTAAGCCTACAGTGGCAATGGGTCAAGGAAGCCATTGCAGCGGCTTATGTGCCGCGGGGAAGGTGCCGCCTATCCAGCTGAAGGCTCACTCCACTAGAGCTCAGGCGGCCTCTATGGCAGAGGCCGGGTCCGTCTCCTTGGAAGAGATTTGTAAGGCGGCAACTTGGGCTTCGGCCCATACCTTCTCCAGGCATTACCGCTTGACTGTGGCTGCTCGGGCGGAGGCCCGGTTTGGAGCTTCATGTTGCGGTCAGGGATTTCAATGTCCCGCCCTGGGTGAGTACTGCTTCGGTACATCCCACCAGTCTATGGATTGATCAGCATGATGATATGGAAGGTAAAATTATGTATCATACCTGATAATTTTCTTTCCATTAATCATAGCTGATCAATCCATAGTCCCTCCCAGATATCTGTATTGGTTATATTCTGGTTACATTTCAGGTTCAAGTTTAGTCTTCAGTTCCTGTTCAGGAGGACTTCGTGTTCAAGTTTTTTCAATGGATTCTTCAAGAGTTGAGACGAATTTTGTTACAGTGAGCTGCTGCATTACTCTCCCTCCGTTTACGGGGCTGGATTGAGACTTAAATTCTGCCGGCGCTCCCTCCCGCTTCGTGCGGCACTAGGGCAGCTTTGTTCCCCTCCCGCTTCGGCGGTGTTAGGGTCAGTCAGCTCTTCCCGCGGTTGCGGTTGCAGGATAAGCCGATCCCCCGCATCGGCGGGTGTGGTGTCCCTCCCCGCTCTGCGGGGATGAGCTGGACGGATTCCCCTCCCCCACTTGCGTGGGGATGAGCTGGGTTAATTCCCCTCCCCCGTTTCGGCGGTGGTGAGCTGGGCAGAGTGTCCCTTTGTGGGTAATTCTCTAAGTGCTGAGTCCTGCGGATGGAGCTTGGATATCGACATACTGAGGAGTTTCCGGCAGCACGACCACATATAGGGAGGCAAAAGGATTGCTCTCTATCTCCACCTGCTGGTAGATGGACACAACCCACCAGTCTATGGATTGATCAGCTATGATTAATGGAAAGAAATTATCAGGTATGATACATAATTTTACCTTTTGTATGCATTATAATTTATGCTTGTAAAACTGCTTTATATGTGTTATCATTACCCTGTTATCAGTATGCTATACGTTTAATTGGTATAATGTTTCCACTATTCCGATGTGTTTAAGCCACATAGAGCCTGCAAAGAGTGGTGGGAAAATGTGGGGTTCACAGGCAAGAAATAATTAAATAACGAAATACATTATTGTAGGGATGTGGGAATGGTTGTCCTTTTAAGAACATACATTTTATAGTGATTGTGTATGTACCCATAGTACTCATTATCCTTGCATGCACACTCCAGTTACTGGTTACATTGCTGACGGAGCTGTTATATGTGTAGGTACAGGAGGGGGGTGTGTGGGCCAAACACCTTTCAAGCCTGTCCCTAATGCGGGACCAGGCTCTCATGGCCTGGAGCCTGGGGGCAGGTGGTGGTGGGTAATAAAGAGGCGATGGTGCCTTAGGCACAGCCGAACCAGCAGCAGGCTCTCCTCGTGCCCAATTAGGCTCTCGTCAGTGCCATTTTTTCAGGTGTTGAAAACAAGTGCATTATATAGACGTCCTTACGTGACGGACGTCGTTTCGTGCACAGCTCCATATATGGATGACCATCCCATATATGGCCCTATCAGCATGTGGACGCCGTCGTAAGCATAGATGTCTTTGACGTGCATGCCTGGTTGTTATGCGTGCGGAACTTGCCTTATATAGATGAGTATGAAGCACCCGACCCTTTTCACATATACACAATATGTATATAGCTGCATGCAGTTCCGGACATCCAGATAGGGCACATATGAGAATATTCGGTGGAGCAGCATGATCTTTCTGTAGTTGACGGTATAACGTTCTCATATTTTCCCCTACCTGGATGTCCAGAACAGCAGGTACTGTACTTGCAGTACATCTAGTACATTCTTTTATACACTTTCAGATTTGGTCGTTTGCACCTGCGATAATCGAACGTGTTAGGGCGCACAATTTAGTCACGCTTATGCGCTCCTCATTTGGTCGTTTTGCTACAGGGATAATCGATTATCGAAAAACGCCCATACTATTTTCCGATTATACATGCCTGATTTTGGACGTTTTCGTAAGGACGTCCTAATGCATACTTGGACGATTATGCCCCTCACTGTGATCCTGTCATGAATTCAGCCGAGATGAGTTATTGAAGCTTTTAGAAGATGAGCCTTTTTTTAATGAATTCTGGTAGTTTGGAGTTTATTAGGTATAGTTGCGATAAATGTGAAGGGGTGTTGGTAGTACAATGATTTAAATTGATCATTGATTATGTTTTTGGCTGTAAACAGCTGTGATATTTCCCTGGAACTGAGGTATATCTAGTTTTGTAAATAGATACATTAAAAATAAATAAAGCAGAGTACTGCAGTTGACTTTAAACAGCACTGTTCAATATTACTGTTTGAGTTCTCTGGCATTAGGAGCTCCTATGATAAACAATGTTTGATTCAAAAGACAGTGACTGCCTCTTGCTATTGTTGACAGGGTTTCAGATCTGTTAGCATTTGTCTGCCATATATCCTCTGATGCAGATACTCATTCTCATCTGCTTTGACTTGTTATAGACTCCAGTTGAGTTCTGGCTTATCTCTGTGCATATCTTATGCTTCTTGAATAAGATATCATTTTTGCTATTAGATGGCTGCTTTATGCTTTCAAAATTATTTCCATTAAGAACATTTTCTTGTGTTATTTCCATTTTTTCCCCACTAGAGCTTCATGTTATGATCCTCAAATTTAATTTCCAATGAAAAGTTAATAAACAGAAATAAAACAAAGCATAGAAAAGAAAATAAGATGACAGTTTTTGTCTTGAACTAACAATACATTTTTTAATTAGCTTTCAAAGGTAACCATCCTTTTAGATCAGAAATAAGCAAATGTTGACAAATATCAGAATATGTAAGTGAAACACAAAAGCATTTCAATGAGTGTCTCATAGGAAGAGGATGGGGTGGATTAGATGAGAAATAAGGAGAGCTGGGTGGGTGAGAGACAGGGAGAGAAGGCTGGGTGATAAGAGGGTGACAAAGCAGTAGAATTTTGGTTTATAGTAAGCTAGAAAACCCAGAACTTTGTTAGGTCCTGTCTAGTGGGTGTCAAAGTACTTCATTGTGTTGACTTCAAAGGTCTTACGTTCCCTGATG
This sequence comes from Microcaecilia unicolor, assembly GCF_901765095.1. Lineage (NCBI taxonomy): Eukaryota > Metazoa > Chordata > Amphibia > Gymnophiona > Siphonopidae > Microcaecilia > Microcaecilia unicolor. Next base: position 223,764,669 of record NC_044033.1, on the reverse strand, counting down.
CAGTGTTCTGGTTTTTAAAGGTCTTTCTCAAAGACGTGACATCCTGGTTGGCACTGTCATGTTTCATATGATGTCTACATAGATTAAGTCTCGTCTTTAGCATCTGTCTTGTTTCTCCAATATAGCACCCTTCTTCACACTTTTTGCATTGAATGATATACCACATTTATAGATGAGCATATGAAGGATCCCCTAATGCTGAACGTTTTGCCCATGTGAATAACTGAGATCCTGTGCTGGTATACTGCAGGGATGCATGCCATGCTCTTCTTTTTGAGCTTGTGTTGGGAGCTTGCTTTTCACTAATTTGGTTTTTTTTTGGGTGAATGTTGGAAGTTCAGCAGTGGTGGGCAAGGAATATCACTTTCAGTAGTTCATCCTGGAATAGTGGCTGCAGGGGCATAGCCAGACTTCGACGGGTCCAGAGCCCGAGGTGAGGAGGCACATTTTAGCCCCCCCCCCCTCCATGCGCCTGCCCCCCCACCATTGCCGACCCTCGCCACCGCCACCACCAACTTTGCCCCCCTGCCGACGACCTCTCGATCCCCCTCCCGCCGCCAACCAACCAGCCCTACCTTTGCTGGCAGGGGACCCCAACCCCCTCCAGCCGAGGTCCTCTTCTTTCTGCAGAAGGCTTCCTTCTGTTTCTGATCTGCAAGGCTTCGTTCTGTGAGTCTGAAACAGGATGAAGCCTTTTGCGGGAAAGAGGACCTCGGCTGGGGGGTTGGGGGTCTTCCGCCAGCAAAGGCAGGCGACGGCGGGAGGGGGGTCAAGAGGGTCATCGGCAGGGGGTCCAGGGCTAAATCTACGGGGCCCAGGCCCCCCTGGCCCCACGTAGCTACACACCGAGTGGCTGTAGATCTTTTATGGTTCTTCTCAATTTTTTTTCTAGCCCTGGAGTCTATCAGTGGCTTTCTTTTCCTTGTACTGCAATAGATTTTTCCTAGGTATTTTAAAGAGAGAATATTTTTGCTAATTATTTTATGGCTATAGCCTTTTTGTTTGAAGGATTCAGTTGGGATTTTGAGGTGTTTATCCTTGTTTATTTAAATGTGTGTGTGTGTTTGTACACATATGTAGGAGGAATTTCTATGTTCCAGAGAACTCCCATATTTGCACTGAAATTAAAGAGTTAAACTGGAAATTGAACCTGGGTCTCATAGTTCACTGTCCACTGCACCGCCAGAAGGCTACTCAATGCACTTGTATGCTGTTGTGTTAGGAATGACCATAATATCTGGAGCTGTCATAGAGCCTGGTATCTGTTGTCACTGTTGCATCTTTGGATGATGGGAGTGGGTCAGTGACCACTGTGGGATTAAGGGGGAGTCATGCCTTCATCTGTCCACTGTTAGTTGATCTGTTAGGGTGCCTTTTTCAGACTTAGCTGTGACTAGAACAAGTCTAGATACAAACATATTTCTTTTCTGCCTGGACCATTTTTTCTGTTCCATTATAGCAGAAAAACATACAGATTTAAAGCCCTCCCAAATGTCACCCAAAACACACCTCCCATGCCCCCTTGCAATTTAGATGAACTGCAGAATAAAACGTCCCAATTCTGAGTTTTGAAAATTGTGATTTAGATGTTTTAGTGAGAAAAACGTCCATCTGCCGCTTTGTGCTGCTTTTGAGACATTTTTTCTCTTATGAAATGAGCACCAAACAAATAACCCATAGTCATCATGCCATATGATATCACTCACCACTTTGGTTTGAGATCTCTCCCTGTGGACACGGAACACAGTCGAAGCAGCAGATAGGCTCACTTTCCCTTGTTAATTTTCTGAAGCCAGGAGGGCAGCTCTCACTGCATTTGGCTTGAGGAGGTGTCTAAATATTGAAAGAAAAATATGGGTAATTTGATATAACACCCTTAAAAAATTTTTTTATATTATTCACCTGTGATTGTTAAAATGCAGGTTTCCATTTCTGACAACGTATAGGACAACTCCTACTATCAAGCTTCTGGAATGTGAAATTCAGCTTGAAATGGAAATATCATGTGTACTGTACTTATTTTACAGGTTACTTTTTATTAGTAAGAAATAGGGATGGGCAGCTCAATAAATGTCTGTTTTGTGATTAATTTCCCACTTCAGCTAGCACAGCACAATGGGCTGCTCTCTCAGGGCTCCATTTAAAGTAAATAATTTCTTCCCTATTCCTCATGAGTTGCCTGTGCAAGAGTGTAGAGAGCTGCTGCATGGACAGGGCTTTTTCCCCAATTTTTCCATGGCTCATATTTGGCTTTTACTCATGAAGGTCTGAGAATGGGATTAGCTCTGGCCTCCTTGAACATCCATGTGGCATCACTTGCTTGTTTCACAAGTAAGATGCAAAATTCTTCCATAGCTTGCTCATCTGGATGATGTTTATTTTTTGAAAGGAATTACTTATCTCCATCCTCCCTTGCAGATTGTTTGTATGGAATGGAATCTTAATCTGGTCCTCAAATCCTTGCAGTGTGCTGTATGAACAGCTTACAAGATTTACACTTAAGGAAATTACTATAAAAAGCAGTCTTCTGGTAGCCATTGCATTTGACAGGAGAGTTTCTGAGTTTCAGGCACTCTTGCAGATATCCTTACTTTTTATGGAATCAGATTGGCTCAATCACTGACAGGAAAGTTGACTTCTAAAGCATACTGTGGCATTAATCAGCCCCTGAATGCCTAAGATCCTGTAGATAGAAATGTATTTGGATACAGGCAGCAGATGATGTTTGTACATTCCTGAGCAGGTTCACGAGCTGTTCATGTAGAGTTGTTCTTGTAAGCAATGCATGATCATGGTTGTGTAAGCAAAATGTAACCAATAGTAATGATAATACATGTAATATCCATGAATATTCATAGAGTATATAAGAAGGGGATTGACTCCCAAATAAAGAGGTTTTTGCCCAGACACACGAGAGGAGAGTTATATTTGCAACATCTGGTGATCCCCGACGTGATCGGTGAAAACGTGACGTACTTACTACGACTGGAACAGTCAGCGCGCCATTCCTTCTACGGAAACTGTAAGTATGGGGGGAAATTTAACATCATCACATAAACAACATGCACAGGAGCTATATACTATAACGCAAGATATGGTTCCTCCCGAAATCCATAACTCTTAAAGATATAGAGCGTTTAATTGAGGAAATAGTTTGTCAATGTCCCTGGTATCCAGAGAAGGGATCATTCGATCCTCAAACATGGGAAAAGATAGGGCAGCAGTTTCGTTTAGAGCCTAGAGTTTCGACTCCTATATTATTGACTTGGAGAGAGATATATTCTACTATAGTAATTCTCTCTTCTGGATTGACAGGCATTACTAACGAAAATATATCCAACAAATTGCCAGGCAAGACCGGTCTCTTTACCTCCCGCGACTCTTGGACCTACACCTTCTCCTCCTTCTTGCGGCTGGCCACCGATATGGGAAGGGAAGAGCAAAACAAAACTCCTGACTTTACTACTACTACCCCTAATAAACCAATTGAAAATATCCAAAACAACAACGCTAATGATAGCGTTATTATTACCAAAACACCAAAGAGCGTAGACGACCTAGTTTAATTCAATTAGGTATACAGCAAGCACGAAAAAATGGTGAATTCATTTGGAACGATGATCTATGGGATAATTCGGAACCTAATCCTAATTTATACCCAGTTACTAGAACTACAACAATAGAGGCAGGAACGAAACACATCATGCAGAATGGACTGCTCTACCTTATCAGTTTTGAGAGAATTACGTAGAGCTATCGTAGAATCAGGGTTTAAAAAGTTCATTTGTTCAAGGCATGATAGAAGGGATTAGTAACGGTTACTTAATGACTCCAAAAGATTGGAAAGACCTTTTCCGTATGCTGTTAACTCCTGCGCAATATGTAGTGTGGGATAATGAATATAAGCAAGCAGCACAACTTATCACTGGGACTATTTGGTGCCTGATCAAATTTATGGATCGGGACCATTTCAACCCTTGATATGCAAATTCAACAAAACGATACCTGTTTTCAAGCCATAGGCACTTGTATCTTGCGAGCATTTAAAAGAACACCAGAAGGGAATAAACCAACAAAATCTTTTGCATCAATTAAACAGGTGCAACCGAATCTTACCTTCAATTTGTTAATCGATTGCAGGAAGCTGTAACTAGGCAAATTGATAATCTTGATGCGCAAACAGAGTATTGATTAAATTAGCCCAAGAAAATGCAAATTCAGATTGCAAAAAGGCATTGCAGACTGTAGCTCATCGCCCAGGAATTACTTTAGCAGATTTATTGAGCGCATGTGCAGATGTGGGGACTCATGGTTATTCTATGAATTTGTAGCAGGAGCTATACAAAAAGGTAATAAGCCACAGGGGACGTGTTTTAATTGTAAGAAACCAGGACATTTCGAGCTCAGTGTAGAGCCCCAGGAGGGGGTGCCAACTTTGCAAAAGGACCTTCTCGACCTTCTCGAAAATGTCCTCGATGTCAAAAGGATATCATTGGGCCAATCAATGTCGCTCTAATCCAATTAATTCCACACCGCCACCCCCAAAAAACTTTGCTCCGGGTTAACTCTAACCTCGGTCCAAAGGGAGTGCAAGGGTCTTTTGCTCATAGTACTACTGCTACACAAGGTAGTGCAGGAATTGACCTTATTGCAGCGGAATGTAAAACTGCCATCTTACCTCATGAAGTTTTGGTATATAATACTACCTTTAAAGGACCCATTCCAGCGGCTACTGTAGGTTTAGTATTACCTCGCTCCTCTGCATCGAAGGCAGGTATTCATGTTATCCCTGGAGTTATTGATGCTGATTACACAGGCATTGTTAAAATTCAAGTATGGTCCTCATCACCTTTAACAATTTCTCCCGGGGACTCGTGGGCACAATTAATTATTTTACCATATTTTACAAGCACCTATTCCTTCTACTGTCTCTCGTACAGGGGGCTTTGGATCTACGCGACAGGTAAGTGCAGTTTTAAACCGGTTTCTAATGCACGACCCACTGCTCAAATTTTATTGCAACAAAAGCCCTTTGTTGGTATATTAGATACCGGGGCGGATGTTTCTGTCATAGCTTATAAACAATGGCCTGTGGAATGGCCCATTGAAGATACTTCACATGTGACAGGAATAGGGGGAACTCAGTCAGCCTCCCAAAGTTCTCAATGGTTATCTATTACATATCCTAACGATACCAAGGTTCTAGGACATATTAAGCCCTGTATTTTACAAGTAACCCTTTAATTTATGGGGTCGTGACCTTTTGGAACAATTAGATGCATCATTGATCCTACCTGATTAACAGTTCATAATATGTCTTTTTCTCTTCCTTTGGAATGGAAAACTGACAAACCTGTTTGGGTAGAGCAGTGGCCGATTACCAGAGAAAAACTGTTGATTTTACATCAATTGGTGGAAGAACAATTACAATTAAATCACATTGAGCCTACCAATTTCTCCATATAATACTCCGGTATTTGTGATCAAGAAAAAATCCGGAAATGGAGATTTTTACATGACTACGAGCTATTAATGCGATTTTAGAACCAATGGGCCCGTTACAATGTGGTATTCCAATCCTAATTTGATTCCTTATGATTATCAATTAGCTATTATAGATCTGAAGGATGTTTTTTTCAATTCCTCTCCAAAAAGATTATAAATACTTTGCTTTTACTGTACCTGTTTACAATAATGCACACCCTACTACTAGGTATTGTTGGAAAGTTTTGCCCCAGGGAATGTTAAATTCACCCACTATTTGTCAATACTATGTTCATCAAGCCTTGCAACCATTTCGTGCCTATTTCCCTCACTTTTGGTATATCATTATATGGATGATATCTAATTGCAGGATAACTCTTCCCCCTTCTTGGAAATCTACTTTAATTTCTATCTTGGCCTCAGGATTAACAATTGCCTCAGAGAAGGTTCAAGAAAAGGAACCCTATTTATATCTAGGTTTCCGTATGACTAAAGCTGCAGCCCAACCTGTCGCTCCTCATCTCAATTTACAGTCTCCCACGACATTACATCAATTACAAGAGATTTTAGGAAATCTCAATTGGTTACGTCCCTACTTGAAACTTCCTACAGAATTTTTACAACCCCTGTTTCTCGCATTAAAAGGTCATAAAACACCTGCTGAATTAATTACACTCACTGCATCGCAACAAACAATTCTGTCACAATTGGATCAAATCTTACAAACAAAATGGAGATAGACGAGATGCATTTGCCCTTTTTTGTTTTTGCGTTCTCAAAGACCCCACCCACCGACAACCGTTTGGTGTCTTATATCAAGATACACTCCTCCGAAATTGATAGAATGGGTCTATTTACAGAAATCTCCATTCTACTATTACACAATGGCCCCAGCAACTAGCCTTGCTGATTACTAAAGCTCGAGAGCGAGCAACATTCATGACTGGTTTCGACATTCTTAAACTCATCATTCCTCATTCTTTGTGGCAGTGGGAAAAAATGATTCGTTCTCCGACGACTTGCAATTTATTTTAGCCACTTATGTTGGTATTATAGATTGCCACTATCCTAAAGACCCTCGCATACAGGGCACATCCATTTTGCCAATCACTCTTCATGATCCCATTTCTTTACGTCCACTCCCTACTGCTCTCACCGTCTTTACAGATGGTAGTCCCACTCGTGGGGTGGTTACTTGGTACAATCTGAACAAATGGCACGTCAAATTTACCTCTCCACAAACCTCTGCTCAACGTTCAGAGCTTGCTGCCATCATCCTGGCTTTCTTTATTTCAGATCAACACCACTGAATCTTATTGTTGACAGTCAATATTGTGCTAATCTTGTCCGTCGCATGCCCGACAGTTATGTATCATTCAAAATGGATGCCTCTTTTTATGCTTTACTGTTAACCCTCCAAGGTTACTTGGAGAATCGCCTTTCTTCTCTCTTTATAGGTCATATCCCCAGTCATCAACCTTTTCCTGGTGGTCTGTCTGAAGGGAATGCTCGAGGGATCGCCATCTTCATTTTTTCTCCACAGCACACTGCAGTCATGAACTTCATCATCAAAATGCACCTAGCCTAGCTCGCCAGTTTCAAATTTCTTTAGAAGAAGCTAGAGCTATTATCAAAAATTGTCCACAATGTTCCTTTTCAGCTCCTACTACCTTTTTTCCTGAGTTAATCCTCGTGGTCTGGAAGTTAATAGCCTCTGGCAAATGGACGTTACTCACTTTCCCCTTTTGGTCAATGGTCTAAGCTTCATGTGGTTGTTGATACTCATTCTGGATTTTGTGGGTCACTGCACAAAAAGGGGAAACTACATCTCATGTCCGCTCTCATCTTCTCCAAGCTTTTGCGGTCATGGGTGTTCCTAAAACTCTCAAGACAGACAATGCCCCTGCTTATACTTCCACCTCCTTACAGGAGTTCCTGACCCTCTGGCATATTGAGCACCTTTTTGGTATCCCCTATAACTCCACTGGTCAAGCTATTGTTGAACGTGCTAATCGCACACTGAAAACTGCTTTAGTAATCTGACTACAAAAAAAGACGGTATTCTCCGTCATAGAGTAAGCATTGATGAATGCTTAGCACAAATCCTTTACACACTGAATCATCTCAATCTCATCAATAATCCTGCTACAAAAACTTTTTCTTCCAGATTTGAACAACATTTTCGTACTCCTGCCCCACCTTTATCTCGTCCTTTGGTCATATACCGACAACTACCTTCTGATCAGTGGAGTTCCCCTGTGCCTCTCCTTACCTGGGGTCGTGGTTACGCTGCTGTTCAAACAGATTCTGGCCCGGTGTGGATTCCAGCAAAGTGGGTGAAATCTGTCGTGGCATCAAGGTCTTCACAACCCAATTCCCAATTTCACACTACCCTTCAAGGACCGCAGATGCAAACACGCAAACGGTCAGTGACTCGTCAACCTAATGCTCTGTTACTTGGGGACAAATTAAAGCCTGAGTCAACAAGCTACAGAGACTTTAGAAAAAGCTCATATTGAAAAGACTGATGATAACTTCGTAGTGGCTATTATTGCAGCGCTTAATGCTAATTCCATTACATTGCTTCTACTGTGTTGTGTTTGTACATACCTTGTGGACAGTCACAATTACTTCCCACAAAAAATATTTGGGAAGCGTTTGCAATTTCACTGAACCAAACTGATTTCTGTCTTCTCATCAAAAGGCAGTTGGAGAAGTTTTGGCAACTTGCCTGATTCCAGTATGTCATGATCCTAAAGATATGCAAAATGATACTTGGTTTTATTCACAGCTTCCTGTTAATTCATCCTATCGAAATGCTTCTTATGAATACCATAATTGGGGAACACAAACCCTGTTGCCGCCTACTTTGGCAATGCATGTGAGAACCAATCAAATAGTAGTATCAATATGACATGTGCTCGTATGATTAATTGTACCCGATCAAATTGTGTTAATTTTGGACCAACTTTGTTAAATTGTAGCTCCTACGAAAATGTTTCATATATTTAAATTTACTCATTTACCCCTGGCTGGTTTTGGTCGTGGAATGTATACCTTTTATATTATCCAGCTAATATATCTGATGGTACTACATGCTGTCTAAGTCGACTCACTATGGTACTTCCCAGTAAACATATTTTTTTTCTAACTCCTCACATATGCGATCCAAGCGTATGACCCTTGCTGCCAATTGCAATGATAATGTTAAATTTCTGAGTCAAACTGAATATCTGGCACTTGCATTTTCATTAATAGGTGTCCCTGCATTGGCAGCGGCAAATGCAAAAAAATATCGTGAATTAGCCTGTTGGGCAATTAAATCAATCAATGCAACCTCCACTGCTATTAGTTTACTTAATGCTGAGCAACAGCAATTACGTCATGGAGTTTTACAAAATCGAGCAGCCATTGATTATCTTTATTACTTAACCATCATGGTTGCGAAGAGTTTCAGGACATGTGCTGTTTTAATTTATCTGACAATTCAAAGGCCATTGACAAACAATTAGCTTTCCTACGGAATTTAACTACTCATATTACTATTCATAATAACCTACTCTCTGATGTATGGGATCAATTGTGGCAATGGATCCCTTGGACCTGGCTCCGCCCTATTATCCAGTATTTAGTCATTGGTATTTTTGTTTTCACTATTTTTTGCTGTTGTATACAATGCATTCCTAACCTTTTTCTTTATGTTTTCCTCGTCCATTCGCTCCAACACGTCACTCTGCTCAATATGTTTATAAGCTATTACAAACATCTCCACCTCCATCTCCAGCTGCACACCACGGAGATTTCATTAAAAAAAAAAAAAAAAAAAAAAAAGGTGGAGATGTAGATAGAATGTATTTGGATACAGGCAGCAGATGATGTTTGTACATTCCTGAGCAGGTTCACGAGCTGTTCATGTAGAGTTGTTCTTGTAAGCAATGCATGATCATGGTTGTGTAAGCAAAATGTAACCAATAGTAATGATAATACATGTAATATCCATGAATATCATAGAGTATATAAGAAGGGGATTGACTCCCAAATAAAGAGTTTTGCCAGACACACGAGAGGAGAGTTATTTTGCAACAAGATCCCATCAGGGCAGGACAAATACCCAGCTCTTTACTTCAATCTCTAGGAGGCCAAAGGAAAGAAATCCACAGGCACACCATCAATAAAAATATATAGATCAAAAGCCTTTGGGAGAGAGAACAGAGAGTCTCACATAATGGCAGTGAGGCCACCCAGAACTGTCTCAAAATCCACCAGGTCTTGTGCTCTTTTATTAAGAATGCAGTAAATCACAAATTAACTGGTTACATCACAAATCATGGGACAGAAACTTTGAAAAATCATTAGATAGATTATATTCTGCTTACATCTGCAAGTTCAGGGTACTTTCCGAAACTGCTTGTAGTGGTTGTCATGACTCTTGAGGCTTGATAACTTGAGGCCACAATATCATGCAGTATAACCTTGGCACACCAATCACCCAAAGTCTCTATTAATTTTATGAAGTATCTTTTATTGAATAAATCACAGGTAATTTACTCACAGACAGATGTTCACCAGTTCTGCTTCAGGATACAGAGTGTCAGCCTCTCCGCTCAGCCGAGCAATTGTCTCTCTCTCCTTCTTTCACTTGTCCGTGCTGTCCGCTACTGACTCCCCACTCGTCAGTGCAGTTCGCTCTTCCCTTCACCATTCAGCCAGCCAGGCCTTTCTCCACAGTTCAGCTAGCCAGGCATTTACCTACAGCTCGCTAGGCTTTTAAACACAGTTCAGCTAGCTAGGCTTTTCTACTCAGCCTAACCAGCCAGGCTTTTATTCACAGTTCAGCCAGCCAGGCTTTGAAATACAGTTCAGCTGACTAGGCTCTTAAACACAGTTCAGCTAGCCAGGCTTTCCTAACCAGTTCTGTTAGTACGGCCTCGGAAAATTAGCAAGGCCTCCCCCAAAACTCCCTTCAGCCAGCCCCGCTTTAAACACAGTTCCACAAGTCAGGCTAAAACGATCCACCACCCACAACTGTCAACAACTTACTCTCGACATCCACCCACCGGATCTTCCCTGACTATTATGCTTTCCTTGTTACCTTGGGCTCCTCCAGCCACTTCCTCACCCACCATCTCTTCCACCCCTTCCCCCTACCTCCTCCAACCCCTCCCATTCCATCCTCTCATTCACCACCCCCTCACTCAGATGTTCCCCCTCTCCTCAGCTGATTCCATTTCCCAAACAGCCACCTCTCTTTCCTTCTCCTGCCACTCTGGTTCTCATTTGTCATGCCACCCTATTCTTCCAGGCAGTCTGAAATCTGTGCTCTCTATGCTCCTGCTTCTCCCTCCCGCCGTGCATTCTGGGTTCTGTAGCTGTTCTGCACTTGTCCTTCCCTCCCTACAATGCATTCTGGAATCTGTAGTTTTTCTGCTCCGGCTTTCCCTCTCCCGCCCTGCATTCTGGGATCTGTGGTTTCTGTGCTTCTCAAATAGACTCCTTGGTTGAGAGTTGTTGGGGGTGGAGATCTGAGGAGAGGTAGCGATATTGCAGGGGGGAGAAGGATAGCTGAACAGGTAGAAATGGTCCAAAGCTGGGTGACTGGATGTGCGATATCCATTAGAGAGGAGATATTTTCAAGGTAAAATCTAGGTTCGTTACAGGGAGTTTCAGCAGGACAGAGCTGTCTGGCATAAGATGATGCATGCTCCATGTCTCTGGCTCGATGGTGGTGGAATGCCTCGTGACTGAAGGGACAAAGAAGTGTTGAGGCTTCACACAGGCTCAGGGAGGAGCAGATAAAGACCAATGGGGTCAGAGCCTGCCATCGGGTAGCAAGGGGTGGTCCAAGAGGACAGTTCACGATTGGAGGGAGAGGTTATACGTGGCTGACCTCCCAGGACAGGGATAGTGAGAATGACCAGGGAATGATAGCAGGAAGACAAAAGAGCCAAGCTTGGCAGAGAGAGAGAGGAGGTCTGGGCAGCCTCACAACCAGTGCTAACAGTTCTTACACAGCCAAGCAAGTGTGGTTGCATTGCTTGTGAACTACATTACACACAATGCCTTGCTCACGTACCTTTGCAGAGTGAGAACTGCGGCAATGATAGTCCTTAGAACTGAGAATAACAGTAAAACATTACACGCATTTTAGGATCATGTTATAAACTAGTGCGTGTCTATCAGAGGACAGAACAGTGGCTCCAGTAAAAATCTAACATTTATAGGAATGCAGAACTATCATACATTATTCCATGCATCATCTGTATGCTCAGACATCTGCATGCATCGCATTCACTCCCCTGTTCTCTTTAAACATGTTTATTTCTAATAAAATTTCCCTGCATCTGGTAAAGACAGCATTTAGTAATTTTCCATCTTATTTACTTTACTAACATTTAACCTCTAATATTCCTGTTTATGAATGGGGGGGGCATTATTTACAAATATAACCTTAATATCACCCCTTCCCTCCAATCAGATACCTCTTATCACCCCACCATACATATCTCTGGTGTGGTGGTTGATTTCTCCCCCTACCTCCCTTCCACCTCTCCCACACATTTCCTGGTAGTCTAGTAGTCCTGTTCCTTCTCACCAAGTCCCCTCCAAAATCTTTGGTTGTGGAAGGAGGGTTAGATTAGGTAAGGTTAGGATGGGACATTGTCAAGCTGTGGAGGGTGAGTGTTTAATAGGGTTGGGATTGGTATACGAAGTAGTCCAGGGCATAGTGGTCAGGTTGTAGAAGGAGACTTAGGTATATCTAGCGAAGGGGGTCTTTTACTAAGGTGCGCTAACATTTTTAGCTGGTGCTAAATGCTGAGATGCCATTATATTCCTAGGGGTATCTCAGCATTTAGCAGCAGTTGATTTGTTGCATGAGCTACAAAAACTATTGCCCCTTAGTAAAAGACCCTATAAGCCTTACTTAGACAGCTAAATCAGTTTGAAAATTGTCCGCCTTCTTTCTTATGTAGTCTCTTTTTGCCCATTTCTAATATCCTCTTCCAGAATAGTTCTTCTTCTCAGCTTTCTCTAAACATATACATACATGCTTTTATCAATTAAAACATATTTGCAAGGTCTACTACTCTGTTATTTTTGCATCGTGTAAATTGTGATAATCCAGTTTCATAGCTGGAGGTTAAAAAAAAAACATGCATGATTCAACATGGTCCAGTGCCTTCCCTCTTTCTCTAATGTTCTTAAATCTGACCTGAGTGAATGTACTCTCCCATACAATCGCCTTCTCATGATGATGAAATTCTGCCCTTGGGAAGCATAAGGATTATAACTTCCAACAATTTCACGATGCAGTACTCCATTGGGTAAATAGACGAGATTGCTAATATGTAGTCAGTATCAGGTCTCTGTTCTCATAAAAAAGATCTCTTCATCCAGATGTCTTAAAGTGGACGTTCTTCAGATAATGATGAAGCTAAAAATTAGAATTTCAATAGTAAACTTATCTGTCAAGTTAACTGCCAAATTCAAACATATTTCTGCTCAACTTTATTATTATGTAATTCTATCAGTGCTTTTTTTGTGCCGGTATGCACGGTACGGCGTACCGGCACCTTTTTTTTTTGCTCCCCCCGCCCCGTGAGTCCATGTCTCGCACGCATGGCCAGCCCCCATTTCCGGCCGCTGCTGCTTCTCCTGTTGAGCAGCAGCGACCCGCTACACAACGAAAAAGATTTTTTTTAAAAACTTCAAACCTGGCTGAAACGCAGCACCCCGGCACTGTAGACAGCCATTAGGCATTGGCTGTTGCCCCGCAGCCGCTCCTCCTCTTGCCCCTATGTCACTGCGCTCCTCCGGGGTCTTCCTCCAGGGGCAGTGCCGTAGAGGCAAGAGGAGGAGCGGCTGCGGGGCAACAGCCAATGCCTAATGGCTGTCTACAGTGCCGGGGTACCGCGTTTCAGCCAGGTTTCAATTTTTTTTTTAAATTTTCTTTTTCTTTGTGTAGCGGCCGCTGCTGCTCAACAGGAGAAGCAGCAGTGGCCGGAAATAGGGGTTGGTGCCGCGTGCGTCGCGACTTCGCGCCGTTCGCGGGAAACTTGGCAGGGAGAGGGAAATCAACAGAGGGAAGGATTGGGGAGAGAGAGAGAGAAAGAGGGAAACCAACAGAGGGAAGGAGTGGGGAGATAGAGAAAGAGGGAAACTAACAGAGGGAAGGATTGGGGAGGAGAGAGAAAAAGAGGGAAACCAACAGAGGGAAGGATTGGGGAGAGAGAGAAAGAGGGAAACCAACTGAGGGAAGGATTGGGGAGAGAGAGAAAGAGGGAAACCAACTGAGGAAGGATTGGGGAGAGAGAGAAAGAGGGAAACCAACAGAGGGAAGGATTGGGGAGAGAGAGGGGAAAACAGATGGAAGGATTGGGGAGAGAGGGGAAAAAACAGATGGAAGGATTGGGGAGAGAGGGGAAAAACAGATGGAAGGATGGGGAGAGAGAGGGAAAACAACAGAGGGGAGGATTGGGGAGAGGTAGGGAAAACAACAGAGGGAAGGATTGGGGAGAGAGAGGGAAAACAACAGAGGGAAGGATTGGGGAGAGAGAGGGAAAACAACAGAGGGAAGGTTGGGGAGAGAGAGGGAAAACAACAGAGGGGAGGATTGGGGAGAGGTAGGGAAAACAACAGAGGGAAGGATTGGGGAGAGAGAGAAAGAGGAAAAACAACAGAGGGAAGGATTGGGGAGAGAGAGGGAAAACAACAGAGGGAAGGATTGGGGAGAGAGAGGGAAAACAACAGAGGGAAGGTTGGGGAGAGAGAGGGAAAACAACAGAGGGGAGGATTGGGGAGAGGTAGGGAAAACAACAGAGGGAAGGATTGGGGAGAGAGAGAAAGAGGGAAAACAACAGAGGGAGGGATTGGGGAGAGAGAGGGAAAACAACAGAGGGAAAGATTGGGGAGAGAGAGGGAAAACAACAGAGGGAAGGATTGGGGAGAGAGAGGGAAAACAACAGAGGGAAGGATTGGGGAGAGAGAGGAAAAACAACAGATGGAAGGATTGGGGAGAGAGAGAAAGAGGGATACCAACTGAGGGAAGGATTGGGGAGAGAGAGAAAGAGGGAAACCAACTGAGGGAAGGATTGGGGAGAGAGAGAAAGAGGGAAACTAACAGAGGGAAGGATTGGGGAGAGAGAGGGGAAAACAGATGGAAGGATGGGGAGAGAGGGGAAAACAGATGGAAGGATTGGGGAGAGAGGGGAAAACAGATGGAAGGATGGGTAGAGAGAGGGAAAACAACAGAGGGAAGGATTGGGGAGAGAGAGGGAAAACAACAGATGAAAGGATGGGGAGAGAGAGGGAAAACAACAGAGGGAAGTATTGGGGAGAGAGAGGGAAAACAACAGAGGGAGGGATTGGGGAGAGAGAGGGAAAACAACAGAGGGAAGGATTGGGGAGAGAGAGGGAAAACAACAGAGGGAAGGATTGGGGAGAGAGAGAAAGAGGGAAACCAACAGAGGGAAGGATTGGGGAGAGAGAGGGGAAAACAGATGGAAGGTTGGGGAGAGAGAGGGAAAAACAGATGGAAGGATGGGGAGAGAGAGGAAAAACAGATGGAAGGATGGGGAAAAGAGAGAGGGAAAACAGATGGAAGGATGGGGAGAGAGGGGGGGAAACAGATGGAAGGATGGGGAGAGAGAGAGAGGGAAAAACAGATGGAAGGATGGGGAGAGAGAGAGGGAAAACGGAAGGATAGGGAGAGAAAGAGCGAAGACGCTGGATGGAAGAATGCAGAAAGAAATAGGGGAGACACTGGAAGGATGGGGAGAGAAAGCAGAGCTGCTGGATGGAAAAGGGGAATAGAGAAAGACTGGAGAATAAGAGGAAGGGGCATGGGGAGAACAAGGGTGAGGAAAAGATGAAAAGCCACAGGTAGATGAAGGAAATTAAAGAATGGATAGTAAGAATGAATTAAATCTGGACAGAGAGAGAGCCTGAAAAATATTGAATAAAGCAAAGAAAAGGAGACAAAAATGACAAATGGCACAGAAGAGTTAAGCGAAAACAAAGGAAAGCAGAATCACAGACTGGGACCAATATGGAAAGAAAAACAGTCACCAGACAACAGAGGTAGAAAAAAATCATTTTATTTTCATTTTAGTGTTTGTAATATGTCCAGTTTGAGAATTTACATTGGCCGTCTTATTTTGAACTGGGTATACTGGAGCTGTAAGAGCTTACAGAGATTATTTATAATGAAAAAAAATCACGTTATTTTTTTCTCCTATAGTACTATAATATTTTCAATGATGTCTGTTTATATGCGCCATGGCTGGTATAGGGGGTGTGGTTAATATGGGTGTGGTTATCATAGGGGTGGAGCCATATGTGGTGACCCCGCCCATAATGAGTACTGGCACCTTTTTTTCTACAAAAAAAGCACTGAATTCTATACACAGTCTACTAGATTTTAGAGACTGGATGTTGATATCTAGGTATCGGTTCAAAGAAGAGCAACCAATATGATAAAGAGAAGAGAACTCCTCTCATATCAGGAAAGGCTACAGAGGATAGGACAGAAAAGAGATGGCTGAGGGGAGATATGATTGAGTAATACAAAATCCTGAATAGTGTAGAACAAGTAGAAGTGAATCGATTTTTTTTTTACCCTTAAAAGAACAAAGAGTAGAGGACACTCAGTGAAGTTACATGGAAATACATTTAAAACAAATATGAGGAAATATTTTTTCCCTCAAAGAATAGTTCTGGAACTCGCTGCCGGAGTATGTGGTCATAGTGGTTAAGGTATCTGGTTTTAAAAAAGTTTAGAAAAGTTCCTGGAGGAAAGGTTCATAGTCTACTATTGAGGCAGACATGGGAAAGCCTCTGGATGCTCTAAGAATGGTTGCTTGGACTATTGCTACTATTTAGGTTTCTGCCAAGTACTTGTGACCTGGATTAGCCACAGGATACTGGGCTACATGGAACATTGATCTGACCCAGTATGGCTATTCTTATGTTTTTAGGTATCACCATAGGATATGGTTTGTACCAAGTAGTGCTGTTTTTTGAAGTTGACAGCTCAAAATTGTATCAATACCTAACACAAAGGAGGACAACCACATTCCTCAAGGTCCACAACCCAGTCGGGTTCTGAAGATCTCCACAATGAATATGGATGAGACTGATTTGCATGTACTGGTTCCATTGTGTGCAAATAGATATTATCCATATTTGTTGTAGAGAACTTGAAAATATGACCTGGGTGTGGTCCTCGAGGAACATGGTTGAGAGCTCCTCTGAACAGAGACCATTTTGCTAGAAAATTGCTGGATTTGGTATTCTTGTGAGTTATGCTAACAAAGCTACCTCTATGTAGATCCAGAAAAACTACAAAAGTATATAGACAAACATAAGATGAAATGTGCTAGACATCTATATTGCAATGCTTTTTCTACTTTTTCTGTGGCAATTTCTTCATTTGGGTCAGTTTTTTGCATACTATGACAAGAATAAACCTCATTCCGAAGCCAGGGCGTGTGGAGTATGATCTCAATATCTCAAATTTACTGCTAACGGTCGCATAGTATTTGTCTTGTGCCAAAGAAACTTCTTTCTGGAGTTCATAAGATGCAACACGTATAGGCAACTTCTCCAGGTTCATTTGGAAGTTCTTTTTGATCAAGCATGTGGCTCCCAAACTGATGAGAAATATTTCTGCATTTTTCGGCCGCATTTTCTTAATTTCAGACTGCATTTTTTGTTACTTGAGGATCTTCCCTCTCTCCATGTGATTCACTGAGTAATCGCTTGGAACTGACACATAAGTACATAAGTACATAAGTAGTGCCATACTGGGAAAGACCAAAGGTCCATCTAGCCCAGCATCCTGTCACCAACAGTGGCCAATCCAGGTCAAGGGCACCTGGCACGCTCCCCAAACGTAAAAACATTCCAGACAAGTTATACCTAAAAATGAGGAATTTTTCCAGTCCATTTAATAGCGGTCTATGGACTTGTCCTTTAGGAATCTATCTAACCCCTTTTTAAACTCCGTCAAGCTAACCGCCCGTACCACGTTCTCCGGCAATGAATTCCAGAGTCTAATTACACATTGGGTGAAGAAAAATTTTCTCCGATTCGTTTTAAATTTACCACACTGTAGCTTCAACTCATGCCCTCTAGTCCTAGTATTTTTGGATAGCGTGAACAGTCGCTTCACATCCACCCGATCCATTCCACTCATTATTTTATACACTTCTATCATATCTCCCCTCAGCCGTCTCTTCTCCAAGCTGAAAAGCCCTAGCCTTCTCAGCCTCTCTTCATAGGAAAGTCGTCCCATCCCCACTATCATTTTCGTCGCCCTTCGCTGTACCTTTTCCAATTCTACTATATCTTTTTTGAGATACGGAGACCAGTACTGAACACAATACTCCAGGTGCGGTCGCACCATGGAGCGATACAACGGCATTATAACATCCGCACACCTGGACTCCATACCCTTCCTAATAACACCCAACATTCTATTCGCTTTCCTAGCCGCAGCAGCACACTGAGCAGAAGGTTTCAGCGTATCATCGACGACGACACCCAGATCCCTTTCTTGATCCGTAACTCCTAACGCGGAACCTTGCAAGACGTAGCTATAATTCAGGTTCCTCTTACCCACATGCATCACTTTGCACTTGTCAACATTGAACTTCATCTGGCACTTGCACGCCCATTCTCCCAGTCTCGCAAGGTCCTCCTGTAATCGTTCACATTCCTCCTGCGAATTGACGACCCTGAATAATTTTGTGTCATCGGCGAATTTAATTACCTCACTAGTTATTCCCATCTCTAGGTCATTTATAAATACATTAAAAAGCAACGGACCCAGCACAGACCCCTGCGGGACCCCACTAACTACCCTCCTCCACTGAGAATACTGGCCACGCAATCCTACTCTCTGCTTCCTATCTTTCAACCAGTTCTTAATCCATAATAATACCCTACCTCCGATTCCATGACTCTGCAATTTCTTCAGGAGTCTTTCGTGCGGCACTTTGTCAAACGCCTTCTGAAAATCCAGATATACAATATCAACCGGCTCCCCATTGTCCACATGTTTGCTTACCCCCTCAAAAAAATGCATTAGATTGGTGAGGCAAGACTTCCCTTCACTAAATCCGTGCTGACTTTGTCTCATCAGTCCATGTTTTTGTATATGCTCTGCAATTTTATTCTTATAATAGCCTCCACCATCTTGCCCGGCACCGACGTCAGACTCACCGGTCTATAATTTCCCGGATCTCCTCTGGAACCTTTCTTAAAAATCGGAGTAACATTGGCTACCCTCCAGTCTTCCGGTATTACACTCGATTTTAGGGACAGATTGCATATTTCTAACAGTAGCTCCGCAAGTTCATTTTTTAGTTCTATTAATACTCTGGGATGAATACCATCAGGTCCCGGTGATTTACTACTCTTCAGCTTGCTGAACTGACCCATTACATCCTCCAAGGTTACAGAGAATTTGTTTAGTTTCTCCGACTCCCCCGCTTCAAATATTCTTTCCAGCACCGGTGTCCCCCCCAAATCCTCCTCGGTGAAGACCGAAGCAAAGAATTCATTTAATTTCTCCGCTACGGCTTTGTCCTCCTTGATCGCCCCTTTAACACCATTTTCGTCCAGCGGCCCAACCGACTCTTTGGCCGGTTTCCTGCTTTTAATGTATCTAAAAAAGTTTTTACTATGTATTTTTGCTTCCAACGCTAATTTCTTCTCAAAGTCCTTTTTTGCCCTCCTTATCTCCGCTTTGCATTTGGCTTGGCATTCCTTATGATCTATCCTGTTACTTTCAGTTGGTTCTCTTCTCCACTTTCTGAAGGATTGTTTTTTGGCTCTAATGATTTCCTTTATCTTACTGTCTATAATCAATGCCATTCTGATGTTTTTCACTTTTACTACTATATCCGGTTTTCTGGCAACCATTTCACTGCCATTAAGATGCAACAACATGCATTATCGGTATGATGACAACTATCTCAGGAGAGAAAGATGAATCATTTCTAGCAGTCTAAGAAGAGCACTCATACTCAACATGTGGTCTGTGTTTATTATCTAGACCATATTTTAGACCCACAACTTTTAATATGCATTCTGGTGGTAGATTTTAATGATTATCTGTTTTGAATAGCTGGACTTTATTTTTCATTGATATATGATCCTATATACCAATAACACAAACTAGGGGTCTCTGTGAATCTTTACGAGGATTATCTATCTTGCTTTGGAACTGACTGATGTAAAATACTGTTAACCTATTGCAACACTGAAATGTACATTATTTATTTATTTATTTATTGCATTTGTATCCTACATTTTCCCACCTATTTACAGGCTCAATGTGGCTTACATAGTACCATAAAGGCTTTCGCCTAGTCTGGTAGATAAACAAATATAAGGTGATAGTGTGGTTGAATAAAGGTACATGTGTATCAGGTACAATGGGGGTTGAGGACAGGGAAGTTTATGTGGAGGAGCATAATCAAAAGGAAACGCCTATCTCCATGGGCGTTTATCTCCGAGTCCGTGAAGAGGCGGACTGAACCGTATTTTCAAAAAAATGGACGTTTTTGAGCTGGGCGTTTGATTTTTTTTAGCGATAATGGAAACTAAAAACGCCCAGCTCAAAAACGTCTTAATCCAAGCCATTTGGTCGTGGGAGGGGCCAGGATTGGTAGTACACTGGCCCCCCTGATATGCCAGGACACCAACTGGGCACCCTAGGTCAGTGCGGTGGACTTCAGAAAAACCTCCCACATGCATAGCTCCCTTACCATGGGTGCTGAGCTCCCAACCCCCTCCCCCAAAACCCACTACCCACAAATGTACAACACTACCATAGCTCTTAGGGGTGAAGGGACCACCTACATGTGGGTACAGTGGGTTTTGGAGGCCTCCCATTTACCAGCACAAGTGTTACAGGTAGGGGGGGATGGGCCTGGGGCCACCTGGCTGAAGTGCACTGTGATACCCACTAAAAGTGCTCCAGGGACCTGCATACACGCAGGCCTCTAGGACTGGTTGCTGCTGTATAACAGTGGCACACCAGTTTACACCTGAAGACTAATCTCTCCGAAAATGTCCTTTATTGGAATAACCGCGTTTACTCACAGTTAACTGCAGATCAGAGGTTGTGCCCCACTGGCAACGAGTCTCCCTGGTACTGAGATTAGCAGTAGGTCAGAGCTGGCAGAATGCTGTATAATGCCCACTTTCAGCAACATTCAAGGTAAGAACTAAGTTCTCTAACGTGGCTAACACATGAAAGGGATCTAAAACTGGCTTACAAAAATGGCCACTACCTCATGGACTACCGGAAACAAATCTGGACACACTCTGACCCAGTAGGCAGGGGGAAAAGCACCATGGGAGAAGAGCCTACCAACTACCAACATCGTGAGACTGTAACACAAGCTAATAAAATCACGGAGCCCAATACCCTACACCCACCACAATGCAATGCTGATGTGACCCTGTAGTGCACCCGAGAGCCACATATGACCCAGGGAAAGGCTGTGACAGGATCAAACACATTCTGCTGTCATGGAGGTGGGTACGGCATTTGAGGCTGGCATAGAGGCTGGAAAAAAAGTTTTTAAAGTGGGGTTTTTTTTTTGTGGGAGGGGGTTAGTGATCACTGGGGGAATCCGGGGAGGTCATCCCCAATTCCCTCCAGTGGTCATCTGGGCAGTTGGGGCACTTTTTTTGGACTTGTTCATGAAAAAAAAGGGTAAAAAAAAAGTGACCCAAAATCGCGGTAAATCGCCTTTTTTTCCCGATTATCAGCTAAAGACGCCCATCTCTCCTCGGCTGATAACCACGCCCCAGTCCCACCTCCACCACGCCTCCGACACCCCCCCCCCCCCCCCCCCGTCAACTTTATTTGTTTCCCGCGACGGAGTGCAGTTGGAAACGCCCAAAATCGGCTTTCGATTATACCGATTTGGGCGCCTTTGAGAGAAAAACGCCCATCTCCCGATTTGGGTCGAAATATAGGCGTTTTTCTCTTTCAATTATAAGCTGGATAGTGTCCATTACGAGCTTTGGTTTTGCTGTGTTGCCGAGTGTAGGTATCTATGTTGGTTCGGTGGGGTATGCCTTTTTGAATAGGTAGGTTTTCAATGATTTTCTGAAGTTTAAGTGGTCATAGGTTGTTTTCACAGCTTTTGGCAGTGCGTTCCATAATTGTGTGCTTATATAGGAGAAGCTGGATACGTAAGTTGCTTTGTATTTGAGTCCTTTGCAATTTGGGTAGTGGAGGTTTAGGTATGTCTGAAATGAACTAGATATGTTTCTGATTGGTAGGTTAATGAGGTTTGTCATATATCCTGGGATTTGGCCGTAGATAATTTTGTGGACCAGGGTGCAGATTTTGAAGGTGATAACGTTCTTTGACTGGAAGCCAGTGCAGTTTTGCCCGGAGGGGTTTGGCACTTTCGAATCGTGATTTACCAGATATCAACCTGCTGCTGTGTTTTGAGTGGTCTGAAGTTTCTTTGTCAGTTGTTCTTTGTGTCTCGTATAGATTCCGTTGCAATAGTCTGTAAGGCTTAGTACCATTGATTTGTACAAGATTACGAAATATTTCCCACGGGAAGGAAAGTTTTACGCGTTAAAGTTTCCACATTGAGTGGAACATTTTCTTTGTTGTGGAGTTCACTTTGCACTCGAATGTGAGGTTGCGGTCGATTGTAACGCTGAGTATTTTTGGACTGTCTGAGATAGGGAGGGTGTGGTCTGGGGTGATTAAGGTTGTGGGTTTGTACGTGTTATGTTGAGATGAGAGGTTGAGGCAGTGTGTTTTTTCAGTGTTCATTTTTAGTTGAAAAGAATTTGCCCATGAGTCCATGGTGTTCAGACCGGGTTTGAATTAATTGTTGATTTCTGTTAGATCATGTCTGAAGGGAATGTATATTGTGACATCGACTGCGTAGATGAACGGGTTGAGGCCTTGCTTTGATAAGGACTTGGCCAGTGGGATCATCATTATGTTGAAAAGTGTTGGTGATAGT
The DNA here is from genome assembly GCF_901765095.1 of Microcaecilia unicolor. Taxonomy (NCBI): domain Eukaryota; kingdom Metazoa; phylum Chordata; class Amphibia; order Gymnophiona; family Siphonopidae; genus Microcaecilia; species Microcaecilia unicolor. The sequence continues at coordinate 223,742,176 of NC_044033.1, read as the reverse complement.
GATGATCCTTGAGGTACTCCACAGTCTGCTTTCCAAGGGGGAGATATGTTTAAGTTTGATTTCACTTGGTATGTTGTGGTGGTTAGAAAACCCTTGATCCAGCTAAGTATATTTCCACCAATCCCGAAGTAGTCTAAGAGTCTTAGTAGTATGTAGTGGTTTACCATGTTGAAAGCGCTCGACATATCGAATTGATGGAGAAGTATGTTCTTGCCTGTAGCTATTTCCTGCTTGAATTTGGCTGGGAGAGTGATTAGCACAGTTTCGGTACTATGGAGGGGATGAAATCCCGATTGTGATTCATGCAGTAATGAGAACTTGTCCATGTAGTCAGTAATCTGTTTGGTTATCACAATATACTGTACTTGAGCATTCATTGAAGACTTTGGAAAACTTTCCTTGACTACTATTGGCTCACAATGGCTCAAGCGGCTCTCATCTAAATCATAATTGTGTGTCATGGTGCCGAGAGGATTTCTTTTGGATATCATTCCTCTACTATTAATTCAAACATCATTTCTTCCTCTAGTAGCACACACAAAAAAAGCAAATTCCATTAACCACCACCCTCTGGAATTCGCTTGGATGAGGGAAAGGTGAGTAGTGGAGTGTCTCAGGGATCGGGGCTGCGGTCGATTCTGTTCAATATATTTGTGAGCGACATTGCCAAACAGAAGGTAATGTTTGCCTTTTTGCGGATGATACTAAGATTTGTAACAGAGTGGACACCCAGGAGGGAGTGAAAAACATGATCTGCAGAAGCTAGAAGAATGATTTAAGATTTGGCAATTAAAACCTCATGTTTCTATCTTCTAGCTACTGGCCACTATGCTGGATTGCACTATGATAGACTTAGCTGTCTAGCTTTCTATGTGAATACTGGACTTAAAGCAGGGCCTTAGGAAAAGTAATTCCAGTCTAATTATGTTCTAATAATTCTCTATATAATGTGGTTTAAATTAATGTAGCTTGCTATTTGTAATACATAGACAACTTTTCTCATAATTAGTTCCATTCTACCAACAGATGAGAAAAGGATTATTTACAAGAAATGTAAGTGAACTGGTGTTTTTGATTAAGTAACCTATTGCTACATTTTCTTTCATGGACCTCTTTCTATGATCTCCAACATTGATGCTGGACTACCACAATACTGTTGCCCTTTTCCTCTACAGACATTTCTCGTCAACTGTACTGCTAATAAGTGATTTACACTCAGTGGCGTAGCTAGGGTAGTTCACACCTGGGGCCAGTCATTTTTTAACACCCCCCCCCCCCCCCCCCCCAAATCCAGTACTAGGCATACCGAGAATACAAAACACTCAGGAACTATAGAGCAATTCTACCATACCATAAGCAGTAATTTGTACAAGTCACACAAGGAAAAGGAAAGCATCTTAAACACTACAGTGAGCACTAGAACATCAATTCACCTATTGTAAAACGAAAACAGGCAGATTAGTACAGATCGTCGATCCTGTACAGTCAATGCCAACCGAAAGCCATGTCTTTTTCACAAACACAGATACACCCTAATCCACTATAGAATAAGTAATCATAAACTTTCTATTTAGACAAAAATTAAACTGAACCCCCGATGCCAGACTCTGCATACAATGCAACACCACAGAAACAGAAAATGTCCCCTAGTACTGTGCAAAATATAAAGACAGCAGATGTAAATTTGAAAAAACTAACAAATACCAATCACCACTTTACAAATTAACAAATAGAAATAAAACAAATACAGAAAATAAAATAATACAATTTTATTGGACTAATACATTTAGCTTCCAGAGGCCAAAATCTCCTTCCTCAGGTCAATACAGTATAGTGCTGTTACAGTATCCTATCCTGACCTGAGGAAGGGGCTTTTGTTCTCTGAAAGTTAAGTCAAAATGTATTAAAATTAGTCCAATAAAAAGATTACCTTATTTACATGTTCTATTTATAAACATTTATTAACACAGCTACAATACTATATCCTAGAGCAAAAAAAATAAAAATATATATTTTATTTACAGTTTGTTGTCTCTGGTTTCTGCTTTCCTCATCTTCTTTTTACTGTCTTCCTTCCATCCAGCATCTGTCTTCGCTCTCTCTCTCTGCCATCCAGTGTCTGCCCTCTCTAATGTCCCTTCCATCCACTGTCTGCCCTCTCTCTCTCTCTCTCTCTGCCCCTTCTATCAACATCTGCCCTCTCTCTCTTTCTTCTATCCACATCTGCCCTCTATCTCTGCCCCTTCCATCCACCATTTGCCCCAGTCTGCCCTCTTTCTCTCTCCCCGTTCCACCCACCATCTGCCCTTTCTCTCTGCCCCTTCAATCCGTCTGCCCTCCCTCTCCCATCCATCCAGGGTCTGCCCTCCCTCACGCTCCCCCCTTCCATCCAGGGTCTGTCCCCTCTCTGCCCCCTCTTTTCAGCCCCCAGTTCCAGCCCCCTTATTCCACCTGCCCCTAGTTCCAGACCCAGCCCACATCTCCCACCTGCCCCCTTTTCAGCCCCACTATCCCACCAGTTCCCAGCCCTTTTCTCCCATCAGTCCCGAGCTTCAGCCCCCAGTCACTTCTCCCTGTCCCCTTTTCAGCCCCTAGTTTCAACCCCAGCCCTTTTCTCTCACCAGTCCTGAGCTTCAGCCCCAGCCAGTTCTCCCTGTCCCCTTTAAAGCCCCCAGTCCCCACAGTTTCAGCCCCTGCCCCTTTTCAGCCCCCAGTTCCAGTACTAGCCCCCTTATCCCAACTACCCTCCTTTTCAGCCCCCAGTTCCAGCCACCTTCATCCACCACATGCCTTGCATCCCCCCTTTTCAGCCCCAGACCCATTCTCCCACCTGCCCCAGGCATGGACCCATTTCCCTCCTGCCCCCTTGTCAGACCCCAGTTCCAGCTTCAGACCCCTTCTCCCACCTGAGCACTCCCCTCCCCAATCCTATTCTCCCCTCTGAGCACCCCTCTGAGCTCCCCCTCTCCCACTGAGCCCCCCCGACCCAGTCCCATCCCCCCTCCTTCGAGAGCCGACAGAGCCCTCTTCTCCTGCCACCACCCTGCCTTTTTTGAAAAAATCCATGCAGCGGCGCAGGCAGCGCCTTGCGTCTGCCCTGCGTGTGCTGTGAAAGGATAAAATTGCCTCGCTGGCATCGGGCCTTCCCTCGCTGTGTCCCACCCTCGAGGAAATAGGAAGTTACCTCAGAAGAGAGTGGGACATAGCGAGGGAAGGCCCAATGCCAGCGAGGCGATTTTCTCCTTTCACAGCACACGCAGGGCAGACGCGAGGCGCTGCCTGCGTCACTGCAAGGATTTTTTTAAAAAAGGCAGGGTGGTGGCAGGAGATGAGAGCTGTCGGCTCTCGACGGAGCACCCCCCCACCCGCTGACATCCGGGGCGGACCGCTCCCACCCCGCCCTTGCTACGCCACTGTTTACACTTGTTTTTTTTTCTCATCTTAAATCCACTAAATCATGCTTAATATATGCAAGATGCTTGTCCATTTGTATCCTAAAATCCATTAGCACATAATATATCAGACTGAACAGTGGTTGAAAAGAAGGACAAGCAGGTATGAATCACTGACCTATCAATACCAGGTGTCAGTATGATGATTTTTATGAATATATAAAAAAAACAGAGAGGATTATACAAGAATCAGATATTTAAACATTTGATGTCTAATATATGCTTACTTTAGTTTCATAGTCTGAAAAAATAGGGAGAATGAAAAAAAGAAAAACAGAGAAATGAGAAAGCAAGAGAAAGAAAGAGAAAGAAAGAAAGACCAAAGCTAGTGATATGGAGGGTAATTGTCAAAGTAATTTTCCTGGATAAATACTCAGGAAAATTACTTGGGTAAAATAACTGAGCTAATAATTACCCTTCTCTGCCTTGCTAAAAGTTCATGAAAAGGATGACCTAGGGAGCTTGACCCGTACTGAAGCTTGGTGTGAGAGCAACTCTACTACTTTACTTTTCATTTCTATAGCGCTACTAGACATACGCAGCGCTGAACAGAGACCATTTTGCTACAAAATTGCTGGATTTCTTTTCACTAAACATACTAACAAATGATATAGCTTCTTTTCTATCATGGTTGAGTCCAAGAACTCTATCCAGTTTATTTTCGAAAGAGAAAGACGCCCATATTTCAAACCAAATCGGGAGATGGGTGTCTTTCTCCCCAAATCAGTATAATCGAAAGCCGCTTTTTGAGCGTGTTCAACTGCAATCTCTCGCAGATATGGGCAAAGTTGATGGGGGCGTGTCGGAGGCGTGGTGAATGTGGGACTGGGGCGTGGTTATCGGCTGAGCAGAGATGGTCGTCCTCAGCCGATAATGGAAAAAAGAAAGGCGTTTTTAGCGCGAATTTGGGTCACTTTTTTTGGACCCGTTTTTTTCACGAACAAATCCCAAAAAAGTGCCCTAAATGACCAGGAGGGGCATAATTGAACGAAAACGTCTATCTCCATGGGCGTTTATCTCCGAGAACGGGTCCGTGAAGGGGCGGACCGAACCGTATTTTCGCAAAAAATAGACGTCCATGTTTTATTCGACAATTTGTGAGCTGGGCGTTTTTGTTTTTCAGCGATAATGGAAAATGAAAGCGCCGGACTCAAAAACGAATAAATCCAAGGCATTTGTTCGTGGGAGGGGCCAGGATTCATAGTGCACTGGTCCCCCTCACATGCCAGGACACCAACCGAGCACCCTAGGGGGCACTTTTACAAAAGCAAAAAAAAAAGGTAAAAGAGCTCCCAGGTGCATAGCACCCTTCCCTTGTGTGTTGAGCCCCCCAAATCCCCCTCAAAACCCACTGCCCACAAGTCTACACCATTATTATAGCCCTAAGGGGTGAAGGGGGGCACCTACGTGTGGGTACAGTGGGTTTGGGGGGGTTGGACGACTAAGCATTAAGCAGCACAATTGTAACAGGTAGGGGGGGGATGGGCCTGGGTCCACCTGCCTGAAGTCCATTGCACCCCCTAACAACTGCTCCAGGGACCTGCATACTGCTGCCAGGGAGGTGGGTATGACATTTGAGGGTGAAAATAAAAAGTTGTGAAACATCATTTTTTGTGGTGGGAGGGGGTTAGTGATCACTGGGGGAGTCAGGGGAGGTCATCCCCAATTCCCTCTGGTGGTAATCTGGTCATTTAGGGCACTTTTTGGGGCCTTATTCGTGAAAAAACAGGGTCCAGGAAAAGTGCCCTAAATTCTAGCTACAAACGCATACTTTTTTTCCATTATCGGCGAAAGGCGCCCATTTCTGTTAGGGTGATAACCACGCCCCAGTCCCGCCTCCAACACGCCCCCGTCAACTTTGTACGCTTCCGCGATACAGTGCAGTTGAAAACGTCCAAGTACGGCTTTCGATTATACCACGTTATTCGTTTTTGTGAGATAAACGCCTATCTCCCGATTTAGGTCGCAATATAGGCGTTTTTGTCTTTCGATTATAAGCTGGCAGATGACTACCGGAGGGAATCGGGGATGACCACCCCTGACTCCCCTAGTGGTCACTAACCCCCTCCCACAAAAAAAAAACTCACTTTAAAAACTTTTTTTCTCAGCCTGTATGCCAGCCTCAAATGCCATACCCACCTCCATGACAGCAGAATGTGTTCTATTCTCTGACAGCCTTTCCCTGGTTCTGATGTGGCTATCGGGTGAGTATGACACCTTTTCTGTTATGCGCACTGCAGTCACATCAGCAATGCATTGTGGTGGGTGTAGGGTAGTGGGCTCCGTGATTCCACTAGCTTGTGTTAAATGCTCACGATGTTGGAAGTTGGTAGACTCTACTCCCATGGTGTTGTTCCCCCTGAGTCCTGGGTCAGAGTGTGCCCTGTTGTGTTTCCGGTCGTCCATGAGGTAGTGGCCATTTTTGTAAGCCAGTGATAGATCCCTTTCATGTTACCCACGTTACTGAAAGAGGGCATTGTACACCATTCTGCCAGCTCTGACCTACTGCTAATCTCAGTACCAGGGAGACTCGTTGCCAGTGGGCCACAACCTGTGATCTGCACTTAACTGTGAGTAAACGTGCTTATTGAAATAAACGACTTTTTCAGAGAGATTAGTCTTCAGGTGTGAACTGGTGTGCCAAGGTTATACAGCAGCAACAAGTCCTGTCCCTGGAGCACTTTTAGTGGGTACTGCAGTACACTTCAGGCAGGCAGACCCAGACCCCCCCCCCCTTCCCTGTAACACTTGTGGTGGTAAATGGGAGGACTCTAAAACCGACATGTAGTTGCCCCCTTCACCCCTAAGAGCTATGGTACTGTTGTACATGTCCCTCCCACGACCAACTGGCTTGGATTAGGACGTTTCCGAGTTGGGCGTGATTAGTTTCCATTATCGCTAAAAAAACAAAATGCCCATCTCAGAAACGACCAAATCCATGGGATTTAGTCCGTATTTTTGAATCAAAAGATGGACGCCCATCTTTTTCGAAAATACAGTTCGGACCACCCCTTTTCGTAGATGTTCCCGAAGATGTGCGGCCTGTTTCGATTATGCCCCTCCACAGGACCCTTTTACTAAGCCGCGTAAGCATTTATGTGTTCTCAACGTGCGCCAAAATGGAGTTACTGCCTGCCTACTGCATGGCTCTTGCGGTAATTTCATTTTTGGCGCATGTCCGATACGTACATCTGAAAAATTATTGGACGCGCGCCAAGTGGCACTTGATGCACGTAGGTCATTACCGCCTGGTTACCACATGAGTCTCTGCATCATTGTCTCCAAGTGAGTTATTTTAGTATAATTGGCTTAATCTATCATTACTACCATTGATCCTGCAATTGTTCTACTTAATATTCAGTTCCATAAATGCAATCAATAGGATATTATAAGAACTATCTATAAATTTCATAACTGAATACAATCAAGCTTCTCACATTTCCATCTTCTGTCTACTGCCCACTATGCTGAACTGCACTACGCTAGACTCAGCATTCTGATACAATCTATGTTAACACTAGACTTAAAGCTGGGCCTTACGTAAAGCAAATCCAGTCTAATTATGTTCCAATTCTTCTCTTTATAAGGTGGTTTAAATTATTTACTAAGAGTGTTAGTGAACTGGTAGTTTTGATTCAGTAATCTATTGCTACATTTTCTTTCATGGGCCTCTTTTATGATCTCTAATATTGACACTGAACTACCACATTTGATTCTGTTTCTTGACAGATTTAAAGTTGTTTTCACTATAATTTAGTGCCCGTTGTCATACCTATCCCCACACTGGGGTAAATTCTATAAGGAGGTCCTAAAAATCATTCCAAGTAATATGATGCGCTTAGCGTGATTCTCTAAAGAGTGCACCCAAATTAGTTTGTACATCGTTAGCCACCATTTACACAATTTGGGAGGTTATGACTTCAGGGGGTGGTGTAGGGCATAAAACTTCTTTTTTGCACCTACTATTTATCTATTTACTTAAAATATGGAAAGACTGCATTATTTGTGTTTTTTCTCAATGTTGGCCTTCGCTACTATCATTCTTCACCTCTTCTGAAACAATATCATTGTCTCCCGTTGAACAAAGGATCACTTATAAAATTGCCACCCTCACTTGGCATCCCCAGCTATCTCTCTCTCTTGGGGCCCTGTTTACTAAGCCACGTTATAGGCGTGTTAGCATTTTTTAAGCACGTTAACCGTGTATGTGCCTACAATAACCCTATAGACGCCTACACGGTTAGCACGTGCGTTAATTATAGGCACGTTAAAAACATGAACACGCCTTAGTCAACAGGGCCCTTGTTTAACTATTCCTTATTGTCCCTCCATATTCCTCTATTCATTAAACGATCACTGCTTAGTTCTACGTTTTCCAAAACGTGCCCACTTGAATCAACACTTCACAGCGCATTCTTGTCTCCTCATCATACCTGGAACAATCTTCCTCTTTCTCTCCATAGCTATTCTTCTTTTAAGCATTTTTAAACTGAGCTGAAAACCTGGCTTTTCCTTTGCTTTCAGTGAAACAGTTTGCTGAAATTACCAGTGATACCTTTCAACCCTGTTGTCCTTTTGTATGTTTGCTTTACCCACTTTTTTCTAATGCTTATATCTCTAACCTTAACAGCCTTCTATCCTATACATTAATGGGGGGTTTTTCATGTTTCCTACTTTTTAGCCTGTACATTGCTCTGTTCTGCCTGGTATAGAAAGTTATTACAAATAAATATATAAAAATACAAATGGAAGTTTGATTGTCTAAATGTCTATTTTTCCAGGAAAATGGCTGAATTTAGAATGTTGTTACTCAATGGAAATGGTATTAATCCAAGAGTAGCCCAGAGTCAGGATATTATGAAGCAGATACAAAGGCAACGTTGAAAATATTACACCAGTTCCTAGAAAACCAACACATCTCTTACTGGTAAAACATAATAAATAGGATTTTTACACAGAAACTATATATCAGCAGAATTCTGCAGTTCAGTCATATATACGCAGAACAGTGATAAAGCCTCACCAAAAACCAAATAAGTGACCACAAATTACTTTATGCTGCTATTGCCATTATAGATACATAGTTCAATGCATCCCATCCCATATCATGAATAGGGCAGTTATAAAAGGGGAGGCATGGGACTGAAATGACTACATAAATCCAGAGTAATTTTGAATATACATACCTTTCGCCAAGTTTCAGAAGAAGCTCCAGTTCTGAGTAATACCATGAGCTGGTTCGGGCCCAGCGTCTGAATTTTGCTAGTCTGGTTTGTGTCATCCCTCCCCTTCAGCCCATTATCCAATATCTCACATCCTACCCTTACATTTTTCAATGTTTCACCTTCCCCTCCACCTCTGCCCCTAATCCAGTTTCTCTCCCTGTTCTTTGCACCCTTCCCCCATTGTCCATCATGTTTCTTCGTCCCCCCAACCGTTGCCCAGGTCGGGTAAACATTTTACCATGCAACATCTCCCACCCCCACAATCCAGCATGTTTCCCCTCTCTATTTCCTCCCGCCTCTTCACCCCATGATCTAACATCTCACCATCCTATCCTCCCATTTTCCAGGATCTCACCTTCCCCTCCACCTCTGCCTTGGGGCCAATATCTGTCCCTATTTTTCACTCTTCCTTCCCCTCATTGTCCTGCAGGTGTCTCTCCTGCCCTCCTTTCTTCCGTGCCCGGGTCAGCTAAACATTTCCCCATATGTGGTGAAAATACCAGTGTAATGGAACCCCCATATTATGTAATTTCAAATATAACTCAAATCCATGACCATGCTCAGCCCTGAACCTCCCATTTGTGTACCCCATTTTCCAGGACATGCGTAAAATTTAGGCACAGATCACATGTCTAAATGTATGTGCACACATCTTAATTGATTCCAATTAGCACCAATCATTACTTATTAGCCAATTATTGGCACGAATTGGCTCATTATTCAATTAAGATGCATACACAATTTGAGAGCATGCCCAAATTTGTACATGCATCTCAAAGCGGCCTTTTATAGTTTTATGCGATTTATGTGTAGAAAAGGTGAAAATAATTCTATTAGCCATGCTTTGTAGGATTTTCCCAATTCTTTAGCTATTCTTCTTATGAAGAATCTTATCATGAAATACATTCTGTGATCATTTTTGGTTCAGTGTCTCTTATATCAGAAAGTCTCCAGTACACCTGGCCTCCTTTTCCTCATAGTCTTTCCTTTCACATTTTGCTTTATCTCACTTTCACTTTCTTCTAAATAACGCAAGGTAACACATGATGTTACCTTCCATGGCAAATAATCAGATAATTTCAACATTTCGCTACTCCATGTGGTGGTGTTTCTAGAGCCAGACATGAACATGTCATGCAGTGCTTGTGCCAAGGCGTACACAGCGTTATATATATTGTTGTTCATCCCAATATTATCAGTGTTACAAGGTAGAATATATAATTTTTCATCAGAACTGCAGAATCTTTTGATGTATTTTGGACATTGGCTGTCACACAGGCCCCTCCACCACAGCTCAGTGCCATAATCACTTGGAAGCAGGCTAAAGTTCACCTCCTGGATAAATTTTATAAAGCTTGGGATTTTCCTCTTAACAATTACAAATGATAAGGTGTTGTTCTTTATATCAGTTTTTCCTTCAATTTTAAAGTCAAAATGCAGTTCAGTTTTGCTGATCCAGACCTTGCTTGGGAACAGCACAGGATTGGGAAGATAGAACACATTCTCTGCATTACTATAGAGAATGATCACTTTAATTGATTGCATCTTGATGATCTTTTCTATTTTAGATGTTTTCTGTATTGGTATGAAATTGCTCTGAGTGTGACTGACAGTTTCTATGAATGCAATGCAACCACCATTCTGCTCAATCCCTTCTCTCAGGATCTGAATCGCCCTCAGGCTGCTTTCGTCATCAGATGCAATGATACCAACCCAGGTCCAACCAAAATGCTTCAGTAACCTGATAATCCCAGCACAGACTTGCAGTTCACTGGGTACAGTCCGGTAGAAAAAAGGAAACTTAGCTGTGTCACTCATTAGAAGACTCTGTGAGATGAAACTGATCTGTTCAACAGTAATAATAATAATAATAATAATAATCTATCATCATCTTTGTCACTGTGAGATTACACCTTAAACAATTTCTCTACAATTTTTAAGCTACATTTGGATGATTTTTCAGCAGAAAATGTAGATCTCCTTTTATAAAATGGTCCTACAGGTTAACAAAGAAACGTCAGTGCCCAAAAGGGAGCTCCAGGATCCACACCAAATGCAATTCTACAAAGGGTGTGTTCCCTGTATAGAATAGAGGTTAGTTCTCAATTTTTCAGTGCAAATTTTGAATTCCTTCCTTACTGATTAACACAGGATTTGCATGTGGACTCTTATCGTCTAATTGTTCTTAATGGACGCACACTAATGGCAACATTAATTTATGGTCATTAATGCAAAAATTAGGAAAAGGCCATTTTTATGAATGTGGTAAAATGCAGGAAAAATCAATTTACATACTAATGCCACTTTGCGATGAAGCTTAGTAAACGGGCCCCTTGGTAAGCCAAACATAGGCACTGAAAAGAAGACCTAAATGCAGTTGGCTCCACTGCCCCTTCCAATGGTCTTTTTAATTTAAACTTGTGCATCACAGTATTCCCCATTCTTCACTCTTTCTGAATGGATTATTCATTGAAAGAAAACAGAAACAGTCCCTTTACCTGTGGATAGTGATACATCCTGAAGATATTGGACATCTGACTTGATTCCTCTGGTTGAAGACCTTCAATGATAGCGGCCAACGTACCAGATGTTTTGCAGCGGTAATTGGGAACCCAAGTGTCCATACCAGTAAATATGCTTATGCTATCCCCAAATACAAAGAATGGATGGAAGTAAGAGTCATAAAGATGAAACCCTAGTGTGATGTTGGGTAAGAGCTCTGAGCTATTGTTAATCTCCTCCACTGCAAAAACAAAGGCCAGGTAGTCGAAATAGTTTTTTGAATAGAAACTGTAAGAACAATGAAGATCAGACAATTAATCAGTCACTAAAAGATGGAACGAAAACTGTGGAACTATTTTCCAAGCCAATAGTCTGTGTGTGTTTTTGAAAGTCAGCTGCAGAGTTTGAAAAAATAAATATATTAAGCACTGCTTAATGGTATACATATTAATCTCAGGCTGTCAGACATTATCCGCCTAAACTTAAATATACAGGCTATCTGTATAGAGGAAGAATATTATTATTATTATTTATTTTAGATCATTTATACCCTGCTTTTTGCAACGTAAAGCAGCCCCAGAGCGGCTTACAATGAACTAATAAAAACAAGTACATCACTTTGGGACCAATTCAATTAATAAGTAAAGAAAATCAGAACCTGTATATAGTCGCCTACCCTCCTTTATAGAAAAGTAGCATAAGTGGGTATTCACCTGTTTGTGTATATAGATGTTGAGTGGATTTCAGAGGCTTTTTCCTTTTCCTATTTTTAAAGCTTGATGCACTTCACAGAACTGTAGTGTTTCTTAAGCACTAATTTTGACGTTCGTAGTAGAGAGAATTTTTTTTTGTGTAATACGACTATAGATGTGAGTACATACATCAGTCATAGAATTGGGGTAAATGCTTACACCTAAATTCTGCAGATATACACAGTATTTTCCAAGTTTGGGCTACCATTAGGATGGGTAATTTTACTGCCAACTTCAATTGTTTCAACAGAGGTCCCACTTTATGCAATAGTAGCTAATAACCTGGATTATCAGTAAAATAACCTACCTTTATTATTGTATGAATTTTTATTTGTTTGTTTGTGACATTGATATCCTACATTATCCCAAACAAGGTTGAGTTCAATATGTTTTCCAATAAACAGTATAGGATACATAACAGATTAATGCATAAGAAAGTAACTTGTTGTAAGAATCCAATTTACATTACAGTATCATAAACATACTGGGATAGCTATGGATGTTTAACATTTAGAAAACCTGTTATGAATGAGAAATTGTACATGAAGCAAAGAGAAAATTAATGGTAAATAGAGTATTAACCAATTCAGCTATGCTCCACCACCCCTACTCACTGAGACGGCCATTGTCTTGACCTCGTCCTCTCCTCTTCCGGCTCTCCCTCCAATTTCAACACTTCAGCTCTTCCTCTCTCCTATCATCACCTGATCACCTTCACACTTTTTCACCCCCCCCCCCCCCCTCAGCCCCGTCCAACTCTTACCACTACCTCAAGGAATCTGCAGGCTATTGACCCTCCCACCTTATCCTCTAGTATTTCTAATCTCCTCCCCTCCATCATGTCCTCCGAGTCTGTCAACAAGGCTGTCTCCGCTTACAATGCCACTCTCTCCTCTGCTCTGGACATCCTCGCACCATCCACCTCCCATCCCACAAAGCGTACTATTCCTCAGCCTTGGCTTACTCCTTGCATCCGCTACCTTCGTTACTGCACCCGATCTGCCGAACGCCTCTGGAGGAAATCTCGCACCCATTCAGATTTCCTTCACTACAAATTCATGCTATCCTCCTTCCACTCCTCCCTATTCCTTGCCAAACAGGACTATTACACCCAATTGACCAACTCTCTCAGCTCCAACCCCCGTCGTCTCTTTGCCACCCTTAACTCCCTCCTCAAAGTGCCCCCCCGCTCCCACCCCCCTCGCTCTCTCCTCAAACACTGGCCGATTACTTCCGCGACAAGGTGCAAAAGATCAACCTTGAGTTCACTAGCAAGCCATCTCTGCCTCTTCACCCTTCAACCCTCTCCCTCAACCAACCAACCCAGGACTCCTTCTCCTCCTTTCCTGACATCACCAAGGAGGAAAACGCTCGCCTTCTTTCCTCCTCAAAATGCACCACTTGTTCCTCTGATCCCATCCCCACCAACTTACTTACCACCATCTCTCATACTGTCACCCCCACCATCTGTCATATCCTCAACCTCTCTCTCTCCACTGCAACTGTCCCTGACACCTTCAAGCACGCCATAGTCACACCTCTCTTCAAAAAACCATCACTTGACCCTACCTGTCCCTCCAACGATCACCACATCTCCCTCCTACCCTTCCTCTCCAAAATACTTGAGCGTGCCGTTCACAGCCGATGCCTTGATTTTCTCTCCTCTCATGCCATCCTCGATCCACTTCAATCCGGTTTTCACCCCCTTCACTCGACAGAAACAACACTCTCTAAAGTCTGTAATGACCTGTTCCTTGCCAAATCCAGAGGCCACTACTCCATCCTCATCCTCCTTGATCTATCCGCCGCTTTTGACACTGTCAATCATGATTTACTCCTTGCCACACTGTCCTCATTTGGGTTCCGGGGCTCTGTCCTCTCCTGGTTCTCCTCCTATCTCTCCCACCGCACCTTCAGAATTCACTCTCATGGATCTTCCTCCACTCCCATCCCGCTATCTGTTGGTGTTCCCCAGGGATCTGTCCTTGGACCCCTTCTCTTCTCAATCCACACCTCTTCCCTGGGCTCCCTGATCTCATCTCATGGCTTCCAGTATCATCTCTATGCTGATGACACCCAGCTGTATCTCTCCACACCTAACATCACTGCAGAGACCCAGGCAAAGATATCGGCCTGCTTATCCGACATTGCTGCCTGGATGTCCAACCGCCACCGGAAACTGAACATGTCCAAGACCGAGCTCATCGTCTTTCCACCAAAACCCACTTCTCCTCTTCCTCCACTTTCCATCTCAGTTGATAACACCCTCATCCTCCCCGTCTCATCTGCCCGCAACCTCGGAGTCATCTTGACTCCTCCCTCTCCTTCTTCATGCATATCCAGCAGATAGCCAAGACCTGTCGCTTCTTTCTCTTCAACATCAGCAAAATTCGCCCTTTCCTCTCTGAACACACCACCCGAACCCTCGTCCACGCTCTCATTACCTCGCGCCTTGACTACTGCAACCTACTCCTCACCGGCCTCCCACTTAGCCATCTATCCCCCCTTCAGTCTGTCCAGAACTCTGCTGCACGTCTTATATTCCGCCAGAACCAATCTACTCATATCACCCCTCTCCTCAGGTCACTTCACTGGCTTCCAATCAGATACCGCATTCAGTTCAAGCTTCTCCTTCTTACATACAAATGCACTCAGTCTGCTGCCCCTCACTACCTCTCTACCCTCATCTCCCCTTACGTTCCAGCCCGAAACCTCCGTTCACTGGACAAATCCCTCCTCTCGGTACCCTTCTCCACCACCGCCAACTCCAGGCTCCGCTCATTCTGCCTCGCCTCACCCTATGCCTGGAACAACCTTCCTGAGCCCTTACGCCAAGCCCCCTCCCTGCCCATCTTCAAGTCTTTGCTCAAAGCCCACCTTTTCAATGCTGCCTTTGGCACCTAACCCTTACCTCTCAGGAAATCCAGACTGCCCCAATTTGACTACCCCTATCGGACTGACTGTTCACTTCTCCTTTAGATTGTAAGCTCTTTGAGCAGGGACTGTCCTTTATGTTAAATTGTACAGCGCTGCGTAACCCTAGTAGCACTTTAGAAATGTTAATTAGTAGTAGTAGGTAATAGTTTTTTGAGATATGGTTGTTCTTTGTGAGGGTTTGTTTGAATAGGAATGATTTGAGGAGTTTGCAGAATCTAGTATATTCCTGTATATTTCTTATTTTGTGTGGTAAGGAGTTCCACCATTTAGTTCCTAGGTAAGTGAAGTCTGCAGAGTGGACAGTTTTGTAGATCACTTTTTGAAATTTGGAAAGTGTAGTCTGAGATAGTTTCTTGCCTCATATTTACTGTTTCTTTGAGGTAAGTTTATTAATGATAAGATGTAGTCTGGAGCAGTGCCATTTAGGATTTGAAAGATAAAGGTAGATAATTTGATGGTGATTCTTGCTTTGATGGGAAGCCAGTGTAATTTGATTAATAAAGGGGAGGCACTTTCAGAACGAGACTTTTTGTATAGGAACCTGACTACAGTGTTTTGAGCTGTTTGGAGTTTTTTCAACAGGTACTCCTTACAACCAGCATATATGGCATTACATTAATTGAATTGGGATAATGTTAATGATTTTACCAATTGTCTGAATGTTTCTGATGAGAAATAGTTTTTAGTTTCCAAAGAAACCTAAAAGATTTATGGTAGCCCATATTAATAACTTCCACCTAAATTCCACAAAGTAGAAGCCAAAAAAAAGTCATGTGTCTATTTGTATCAAGATACATTGATGAAGGTACAGGTATGAAAAAATCACAAGGAATTTGTTGAACGTTAAAGATGGGAAGATGAGTATGGAATGATTAATTCAGCCAACTTGGAATGGATGCTGGTAGAGACTGCTCTATGGGCTAGAGTTTGAAAAGGGTGAGTGGTGTCTCAAAGGACATTGTCCTGCCCTATGTTAGAGAGGCTATGGGTTCACATATGTAAACCGTTCTGTTTTGCAGTTGCAATAAGATACGGTATATAAATTAACATAAATAAATAAAAAAAAATCTCTCTCTTCCAGGATCCCCTCCTCCACCTGATTAGTCTGCTATTGAGACAGACATGAGAAGCAACTGCTTGCCCTGGGATTTGTAGTATAGAGTCAGTGGCGTTCCTAGGCTGCCTGACACCCGGGGCGGATCACCGATGCGCCCCCTGGGTGCATTGCAGCCCCCCGGTGAAATTACACCCCCCCCCCGGGTGCAGCGTGGCCCCTGCAGCAAATTTACACCCCCCCAGGTGCAGCGCGACCCTCCCCCCAGGTGCATTTTTACCTGCTGGGGGGGGGGTGCCGCGCTCCTGTTGGCCGAATCCGCTCGTTCCCTCCCTGCAGCTCCCTCTGCCACGGAACAGGAAGTAACCTGTTCCGCGCAGAGAGAACAGCAGGGAGGGAACGAGCGGATTTGGCAAACAGGCGTGCGGCACCCCCCCCTGCGACGTGCACCCGGGGTGGACCGCCCCCCCCCCCCCCCTTGGTACGCCACTGTATAGAGTGTTGCCACAATTTTGGTTTCTGCTAGTTATTTGTGACCTGACTTGGCCACTGTTTGGAAAACAGGATAACAGGCTAGATGGACCATTGGTCTGACCCAGTATGGCTACTCTTATGTTCTGAATTTGAAACATGATTGGAAACCAGTCATGGCAACAGAGGAGTGGCATGGAAGAGAAGTCAGATTGTGATATTGTGTACTCATTAAGACATTGAATAAATAGTTTTGGAAAGCTGACATACTCATTGCTACATTGATCCAGCTGAGATATGAAGTGAGCATGCAGGAACATAATCTGAGATTCTTGGTCAATATAGACCAGATTTATCTGAACTGCTACAATGCTCATGTGCAAATATGAAGAAGATGAGAGATCTGATATTCAAAATAGAGGTGCTGGTTGATGTCAACACCAAGGTATTTAAATTAGTCAACTCTAAGGTGATTGGGTATCCCAACAAAGTCAGGGAAACTGAGGCAGTCCTTTGCACCTTTCACTCAACAGGTGACAATTGTAGAAACATTCAAGATCAAGTGATTAGATTGAAACCAAAGAGAAATTGAGTTGAGATAATATTGAATCTAGGAAAGATCATGGGTAAGATAGTCTTGCAGAACAAATAAGAATGTCATCAGCATAGAAGTAAAATAAGACACCTTCATTCTGAAGAACAGTGACAAGAGGACTAAGAAATATGCTGAAAAGAAGGCATGACAGCACCGAATCCTGAGGGACATCACAGGTGAGAGGGAGGGTTTGGACAGAGTAGAGTAGGATGGGTACAGACTGAGAAAGAACAACCACTTTAATACTGTGCGAGAGAGCTTATAATTCACAAGACCGCATTCATTCAAGTATTTATATACCGCTTAGACCTAAGCAGTTTACAGGTTTATTTTCAGGTACTGGGTCTGTCTTAATAGGCTCACATTCTAAGTAATACATTGTACTACTGTTGTACCTGGGGCAGTGGAAAGTTATGTTACTTTCACCTGGTCACACTGAGCTGCAGAGGGAATTGATTCTGGTTTCCCAGGATCTCAACCCACTGTCAACCATCAGGCAGCAGCAGGAATTGAACCCAGTTCCACGGGTTCATATCCCACTGCACTAAGAATTTAGGCCACTCCTCCACTGTATTAGATCAAAAGCTGATGATAAATCCAAAGAGATGCGTACAATCAGACCCTTATCAAGGACAGAGTAAATTTCACTCAAGAAACTGCAGTGGTTTACACAAAAGCCAATCTGGAAGAAAACTATTTTTTAAATCACATTAGAAAGGAAGGACAGGCCTATAGTTTGCTTAAATTTAAGGGTCAACTGAGGGTTTCATTCAAAAGAGAGTTAAACAAGACATGGATGGAACCAAATGAGTTTTCATGATTCAAAAGCAAATGAAAGCTGAAACCAAACAGAACATTGTCTTTGTGCACATCCTTACAAGGTCCTGGAGATAACTTGAAGTGAACACACAGTAGAATCTTATATGAAGAGAAGGAATGTGATGCTCATGATCAGTTGAACATCTGGAAATGAAAATCTGCAGATACAGATTTATAATATGCAACACCATTAGTTAGATAAAAAGGAAATTCCATGTATTTCTATAAGGTGATTTTTATATGTGCCTTGGTAACTAAACTACTACTACTCAACATTTCTAAAGTGCTACCAGACTTACGCAGTGCTGTACAGTCAAACATGAAGAGAGAGACAGTCCCTGCTCAAAAGAGCTTACAATCTAAAGGACATAACAACAGAGACAGTCAAATTAGGACAGCATAGTACATCTGATTACACAATAGTTCATAGGGACAGACTAATAGATCTAAACATCTAAAGACAAGGTATGCAAATGCATAATATTTATTGCACTTGTATATTTATTGCACTTGTATCCCACATTTTCCCACCTATTTGCAGGCTCAATGTGGCTTACAAAGATCTGTTTCTTAGGGGTTTTGCACTTTCATATTTTGTTTTTCCGATTATGAGTCTGGCTGCAGTATTCTGGGCCGTCTGGAGTTTCTTGATGGTCTGTTCTTTACAGCCAGCGTAGAGTGAGTTGCAGTAGTCCAGGTGGCTCAGTACCAGGGACTGTATCAGGTTTTGGAAGATGGCTCTTGGGAAGAAAGGTTTTACTCTTTTGAGTTTCCACATGGAGTGGAACATCTTCACGTGGTTTTCGAGTGTGAGATTTCGGTCAATGGTGACTCCCAGAATTTTCAGATTGTCTGAGATGGGAAGGGAGACGTTAGGAGTGGTTATGGTGGTGAATTTATTTGTATTGTGTTGTGATGTGAGTATAAGACATTGTGTTTTTTCTGCATTGAGTTTTAGCTGGAATGCATCCGCCCAGGAGTGCATGATTTGGAAGCCTTTGTTGATTTCGTTGGTGATGTCCTTTAGGTCTTGTTTGAATGGGATGTAGATCATGACATCATCTGCATATATGTATGGGTTAAGTTTTTGATTGTCTAATAGCTTGGCTAGTGGTGTCATCATTAGGTTAAAGAGGGTTGGTGAGAGGGGGGATCCTTGGGGGACTCCGCATTCAGGTATCCTTGGGTCTGATATCGGTATTGGTAGTGGTATTGAATAGAGGAGTAATGGTTAGGTTAAGTGCCAAAAGCAGAGTCGAAAAGATGGGCTTTGAGCAAGGATTTGAAGATGGGTAGGGATGGGGCCTGACGTATCAATTCAGGAAGTCTATTCCAGGCAGAGGGTGAAGCGAGGCAGAAAGGGCAGAGTCTGGAGTTAGCGGAGGTGGAGAAGGGAGCAGAAAGGAGGGATTTGTCCAGTGAGCAGAGGTTCCGGGTAGGAATGTAAGGGGAGATGAAGGTGGATAGGTAAGGAGGGGCAGCAGAGTGAGAGCATTTGTAGGTTAGTAGGAGAAGCTTGAATTGTATGCGGTAACGGATCGGAAGCCAGTGAAGTGACTTCAGGAGAGGGCTGATGTGAGCATATCGGCTCTGGCAGAAAATAAGACATGTCGCGGAATTCTGAACAGATTGAAGGGGGGATAGATGGCTAAGTGGGAGGCCAGTGAGGAGCAGGTTGCAGTAATCTAGGCGAGAGGTAATAAGAGTGTGGATAAGGGTGCATGTGGTGTGCTCTGAGAGGAAAGGGCGAATTTTGTTGATGTTAAAGAGGAAGCGACAGGTTTTGGCCGTCTGCTGGATATGAGTGGAGAAGGAGAGGGAGGAGTCAAAGATGACTCCTAGGTTGTGAGCAGATGAGACAGGGAGGATGAGGGTGCCATCTACTGAAATAGAGAATGGGGGGAGAAGCGAGGTGGGTTTGGGGGGAAAGACAATAAGCTCAGTTTTGGCCATATTCAGTTTCAGGTGGCGGTGTGACATTCAGGCAGCTATGTCAGTCAAGCAGGCTGAAACTTTGGCTTGGGTTTCAGCAGTAATGTCAGGTGTGGAGAGGTAGAGCTGGGTGTCGTCAGCATAAAATGGTATTTGAAACCGTGAGATAAGATCAGAGAGCCCAGGGAAGAAGTATAAATGGAAAAAAGAAGGGGTCCAAGGACAGATCCCTGAGGTACTCCAACTGAGAGTGGGATAGGGGTGAAGGATGATCCACCAGAATATACTCTGAAGGTACGGTGGGAGAAATAAGAGGAAAACCAGGAAAGAACAGAGCCATGAAATCCAAATGAGGACAGTGTGGCAAAAAGAAGACTATGATTGACTGTGTCAAAAGCAGCGGATAGATCGAGGATAAGGATGGAGTAATGGCCTTTGGATTTGGCGAGGAATAGATCATTACAGACTTTAGTGAGCGCTGTTTCAGTCGAATATAGAGGGTGAAAGCCGGATTGAAGCGGATCAAGGATGGCATGAGAGGAGAGAAAATCTGGTACTTGTTGCTTTCTGCCTGCCCTGACCCCTGGACTGTACCGGCTCACCCTTTGAGCTTTCGCCCGCCTTGCTTCTAGCCTGGTCTGGGTGGCCCAACCCTGTCCGGTTCCCGAAGTCCTGGTGGCCACCTGCACCTGGGGGCTCAACCCCTGGGGAACGGTGGTCGCTTCCCAGGTGAAGCCAGGGGTTATCCAGCTGCCTGACCGAGCGTGGCGCAACTCTACACACCGTGCTCAGTCGGGGCAGGAGATAGATTTGCATACCAAGGAGGCAGTGCTTGCAAATCTATCTCCTGCATATTCATTGTGGATATCCTGAAAACCTGACCTGCCTGCGGCTCTCGAGGACTGGAGTTGCCTACCCCTGCTCTAAGGTTACTTGCTCTAATGGAATCATGTTAAACACTGCACAGGTAAATATGACTACATTTTGGAAATAACATGCAAACTTTAACTTAGATCAGCTGCATCCAATTAGAAATCACTTGCATTTCTTATACTACAACCACTTATCATTTTTATAGCACTACTAGACATACACAGCACTGTATGCTGAACATGTAAGAGACAGTCCCTGCTTGACAGAGCTTACAATCTAAGCAAAGACAGACAAATAGGACAAATAAGGCGTAAGGGAATTACTTAATGTATTAGATCATAATATCCTACTAAACATAATAGACAGCTTTGGCATATGTGGCAGCCAGGTTCATATACAAAAGCTCTCATTCAGAAAGTGCCTCCCCTTTATTAATCAAATTACACTGGCTTCTCATCAAAGTGAGAATCACCATCAAATTATCTACTTTTATCTTTCAAATCCTGAATGACACAGCTCCAGACTACATGGTACCATTAATAAACTTACCTCAAAGAAACAGTAAATATGAGGCAAGAAACTATCTCAGACTACACTTTCCAAATTTCAAAAAAGTGATCTACAAAACTGTCTACTTTGCAGACTTCACTTACCTAGTAACCAAATGGTGGAACTCCTTACCACCCAAAATAAGAAATATACAGGAATATACTAGATTCTACAAAATCCTCAAATCATTCCTATTCAAATAAACCCTCATAAAGAACAACCATATCTCAAAAAACTAATTATTACCTTGCTTTCTCTACCTCACCAGCTCTCCCTCCACTAGTCCGTTCCCCTCTCTCTCCTTCCCCTCATTCCCTTTCCTCCTTTCCTGAAGTTACTATTGAGGAAACTACACTTCTCCTTTCTTCCTCAAAATGTACCACCTGTTCCTCTGATCCCATTCCCACCCACCTTCTTAATGCCATCTCTCCTACTCTTATTCCTTTTATCTGTCACATTCTCAACCTCTCACTTTCCACTGCGACTGTCCCTGCTGCCTTTAAACATGCTGTGGTCACACCTCTCCTTAAGAAGCCTTCACTTGACCCTAATTGTCTCTCTAATTACCGACCCATCTCCCTCCTTCCTTTTCTCTCCAAATTACTTGAGCGTGCTGTTCACCGCCGCTGCCTTGATTTTCTCTCCTCACATGCTATTCTTGCCCATTATAATCTGGTTTTTGCCCTCTCCACTCAACCGAAACTGCGCTTACTAAAGTCTCCAATGACCTATTACTGGCTAAATCCAAAGGTCAATATTCCATCCTCATTCTTCTTGATCTTTCCGCTGCTTTTGACCAGTGCTTTTTTTGTGCCGGTACGCAACGGTACGGCGTACCGGCACCTTTTTTTTTTGCTCCCCCCACCCCGTGACGGACGCAGTGCCAGCCCCCATTTCCGGCCGCTGCTGCTTCTCCTGTTGAGCAGCAGCGGCCGCTACACAAAGAAAAAGATTTTAAAAAAAAACTTCAAACCTGGCTGAAACGCGGCACCCCGGCACTGTAGACAGCCATTAGGCATTGGCTGTTGCCCCGCAGCCGCTCCTCCTCTTGCCTCTACGTCACTGCGCTCCTCCGGGGTCTTCCTCCAGGGGCAGTGACGTAGAGGCAAGAGGAGGAGCGGCTGCGGGGCAACAGCCAATGCCTAATGGCTGTCTACAGTGCCGGGGTGCCGCTTTTCAGCCAGGTTTGAAGTTTTTTTTTAAAAATCTTCTTTGTCTTTGTGTAGCGGCCGCTGCTGCTCAACAGGAGAAGCAGCAGCGGCCGGAAATAGGGGCTGGTGCCGCATGCGTCGCGACTTCGCGCCGTTCGCGGGAAACTTGGCAGGGAGAGGGAAACCAACAGGGAAGGATTGGGGAGAGAGAGAAAGAGGGAAACCAACAGAGGGAAGGATTGGGGAGAGAGGGGAAAACAGATGGAAGGATGGGGAGAGGGAAAAACAGATGCAAGGATGGGGAGAGAGAGAAGGAGGGAAAACAACAGAGGGAAGGATTGGGGAGAGAGAGAAAGAGGGAAACCAACAGAGGGAAGGATTGGGGGGGGAGAGAGAGAGAGAGGGAAAACAACAGAGGGAAGGATTGGGGAGAGAGAAAAAACAACAGAGGGACGGATTGGGGAGAGAGAAAGAGGGAAAACAACAGAGGGAAGGATTGGGGAGAGAGAGGGAAAACAGATGGAAGGATGGGGAGAGAGAGGAGAAAAACAGATGGAAGGATTGGGGAGAGAGGAGAAAAACAGATGGAAGGATTGGGGAGAGAGAGGGAAAAACACAGATGGAAGGATTGGGGAGAGAGAGGGAAAAACACAGATGGAAGGATTGGGGAGAGAGGGAAAAACAGATGGAAGGATGAGGAAAGAGAGAGGGAAAAACAGATGGAAGGATGAGGAAAGAGAGAGGGAAAACAGATGGAAGGATGAGGAGAGAGCGAGAGGGAAAAACAGATGGAAGGATGGGGAGAGAAAGGGAAAACGGAAGGATAGGGAGAGAAAGAGGGAAGACGCTGGATGGAAGAATGCAGAAAGAAAGAGGGAAGACGCTGGATGGAAGAATGCAGAAAGAAATAGGGGAGACACTGGAAGGATGGGGAGAGAAAGCAGAGCTGCTGGATGGAAAAGGGGAATAGAGAAAGACTGGAGAATAAGAGGAAGGGGCATGGGGAGAACAAGGGTGAGGAAAAGATGAAAAGCCACAGGTAGATGAAGGAAATTAAAGAATGGATAGTAAGAATGAATTAAATCTGGACAGAGAGAGAGCCTGAAAAATATTGAAGAAAGCAAAGAAAAAGGAGACAAAAATGACAAATGGCACAGAAGAGTTAAGCGAAAACAAAGGAAAGGAGAATCACAGACTGGGACCAATATGGAAAGAAAAACAGTCACCAGACAACAAAGGTAGAAAAAAATCATTTTATTTTCATTTTAGTGTTTGTAATATGTCCAATTTGAGAATTTACATTGGCTGTCTTATTTTGCACTGGGTATACTACTTACTACTACTTAGCAAATCACGTTATTTTTTTCTCCTATAGTACTGTAATATTTTCAATGATGTCTGTTTATATGCGCCATGGCTGGTATAGGGGGTGTGGTTAATGTGGGTGTGGCTATCATAGGGGTGGAGCCATATGTGGTGACCCCGCCCATAATGAGTACCGGCACCTTTTTTTCTACAAAAAAAGCACTGCTTTTGACACTGTCGATCACAACATACTTCTCGATACCCTGTCCTCACTTGTATTCCAGGGCTCTGTCCTTTCCTGGTTCTCTTCCTACCTCTCCCTCCGCACCTTTAGTGTTCACTCTGGTGGATCCTCTTCTACTTCTATCCCTCTGCCTGTCGGCGTACCTCAGGGTTCTGTTCTTGGTCCCCTCCTCTTTTCTATCTACACTTCTTCCCTTGGTTCATTAATCTCATCCCATGGCTTTTCCTACCATCTCTATGCTGACGACTCCCAAATCTACCTTTCTACCCCTGATATCTCACCTTGCATCCAAACCAAAGTTTTAGCGTGCTTGTCTGACATTGCTGCCTGGATGTCTCAACGCCACCTGAAATTAAATATGACCAAAACCGAGCTTCTCATTTTCCCCCCCAAACCCACCTCCCCGCTCCCCCCGTTTTCTATTTCTGTTGATGGCTCTCTCATTCTCCCTGTCTCCTCAGCTCGAAACCTTGGGGTCATCTTTGACTCTTCTCTCTCCTTCTCTGCTCATATCCAGCAGACCGCCAAGACCTGTCGCTTCTTTCTTTATAACATCCGTAAAATCCGCCCCTTTCTTTCCGAGCACTCTACCAAAACCCTCATCCACACCCTTGTCACCTCTAGTTTAGACTACTGCAATCTGCTTCTTGCTGGCCTCCCACTTAGTCACCTCTCCCCTCTCCAGTCGGTTCAAAACTCTGCTGCCCGTCTCATCTTCCACCAGGGTCGCTTTACTCATACTACCCCTCTCCTCAAGACCCTTCACTGGCTCCCTATCCGTTTTCGCATCCTGTTCAAACTTCTTCTACTAACCTATAAATGTATTCACTCTGCTGCTCCCCAGTATCTCTCCACACTCGTCCTTCCCTACACCCCTTCCCGTGCACTCCGCTCCATGGATAAATCCTTCTTATCTGTTCCCTTCTCCACTACTGCCAACTCCAGACTTCGCGCCTTCTGTCTCGCTGCACCCTACGCCTGGAATAAACTTCCTGAGCCCCTACGTCTTGCCCCATCCTTGGCCACCTTTAAATCTAGACTGAAAACCCACCTCTTTAACATTGCTTTTGACTCGTAACCACTTGTAACCACTCGCCTCCACCTACCCTCCTCTCTTCCTTCCCGTTCACATTAATTGATTTGATTTGCTTACTTTATTTATTTTTTGTCTATTAGATTGTAAGCTCTTTGAGCAGGGACTGTCTTTCTTCTATGTTTGTACAGCGCTGCGTATGTCTTGTAGCGCTATAGAAATGCTAAATAGTAGTAGTAGTAGTAACTGGTTATTACTCTATTTACAATTAACCTTCTGTTTGATTCATGTTCAATTTCTCATTTTTAATAGGTTTTCTAAATGTTAAACATCCATAGCTTTTCCAGTACATTTATGAAACTGTATTATAAAATTGGATTCTTACAACAAATTATGTTCTTATGCATTATTGTTTATGTATCCTATACTGTTTATTGTAAACCACACTGATCTCAAACTTGTCTGGGATAATGTGGGATATAATTGTCAGAAATAAATATATAAATGTGGGAAAGATAAAACAGACATGGGTACTGAACAAGTTAAAAACAACCTCAAAAAGATGGACTTTTAGCCTAGATTTGAAGACGGCCAAAGATGGAGCTTAATGTACTGATTCAGGAAGTCTATTCCAGGCATATGCCGCAGCAAGATAAAAGGAACATAGACTGGAGTAGTCAGTGGAGGAGAAGGGTACAGATAAGAGAGATTTACCATCTAGAAAATGTAGGAGAGCAGAAAGCATAAAAAATACTGAATGGCAAAATCTATGAGGAAAGTATTTCATTGATAAGCTGAATTTGGGAGCAGGGTATGGGTTATGAATGTGGTATTCTGCCTTTCAGTGGGACAACCAAAGTGTTTTACTTAACATATGCAAGTAATTTCTCTGTCCCTAGTGGGCTCAAAATATAAGTTTTGTACATGGGGCAATGGAGGGTTAGTTGATATGGCCAGGGAGAGCCACAGTGGAAACTGAACACAGTTCTCCTGGTTTTCAGACCACTGCACTAACCATTAGACTCCTCTACTCACTGAGTATTTGTTTGACAGAGATTTGACACAAGGTAATCAGCACAGGTCAGTGGTGAGACCCTGACTGGAGTGCTGGGAAGACCACAGGTGGAACAAGAGATTATAATATAGATGAAATTCAAAAGAAAATGAGCAAAATGGTATATAGACATGATAATCCATGTTTAGTGAGTCTGGAGAAGCTAATAATGTATTCTCAAGAAAAAGAAAGCAAGAGGAGAAAGGACAAATATATTCAAATATGTAATAGGCTGGAATAACATGCCCCAGGTACAAAATAAGGACCTGTTTACCGATTTGATTGTAACCACAGAAAAGCTATATATCAAGGCCCATCCCCCTTTCCCCTTGTTTCAATCACAGTAACCATTTGAGTAGGACCAATGTTTACATAGTCCTAAACTTAAATGGATAAGTTATCTGTTTAAGGGGCCCTTTTGCAAAGGCATGTGAGAGCTAACATGCTAGTAGAATGTACCCAATTGGCATGACCACTGGGGTAGCGCATGCACTTGGAGGTAATTCCAAGTTTGGCGTACGCCAAATGCTATAGTAAAAAATATATATTGCTGGGGCATTGGCACACACTGCATGGTTTCAGTGTGGGTAGCGCATGAGCCTTTAACGCTAGGTCAGTGCATGGGGATAAAGGTTCAGGCTATAAATAGGAACATGATAGTTTTAATATTAGCATACACCCATTTCCCAGCCCATTACAAAATAACCTTTTCCCTGCCGCAGTAAAATATGGCACAGCACATGCCTAAAAGATGCCCACACTACCACAGGCCACTTTGTACCGTGACTTTGTAAAATGACCCCTAAGTTATGACAACTATTTATATATCCTACTTAAATAGATACATTTGTTCTAAAGGGGATGAATATCACTACTGACCAGTTGAGTTTTAGCTAAGCCATGGGAACAGCTATTTCCTCACCTCTCTTTATGCACATAACTCTTGATATCTGACCTAAAGTTATCAGTTTGCTAATCCCACATTAAAAAAAGAAAAGACTAATTTGGTTAAACTGGAAGTTAACTGCTTAAATTATTTTGAATATGTACCTTTGTGTATTTTGATAATAACAGTTTATTTACAGATCTTGATTTCTAACTGTACACCCTTAGATCATGAGTAAATTCCGAGCATCCCACTGAATAGTGATAGGCAAATGTAAAATTCCAAGAAGGTCTCCCTTATCTAAAGATCCTTCATTAAGGTACAAATCAAATTGGCAGTTCAAGACAGAGACCATCTATGAATCATAAGTGTGTCTCCAATAGGAACTAAGCAACTGTTCTACTTACTATTGATTATATCTCCATGTGGGAAAAGTTGTATAGGACAGTGGTTCTTGAATTATTAAATTTCTCATTGTAACAAATCCCCCAATCATGATGTCTCCATCCTTGTGGTATCCTGGTTTTACGCTTTTATATTTCATTGGTGGAAGCTGGCCCTCACTGGCCTTCCATTCGATGTAGCAAAGTATGAAAATCAGGATCAGAGGAGCTGCCATCTTTCAGGATGAGAAACAGCTTTTCCTATGAAACAAACTCCTGCTTGCCCTCCTCTGCAATTTTGGTATGAGGGAGGAAGTTTCAGAGGTGTTGGATATTAAAATAATGTCAGAAAAAGGAATGTTATGTCCAACAATTTTCAAACTGCACACCAGTAAATCTGTGCAGAGACACACAGGAGGTTGAGGAAAGACAGCACACGTCTCATACTGATGTCACCCAGATCTCTGTATTATTAGCAGTGATTCAGCAGCTGGTGAGGGCACTGCTAAATCTTTATAGAGTCCTGCTCCTCAAAGATTCACACTCAAGGGATGTCTTCTCCTGATATGTGTTTGAAATTGAATACAAGTTGTTTTCTTTTTTTTCTTAATATAATCCTATAGAAACTGCACATCCATTAACCAGCAATTATTAATTATATAGAGAGTCTTGGTGAGATGAAAATAATTGTAATCAATGATAGTGTACACAGTGGTGTAGGAAGGGGGGGGGAGGGGCGGTCCGCCCCGGGTGCACGCGCTCGGGGGGTGCCGGCCCCGCTGGTTCCCTGCTCCCTCTGCCCCGGAACAGGTTACTTCCTGTTCCGGGGCAGAGAGAGCAGGGAACCAGCGGGGCCGACGCAGCTCCGAGTGACGTGCACTCGGGGCGGATCGGCCCTTCCGCAGGTAAGAATGCGGTCTGGGGGGGTTGCGCTCCGGAGGAGGGGGGGTGCGCCACAGAGGGGGGGTGCACTGCAGAGGGGGGGGGGGGGGTCGCACCGTGCTGCACCCGGGGGGGGGGGGTGCGCAGCGGTGACCCGCCCCGGGTGTCATTAGCCCTCGCTACGGCACTGAGTGTACACATTTCTACCATCAATAGTACTTTCCTGTTTTTATATTTTTCTTCCTCTACATATTACTTCATATTTTTATAATGTAATGTGGTTGTCATGGTCATACTTTTAAACAAAAGAAAATGTGATGAATAAAACCATAAACTTGTCAAGTAGAAAGAGAGGTTTAGACACAGGTAAAATCACAACTTTCCAGCATGGGTTTGCTATTGACCAGATATGTGTTAAAGCAGGTTAGATGTGTTCACAGGAGATCTCTATTCTTTGAATGGCTCATTTCTTGACTAAAGTGTGGTTATCATTAGAGTGTCATGTCCCTTAGCCTGCATTAAATTGCTGTGTGGTCTGATAGCATTATAAACTTTGATGTCATTGGTATGTATGTAGGTGCATGTTTAGCAAATATAGGGCCTTGTTTATAAAGGTGCGCTAGCATTTCTAGCGTATACTAAAAATTAGCACACTAACCTTATAGATTCCCATAGGAATATTATGGGCATCAACACGGTTAGCACACATTATAAACGCTAATGTGCCCCTAGCGTAGCTTAGTAAACTGGGCCCATAGTGAGGGGTAAGGTTGCCTTGACATTTGCTGAGATTCTACCACAGTGAAGGGTGGATACTGGTAATCACTTTTGGGAATGAGGCGAGCTCTAGATACAGTGTCAACCAAAGATATGCATGTGGGCACAACTGCAGTAAGGCCTGAGGTCTCCCTGTGCATGACATTCCCTGTTGTTTCCCTCATTATCTATATGGCCACCTACCTGCTCCCCTAACCTTTCCAATTGTGTAGGCTTCACAATCTGCGCATACTGAATGGATGGTTGGCTGTGGAACCCTCTGGACTTTGTATACTGCATTCTGCTACAGAAAGTGGGTTACCTCACAATGATTGTATTTGCACCTTGATCATAAGGAAGCTGTGTTGGGATGGTGTGGACTATTCAGTGGCGTAGGAAGGGGGGGGGGGGCGGGAGGGGCGGTCCATCCCGGGTGCACGCCGCTGGGGGGTGTCGGCTCTGCTGGTTCCCTGCTCCCTCTGCCCCGGAGCAGATTACTTCCTGTTCTGGGGCAGGGAGAGCAGGGAACCAGCGGAGCCAACGCAGCTCCCAGCAGTAGGGGGTTGCACCGAGGGGGAGGATTAACGATGCGCTGAGGGGGGTGCGCAGCAGCGAACTGCCCCGGGAGGCAGCCGCCCTTGCTACACCACTGGGACTATTTAGGATTGTCATTTCACTGATGTTGTCCTGTGTAGCCAATCAAGGAGGCATGCACTGTCTGTTGGTCTTTTAACTGTTGTGATGTGTACTAGATTGCGATATGCTGTGATGCTGAGCCACTGATGTTAACCCAAAGACGTATTTGGGAGAGGGAGGATTCACATGACAAAGTCCAAGATGACAGGAGATGTCATGTTCCTGAATACCATGCAAACAAATGGACTATCATAATTTGCATTTCTTTTTTATTTAATATACCACAAAAAAAAAATAAAACAGTTGTTATTCAGCCCGCTGAGGGCAGGCCTTCTAAGTGCCGCAATCGACTCTCAGTTTGGATAATAGATGCCGATACATTTCTGATGTCTGGCATTGAATATCCAGGGTTTTGATTGCTGGATTAAACATAACCGGCCAAGTCAATGTTCAGCACTGAGCAGTTAAGATTATAGTGGCCCAATTTGGCTGCCAAACATAGCCGGCCAAGTGCTGAATATTCATGGCTAGTCAGTTATATCGTGCAATATAGCCAGTTAGCTGCTTTGTGCTAAGTGCTAGTATTCAGCGGAGATAACCATTTATCTTGCAGTGAATATTAGTGCTTAACACTATTTAACTAGTCAGGAGTTATTCGGTCCACTTAAATAGCGTTTCATATCATCCGGAAAGTATCTAAATGGTTTACATATTATAAATACTAGGGTTGAAATGAGAAGATGAAAAGAAAATGTAAGTTGGGTTACATGGTAAAGGTAATAAAATCCAAGAGGATGCACTGGGCAGAGATTGGGCACCGCCATTTTGAAACAGGTGGTTCAGAGGCAGGAGGGTGTAGGCTGTCCTCCTGCCTTCAATGTTAGGGTACCTTGAGGGGTCTGGGGGGTGAATGAGAATTTCACTAGACCATCAAGGCTTTTAGTGGCCCCTAGAGGGTCTGGCCCATTAGTATTGGTGGGGGTTGGGGAGTCCACTAGACCACCAATAATGTTCTTAGGTGTGTGTGTGTGTGGGGGGGGGGGGGTGTCCACTGGACCGCCTGGGATGTTTTTGTTGCAGGAGGGGTCCACTGATCCACCGGGAATTATGTTGAGGGGGCAGATTAGGAGGGGTATGATCATCAATGGATAGACACTTCTTGTGGGCATGTGCCAGAAATGCTCGAACTCATTTTCTGACCAATGCTGAAAACTAACAGCGTGTGAATAATGTGCATGTTACTAATGTTAAGCATTGACTGGAAATCTAATTCGCTATTGAGCCAGTGTTTTTCCAGCAATACTGCCTACTGTGCCGGATTTCTGTACATCTGCCCCTAAGTCTTTTTTTTTTTAATTTCTTTATTCACTTTAATCAATTTTACTAGAAACATCTTGATTAAGATAGTATCACCAAAATAAGAATATTACAAAATCATTAAAGAAAAAAATTTCATTCAGGTAATTATTGATACTCAAGTCCATAAATTGGGATCCAAAATTTAAGAATTACGGGAGTAAATAAGGTAAATTACCAAAAATAGTAACACGAGGATATCAAATTCTTACTAAGCTGAGTCAATTGTACTTCAATGCTTATCCCTAGTCACCGATGATATCAGAGTGGATACATGTGTTGATTCTGTAAAGACATATTTCTTCTCCGCAAGTCTTATTATGCACTTGCAGGGGTATCTTAAGAAAAAGGTACCCCCCAAGTGCAACACTTCAGACTTAAGGAGCAAGAATTGTTTCCTTCATCTCCGTGTCTCCTTAGAGACATCTGGAAATAATAATACTTTAAGACCCAAAAAGGGTTTATCTTTATTACGGAAAAAGAGACAAAAGATCCAATTCTTATCGGGTAATAGTGCAACAGTCGCAACCAGAGTCGCGGCTGTTGCTAATTCGGTGTCAGAAGTCTCAAGCAAACGAGACACATCTAATGAACTTTCCAACATTTGACTTGGTTCCTTTCCTGGGATATAATATGCTAAGGTAAATGGAGGCAAATTTTGCTCTGGTACATTCAAAATTTCCCGCATATATCGTTTTAACATATCCAGAGGAGCAACAGTCTTAATCCTAGGAAAATTGATTAATCTTAGATTGTAGTTTTTGGTATAATTGTCAAACATTTCCATTTTTCTCCTAAGATTTGTCAAGTCATTTGTCATCAAAATTTGTTCATAACTCTTTGATCCATTTTTTCCCATTTATCTTCAATTGTTTTAATCTTTTCCTCTGTCCCTTGTAAGGTACTTTCTAAGGCATTTACTTTAGTTATAGTCTCATGATCTTATTTAAAAAAAGTCTGTCCCAGGTTAGATACCAAGTCCCATAAAGCTTCAAGTGTTACCTCCTTTGGTCTGACTGCTAATACCATTGGAATTGCAAACTTTTCAGAAATCTTCACCGGTACCTCATCCTGACGCTCAGTCCCTCTCCCCTCAATCCGTGGCGGTATCCCAGGCTCAAAGCCCTCCATTCCTCTCTCTGATGCAATCGAACCTTCAACTCGACGCTCTTCGGGGTCTACATTACCCTCGCGGGGAGACCCTGTCGAGTCATCGAGAAAGGAACTAGCTCCAACCGGCTGGGGAGGCGGGGTGCGCATAGCGGGGCTCAGCGTGGTCTCAAGGCCAGGGGAGGTCGATTCTCCCGGAACGCCAACTCTCCCTACTGGCAGCATACCGCTATCCTGCATGTCTCTCTGTGGTCTCAGAAATCGCTCAATAGATCCAGGTAATGAGGGAGTTAGTGGCGAGGCTCTGGTCACTAGCTTTCCTCTGCGCTTAGGCATTGTAAGATCGGGAAGTTCCCAGACTCACAGCGTCTTAGTAAGATGCGGCCATCTTGGATCCTGCCCCTAAGTCTTTAACAATTTCTTAAATTTAACACAGGAATGCTCCATTTAGATTAAACTTGGGACTTTGTTCCACAAACTAGGAACACACCAAAAGAACGCACCCCTATGGGTAATATCCCAACGTGTCTTGGTTACTAGTGGGAGGGTCAAGTGGTGATTATTTTCAGATTGCAAAGACTTCCTAAGAATGCAGGAGACACTTGAGGCCAAGTAAGAAAGCTTTATGGGCTAGCATCAACAACTTAATTTCCTAAAATGAATTGGTAACCAATAATAATGAATGTACAGAGATGCCATTGTATCATATTTGTGAGCACTGACTAACACTCTGAACCAATCTGATCTTTATTGAAGAGACTTTAACCATTCAATCAACTGGAACAATATTTCAGCAGAGGATACCACTAAGGACACCATTTTTGAGAAGGAGTCAGCCAGTACAGGAGAAACTGGGGATACCTATTGTACCTGAATGTATATAGGACCACAAAAACATAAGATTAGATATATTGGGTCAGACCAGCAGTCCATCTAGCCAAGTATCCTGTTTCCATAGTGACCAATCCTGGTCACAGGTATCTGGCAGAAACCCAAATAGTAGGTAGATTCCATGCTACCAATCCTAGGGCAAGCAGTGGCTTCCCATTGTCTGTCTGAATAGCAGACTATGGACTTTTCCACCCTTAACTTGTCCAAACCTTTGTTAAACCCAGATAACACTCACTGTTGGTACCACATCATCCGGCAACATGTTCCAGAGCTTAACTATTCTTTGAGTGAAAAAAAAATATTTCCTCCTATCCCTTTTAAAAGCATTTTCACATAACTTCATTGAGTGTCCCATAGCATTTTTACTTTTTGAAAAAGTAAAAAATTGATTCACTTTTAATCTACACCACTCATGATTTTGTAGACCTCAATCATATCTCCTCTTAGCAGGAGTAGCCTAGTGGATAGTGCAGTGCAGTCGACTTTGATCCTGGTGAACTGAGTTTGATTCCTACTGCAGCTCCTTGTGACTCTGGGCAAGTCACTTAATTCTCCATTGCCCCTGGTACAAAATAAGTACCTGAATATATGTAAACTGCTTTGAATGTAGTTGCAAAAATCTCAGAAAGGCGGTATATCAAGACCTATTTCCCTTTCCCTTCCTTTTTTCCAAACTGAAGAGTCCTAACCTGTTTATCCTTTCCTCATATGAGAGGAAGTCCATCCTCTATCATTTTGGTTGCTTTTCTTTGAAACTTTTCTAATTCCATTATATCTTTTTTGAGATACGGCGACCAGAATTGAATGCAGTACTCAAGGTGAGGTCACACCATGAAGTGATATAGAGACATTATATTATTCTTAGTCTTATTTACCATCCCTTTCCTAATAATTCCTAGCATTCTGTTTGTTTGTTTTTTTGGCTGCCACCACACACTAGGCAGAAAATTTCAGTGTATAGTCTATAACAACACCTAAATGTTTTTCTTGGGTGCTAGCCCCCAAAGTGGACCCTAGCATCAGGTAACTATGATTTGGATTATTCTTCCTAATGTGCATCATTTGCATTTGATTACATTAAATTTCATCTGCCATTTGGCTGCTCAGTCTTCCAATTTTCTAAGGTCTTCCTGCAGTGTTCCACAGTCCTCATGTTTTCTTAACAACCTTGAATTGTTTTGTGTCATCTATAAATTTAATCACCTCTTTTGTTCCAATTTCCAGATCCTTTATAAATATGTTAAACATCTTTGGCTGTACCTCAGACAAATGGTATAGCTTAAACATAAGCATAAAATAAATGATTATGATCACCAGAAAATCATGGTGCTGGGAGCATTGGGCATGGGGGAGGGTGGACTTGAATTGGGAAGGGGGGATTAATTGGGATTTGGGATCTGATTGGGAGGGTTAGGGCTTGGATCAGGGGGGTTGGGGGGCTTGAATTAGGAGAGTTGCGGTTTGATCAGGGAATTGGGGGTTTGATCGGGGAATTGGGGGTTTGGATCAGGAAGGTGTGAAGGAACATTTAATAGCCTTGTCAGATGCAGCCCGGGAGCATCAGGCCACAGCATTGAGGCAAGATGTTACCAGCATGGTAAAATAGCCCTAGCTTTTGGTTGGGGTTATTTTTCCATGATTTTCCGGTGATAACTCAAGTCACATTTCAGAATTTACATAGTAATATGCTGCTTTATATACATTTGCATATTTTGTATCTCATTACTATGTAACCCGTGCAGGCTTATTTTTGAAAGAGAATGGCGCACATCTTCCGACACAAATCGAGAGATGGGCGTCCTTCTCTCAGGGTCGCCCAAATTGGCATAATTGAAAGCTGATTTTGGGCGTCCTCAACTGCTTCCCGGCGTGGGAACGACCAAAGTTCACGGGGGCGTGTCGGCATGTAGCGAAGGCGGGGCTGGGGTATGATTAAGAGATGGGCGTCCTTGGCCGATAATGGAAAAAAGAAGGGCATCCCTGATGAGCACTTGGTCCTTTTTTTCTTGTGACTAAGCCGTGAAAAGGTGCCCGAACTGACCAGACGACCTCCTCTTACTCCCCCAAGTGGTCACCAACCCCCCCCCCCCCCACCCTAAAAAAAACTGTAAAAATTTTTTTTTGCCAGCCTAAAATATCATACCCAGCTCCATGACAGCAGTATGCAGGTCTGTGGAGCAGTTTTCGTGGGTGCAGTGCACTTCAGCCAAGAGGACCCAGGCCCATCCCCTCCCCTTCCTGTTACACTTGTGGTGGTAAATGTGAGCACTCCAAATCTCACTCTACCCACATGTAGGTGCCCCCTTCACCCCTTAGGGCTTTGGTAGTAGTTTACAGTTGTGGGGAGTGGGTTGGGGGGGGGGGGGTTGGGGGGCTCAGCACCCAAGGTAAGGGAGCGATCCACCTGGGAACAATTTGTGAAGTCCACTGCAGTGCCCCCTAGGGTGCCCGGTTGGTATCCTGGCATGTCAGGGGAAACAGTGCATTACGAATTCTGGCTCCTCCGATGACAAAAGGGCTTGGACTTGGTCGTTTTTGAGATGGGCGTCCTCGGTTTCCATTATGGCTGAAAACCTGGGGGGGGGGGGGGGGGGGCAACCATCTCTAAGGTCAATCTAAATGTTGAGATTTGGGCGTCCCCGACCGTATTATCGAAACGAAAGATGGATGCCCATCCTGCGAGAATGCCTTCATGAAAACTTGCTCCTCATGGTGACTCTAATATTATAAAATTTACAATTTGATCCTGTTTCAACATTACTGAAAGAAATGTTTTAATTATAGGCAAAAAAGGACCTCAGACAACGCTAAATGATAAAACTGCCACATTCACCATATGGCTACTTTATGTATATCATGAGCCCCAACCTTTTAAGTAACTTTTTGTGTCTTGTATTTTTATTATACAAACACTTAAGGGGGCTTTTAGTAAGGTTCGCTGGTTTTTAGCGTGTGCTAAATGCTTGCGATGCCAGTGCATTCCTATGGGCGTCTCTAGTGTTTAGCTCATGCTTATTTTTAGTGCGCACTAGAAACGCCAGTGGGCCTTAGTAAACGACCCCCACAATCTTTTCTTCATTGTTAGCATTCGCTGTGATCTTGCAAAGATCCTTTATACGTTATCATTTCTTCATTACTGGCATTAAGTATAATCATGCATCAAGTACACTTATCTTTATCTTGTGAAGATTCTGACAGACACCCGTTTCGCCTGACCGGCTTCATCGGATGATCTCGTGCCATAATTGCGGGAAGACTGCCCGTTCTTACAACAGAAAAATAGACACAACATTCAAATGAACTAATTATAAGGGGGAAAAAAGTCTCATATTGTCTGGGGGACTTGATAATGATGATCCACACCCAAGATAAAGGTGCATCCCACTTGTGACTAGTATAATCGTTGTCACACATCTCCCTCCCCACTACCAAAAGCTGTGCATTAATATCTTTGTTCTTGTGACTTTTAAATTTTAATATTTAAACACTACAAAACAGCCGAGCAGAATGACTGGAAGTTGGCAGAAAAAGTGCAATATCACTTATCTGCAAGCTCATCGGACCCAGCTAGGATGTTTTGTAGTGTTAAAATATTAAAATGAAAAATTAACAAGGAAAAATAATGATATAGGATGTCTTACCCCCTATTTACTAAGCTGTGCAGCAATTCCAACACATCTCATTCACTTTGAATGGGCTGTGTCATCATTCCCATGCGGCTTAGTATACGGGGGGAGGGGAGTTAGTGAGGAAGAAAATAATGGTAATCGGTGAAATACATATTCCTACGGTTTTAAACAATAGGATATGTATTTCAGCCTTAAAGATTGGAGACCACTGAACCTAGACCGGCTGATATTCAAAACAAGTTAACCGGCCACGATCGACCGCCGTCCGGTGAAATCGCTTGTCGGTGGTTAACTGGTCATTCTCGGCAGCACTTAACTGGTTATCACTGCTGAAAATGACTGGTAACAATCTTTAACCGGCTATGTCATCCTGTTGGGGTTCCTCAAGGATCTGTCCTTGGACCGCTTCTTTTCTCGATCTACACCTCTTCCCTGGGCTCGCTGATCTCATCACATGGTTTCCAGTACCATCTCTATGCTGATGACACCCAGCTTTATCTCTCCACTCCCGACATCACAGTCGAAACCCAGGCCAAAGTTTCGGCCTGCCTCTCAGACATCACTGCCTGGATGTCCAACCGGCATCTGAAACTGAACATGGCAAAGACCGAGCTCCTTGTCTTTCCACCCAAACCCTCTTCTCCTCTTCCCCCACTTTCCGTCTCTGTTGACAACGCCCTCATCCTCCCCGTCTCTTCAGCCCGCAATCTCTGAGTCATCTTCGACTCCTCCCTCTCCTTCTCTGCCCATATCCAGCAGACAGCTAAGACCTGTCGCTTCTTCCTCTTTAATATTAGCAAAATTCACCCATTCCTCTCTGAACAGACCACCCGAACCCTCGTCCACTCGCTCGTTACCTCTCGTCTTGACTATTGCAACCTTCTTCTCGCTGGCCTCCCGCTTAGCCATCTATCCCCCCTTCAATCTGTCCAAAATTCCGCCGCACGTCTTATCTACCGCGTGAATCGATACTCTCATATCACCCCTCTCCTCAAGTCGCTTCACTGGCTCCCGATCCGCTACCATATACAGTTCAAGCTTCTCCTATTGACCTTCAAGTGCACTCAATCTGCAGCCCCCCTTTACCTCTCTACCCTCTTCTCCCCGTATGTTCCCACCCGTAACCTCCCTCTCAGGACAAATCACTACTATCTGTACCCTTCTCTACCACCGCTAACTCCAGACTCCGCCCCTTCTGCCTTGCATCACCTTATGCCTGGAACAGACTTCCCGAGCCCATACACCATGCGCCCTCCCTGCCCATCTTCAAGTCCTTACTCAAAGCCCATCTCTTCTCCCTTGCTTTTGGCGCCTAACCACCTTCCCTACATAGTTTATAACCTTTAGATTGTAAGCTACCTACTGTCGCGTCCCTGTTGTTTCTTGGTTGGTGAGCCCTCAAGTTCCCTGAGGCCACACAAGGCCCCAGAGGGCAGCCGAGCACCCCGAATCTTCACCCGCGGCGACCGCCGTTCACCGAGGGTTGAGCCCTCAGCTGCAGGTGGCCAGCAGGACTGGTGGAACCGCGGGGTGACGGCTGACCTGGCTGACAGTAAGCACGCAGTCTTTAAGGGAGGGCTAGCAGAGGCGGCTAGGACTCCGAGAGGAGATTCAGGCTCTGGAGGTGGCTAGCCGGATGGCTAGCTGAAAACACAGTCTCTGAAGGGGGCTAGCAGGACGGCTAGCTGAAGAGGAGCACTGTCTCTGGAATTGGCTAGCAAGGACGGCTAGCGGAAGACAGTCTCTGAAGGGGGCTAGCAGGACGGCTAGCTGAAGAGGAGCACTGTCTCTGGAGTTGGCTAGCAAGGACGGCTAGCGGAAGACACAGTCTCGGAAGGGGGCTAGCAGGACGGCTAGCTGAAGAGGAGCACTGTCTCTGGAGTAGGCTAGCAAGGACGGCTAGCGGACGACACAGTCTCTGAAGGGGGCTAGCAGGACGGCTAGCTGAAGAGGAGCACTGTCTCTGGAGTAGGCTAGCAAGGACGGCTAGCGGACGACACAGTCTCTGAAGGGGGCTAGCAGGACGCAACCCCTGGGTCGGCTTCTGACAAACAAAACGGAAGCGCTGGATCCCTTCCGTCTCGGGGTTTAAATCCCCCGCCCGTCCTTCCTCTGGTAACAGCTGGAGCCAATCCTCTTCGCCCAGGCAGGCAGAGGGGGCCCGGCTTGGTGCCCCTGTCTGGCGGGCGGAGTCTCCCCGTTGGTGCGCCAATCCGGCGCAAGTGGGCGGAGCTGCCTCGCTGGTCCTGCTCCAACGAGGAGGACGACGACGCCGGCGCCGCCATCTTGGCCGGCGGATCTCCTTCTCTGAGGCCGGCGCTTGTTCCCTCGGATCGCCGGCCTCGGAGCAGCCAGCGGCAGCGCCGGCCCTGTCGGCAGCCTCATCCCGCCGTCCCGGATCCCGTGGGCGCCCCTGGTTACCGCTCCCTCCTGCGGGCCGCCAGGTAAGAGCCCGGGACGGGACAGTATCCTCCCCGGATGCCCCCTTCTCCCGGGGCCCGGGTTTGGACGGATATCGGGCGTGGAAGGCTTTAACCAACTCTGGAGCATGTACATTAGCAGCGGGTTCCCAGGAGTTGTCTTCGGGACCGAAATATTTCCATGATAACAAATAATACAGCCTTCCCCGCCGCCTTTTAGAGTCGAGGACCTCTTCTACTTCATACTCCGGATCAGGAGTAACCTCGAGAGCTTCCTCTTCGGATGGGTGAGGGTGCCACTTGGACCCCCGAAATCTCTTCAATAGGGAGATATGAAAGGCGTTGTGCACTCGCAGGGTTCTTGGTAACCGCAACCGGTACGTGACTGGTCCAATTCGTTCTTGGATAGCAAAAGGTCCAGCATACCGAGGTCCCAGTTTCCGGGAGGGCACCCGGAGCCTCAGGTACTTAGTGCTTAACCATACCTTCTGCCCCGGCTGGAGCACTGGGGCGGGTCGCCGGTGGCGATCGGCAAAGACCTTATCTTGGGCAACGGTCTTCTGTAGTTGCTCCCTAGCCATCCCCCAGACCTTCTGCAGATCCGCCAGGGTTTGGTCCCCCACAGGGGTTACCGCTGTCGAAGGGAACGGCCCTGGAAGCCGAGGATGTCGTCCGTATACCAAGAAGAACGGGGAGTGTCCTGAGGATGAATGGTCACTCTGGTTATAAGCAAACTCGGCCCATGGAAGCAGAGAGGCCCAGTTATCTTGTTGTTGGTTGACAAATGCCCGCAAGAATCCTTTCAATGTTTGGTTAATCCTCTCGACCATGCCGTTGGTTTGGGGATGGTAGGCGGATGAAAAATGAGTCTCTACTCCCAAAGCCGTGCACAAGGCTCTCCAGAAGCGTGAGGTAAATTGGGGTCCCCGGTCACTGACGATCCGACTGGGCAGCCCATGTAGCCGAAAAATGTGTTGAATGAAAGCCTGGGCTAGAGAGGCCGCCGAAGGAAGGCTCGATAATGGAACAAAATGAGCCATTTTAGAGAAACGGTCTACCACAACCCAAATCACAGTATGGCCCTGGGAGCGGGGTAGGTCGGTGATGAAATCCATGGATAACTCCGTCCAGGGAATGGTCGGTACGGGCAGTGGTTGCAGGTCCCCCACGGGGGGCCCTGTTAATGGCTTGGTCCGTGCACATACAGGGCACGAGGTAACAAATTGGAGAACATCCCGCCTCATTTGCGGCCATTGGTACTGTCTCGCGATGAACCGGAGGGTTTTTTGATACCCGAAGTGCCCGGCCCATCTAGATGAGTGCCCCCATTGCATTATTCTTTTTCAGTCGGCGGCCGACACGAACTCCTTAGTCGGCGCAACTTCCCCTGTAGCCGCACTGAGACATGCGGGATTTAACATAGGATGGACCTCCTTGGTCTCTTCAGGAGCTTCAAAGGCTCGGGAGAGCGAGTCCGCTGGGGTATTCTGAGACGCCGCCCGGAATACTAACTGAAAGTGAAACCTGGCAAAGAATAACGACCATCGGGCCTGTCGGGGGTTTAACCGCTGAGCCTCTTGGAGGTATAGGAGGTTCTTGTGATCAGTGATTACCGTAAATCGGTGCTCCGCTCCCTCCAGCAGGTGCCTCCATTCCTGCAGGGCTAATTTCAGGGCCAAGAGTTCTCTATCCCCTACCGTATAATTCCGTTCTGCTGGGGAGAATTTTCGTGAGAAGAATGAGCACGGTTGACGCCGGCCTCCGGGGTTGACTTGAGAGAGGACCGCCCCGGCCCCCAAGGCGGACGCGTCCACTTCTACAATAAATGGTTTCTCGGGATCGGGGGCCAGCAGGATGGACGCTGACTCGAAGGCCTCCTTTACCTGACGAAAAGCCGCTTGCGCCTCTGGCAGCCAATCCCGGACCTTCGCGTTCTTTTGGGTGAGCGCCGTCAGTGGCGCTGTCAGTTGGGAATACTGAGGGATAAACTGGCGATAGTAATTTACGAACCCCAGGAACCGTTGCAGTGCCTTCAATCCCAACGGTTGTGGCCACTCTCGAATTGCCCGGAGTTTGTCTGGCTCCATCTGTAGGCCCCCGGGTAGCAGAATATGTCCTAAAAAGGGTAATGACCGCTGATGGAAAGCGCATTTACTGAGTTTAGCGAATAGACGGGCTTGTCTTAACCGGCACAGCGCGGACGTGGCCCGTATGCTCCGCGGGGTCCTTAGAGTAAACCAGAATGTCATCCAGGTATACCATCACCGTGGAGTTCAGCAAATCCTCTAGCACGTAGTTAATAAGGCGTTGAAACACCGCAGGGGCATTACATAGGCCGAACGGCATCACCCGATATTCAAAATGTCCCTCGTGGGTGTTAA
Source organism: Microcaecilia unicolor (assembly GCF_901765095.1). Lineage (NCBI taxonomy): Eukaryota > Metazoa > Chordata > Amphibia > Gymnophiona > Siphonopidae > Microcaecilia > Microcaecilia unicolor. The sequence goes on along the minus strand of NC_044033.1, from coordinate 223,700,898 downwards.
AAGCCGTTTTCCATTCGTCCCCTGACCGGATTCGAACCAAGTTGTAGGCCCCCCGCAAATCCAATTTAGTGAATATCTGCGCTCCTTGCAACCTGTCAAAGAGCTCGGGAATGAGCGGGAGAGGAAAACGATCTTTCACGGTGATGGCATTTAATCCCCGATAGTCAATACAGGGCCTCAGGGATCCATCCTTCTTGGTAACAAAAAAGAATCCCGCCCCCGCTGGAGACGTAGAGGGCCGGATGAACCCTCTCCGCAGGTTCTCCCGGATGTATTCTTGCATTACCTTGGACTCTCCTCGGGACAGAGTGTACAGTCGGCCCCGAGGGGGCACGGTTTCCGCCTTCAGATTAATGGCACAGTCAAAAGACCGATGAGGCGGTAGCACTTCCGCTTCCTTGGGATTAAACACATCAGCAAAGTCTCTATAATCCATAGGCAGCGAGCCCAGCTCTACCCGTCCCTCACCGGGCAGCGTATTTAAGGCAGGGCAGCTGCCAGCCCGGCCCTTACAACAGGTCTGCTGACAGGGACTACCCCAAGCTTGAATCCTTCCCCCGGGCCAGTCGATAATAGGGTTGTGGCACCGTAGCCACGGCAGCCCCAGGACCACCGGGTGGATGGTCCGGGATAGCACTAGGAATTGGACCTCCTCCCAGTGATCCTCCCCCACCTGTAATCCCAACACGGGGGTGATCTCCGTGACCGGCTGGGGAAGGGTAGTTCCCTGGATGGAGGTTATTCGCAGCGCCGGCCGCCGCGGGAGTGTAGGCCAGCCCATTTGCTGCAGCAGTTCGAGTCCGATAAAGTTGCCCCCGGACCCCGAGTCCACCAGGGCCCGGGTCTGGATCGTGGCCTCTTGCCACCGTAACATTACTGGCAGGGTTATCAAGGAGTCCGGTAGGGGAGCGGAGTGCCCCAAGAACCCTCCCCTCAGGGTGCCTTGGGGGAAGCATTTCCCGGCCGGACGGGACAAGTCCGGATGAAATGACCAGCCTCACCACAATAGAGGCACAGTCCGTTCGACAGGCGTTTCTGTCTGTCGGAGGGAGCCAGCCGTTGACGGCCCATCACCATCGGCTCTTCCCCGGGCTCCGTGGAGTCCCGGTTCCCCTGGCGAGGGGATGGCCCTTTGCCCATCCGGGACGTCCCTCGCGCCCACTTCTGCCGCTCCGCCCGGGCTCTGGCTCGCTCCTGGAACCGGGTGTCTACTCGTATACAGAGCGAGATGAGGGCATCCAATTGTCCTGGGACCTCCCGTCCAGCCAATTCGTCCTTGATCCGTTCTTGTAAGCCTTCCATAAAGATGGCCATCAAGGACTCCGGATTCCAACGCAGCTCCGTGGCTAAGGTCCGAAACCGGATGGCGTAATCGGCTACCGTCCCTTCTCCCTGATGAATCCGCAGCAGTTCCGACGCCACGGAGGAGGGTCTCCTGGGAAGGTCGAACACCATCCGGAACCGGCGCTGAAATTCACTATAATCATCCAAGATGGGGTCTTGCTGTTCGTTTAGGGGGGCCACCCAGGCCTGGGCCTTCCCTTCGCAGAGGCCCATAATGTAGCCCACCTTACTTTGGTCCGAAGCAAATGTCTCCGGTTGCATCCGGAAGGCCAGGTTACACTGGTTGAGGAACCCCCGACAGCCTCCGGGGGTCCCATCATATCGAGCTGGTTCAGGGAACCGAGGTCCCATGCGGAACCCTCCCACACGGGGAGCCGCTGCGGCCCCCTGGACCGCAGCGGCCTGGTTCTGTACCTGAAGCGTGGAAAGTTGCGAGCATACGTTCTGAAGCGCCCCAGACAGGGCGTTAAGCTGCTCCTGCTGCTGCTGGAGTACCTTGGCCAGGTCCCGTAGATCAGGTGGCGTTGGCGAGCTCATGGCTTCCGTTTCCTGTCGCGTCCCTGTTGTTTCTTGGTTGGTGAGCCCTCAAGTTCCCCGAGGCCCCACAAGGCCCCAGAGGGCAGCCGAGCACCCCGAATCTTCACCCGCGGCGACCACCGTTCACCGAGGGTTGAGCCCTCAGCTGCAGGCGGCCAGCAGGACTGCTGGAACCGCGGGGTGACGGCTGACCTGGCTGACAGTAAGCACGCAGTCTTTAAGGGAGGGCTAGCAGAGGCGGCTAGGACTCCGAGAGAAGATTCAGGCTCTGGAGGTGGCTAGCCGGATGGCTAGCTGAAAACACAGTCTCTGAAGGGGGCTAGCAGGACGGCTAGCTGAAGAGGAGCACTGTCTCTGGAATTGGCTAGCAAGGACGGCTAGCGGAAGACACAGTCTCTGAAGGGGGCTAGCAGGACGGCTAGCTGAAGAGGAGCACTGTCTCTGGAGTTGGCTAGCAAGGACGGCTAGCGGAAGACACAGTCTCGGAAGGGGGCTAGCAGGACGGCTAGCTGAAGAGGAGCACTGTCTCTGGAGTAGGCTAGCAAGGACGGCTAGCGGACGACACAGTCTCTGAAGGGGGCTAGCAGGACGGCTAGCTGAAGAGGAGCACTGTCTCTGGAGTAGGCTAGCAAGGACGGCTAGCGGACGACACAGTCTCTGAAGGGGGCTAGCAGGACGGCTAGCTGAAGAGGAGCACTGTCTCTGGAGTAGGCTAGCAAGGACGGCTAGCGGACGACACAGTCTCTGAAGGGGGCTAGCAGGACGCAACCCCTGGGTCGGCTTCTGACAAACAAAACAGAAGCGCTGGATCCCTTCCATCTCGGGGTTTAAATCCCCCACCCGTCCTTCCTCTGGTAACAGCTGGAGCCAATCCTCTTCGCCCAGGCAGGCAGAGGGGGCCCGGATTGGTGCCCCTGTCTGGCGGGCGGAGTCTCCCCGTTGGTGCGCCAATCCGGCGCAAGTGGGCGGAGCTGCCTCGCTGGTCCTGCTCCAACGAGGAGGACGACGACGCCGGCGCCGCCATCTTGGCCGGCGGATCTCCTTCTCCGAGGCCGGCGCTTGTTCCCTCGGATCGCCGGCCTCGGAGCAGCCAGCGACAGCGCCGGCCCTGTCGGCAGCCTCATCCCGCTGTCCCGGATCCCGTGGGCGCCCCTGGTTACCGCTCCCTCCTGCGGGCCGCCAGGTAAGAGCCCGGGACGGGACACCTACATTGACTACATAAGTTGTAAGTTACCTACACTGACTACATAGTTTGTAATCTTTAGATTGTAAGCTCTCTTGAGCAGGGACTGTCCTTCCCCATGCTAAACTTGTACAGCGCTGCGTAACCCTGTGTATTTTTTCTGCTCTCTTCCTTTTCCCTCATCCCATCTCCTTCATCTCTCTTCCCTCCCCTCCCCTCTATGTCCAGCAATTTCTCCTCTCTCCATGGGCCCTGATCTCCCATCCATATCCATCCATGCCCATCTGTCCCCTGCCCCCTCCATTCATCCCTATCCAGCAATTCCCCTCTCTCCCTGAGCCCTGACTTTCCATCCATCCATATCCATCCATGCCCATCTGTCCCCTGCCCCCTCCATTCATCTCTATCCAGCAATTCCCCTCTCTCCCTGAGCCCTACCCTCTCATCCATCCATGCCCATCTGTCCCCTGCCCCCTCCATTCATCCCTATCCAGCAATTCCCCTCTCTCCCTTCCATGAACCCTGCCCTCACATCCATGCTCCTCTCTCCCTGCCCTCCCGCTCCCATGTCCCAACTGCCTGCCCTCTTCTCCCCCCCACAAGATTCTTTTCCTTTTTTTTTTCTTTTAAATTTACCTCCATCCGGCAGCGCAGGTGCAGCGTCAGTGAAGGAGGCAGCGCTCCCGAAGTGTCTAGCCTTCCCTTCGCTCAGTGTCCTGCCTTCTTCTGATGTCATTTCCTTGATGTCAGAAGAAGGTGGAACACTGAGCGAAGGGAAGGCTAGACACGTCGGGCGCGCCGCCACCTTCACTGATGCTGTGCTGCCGGACGGAGGTAAATTTAAAAGAAGAAAAAAAAGGAAAGGGATCTTGCGGGAGAGAAGAGGCGGGCAGTTGGGACATGGGAGCGGGAGGGCGAGGTAAGCATGGTGCAGCGGCGCCCCCCAGAGGACGGCACACCCCTGCCGTGCTTACCCGGCTTACCGTGTTGGCACGGCCCTGCACATGGAACCACATCTTCATCTGGTTTGTAGAACTTTACCTTTTAGATACACAAATGGATTATTCTGTTGTTTGAGCATGTTTCAGGGACAAGTGCTTTAAAAGTCAAAATAATAAAAATATTTTCTGTCAAACAGATCTCTCATTTGTTGAAACATAACTAAATGGGCTATGCAAAGGCAGGGAGTTTCCAAATGGCTAATAAGCCCAGCAGCAACTGAGGCTCAGCTTCAGCAATCACCAGGCAACTACGGGAGCTGAACAGGTCCAGAAAAAAAAGAGAAATCCGGCCGCCTGGAAGATCCGGACTGGACAGGGCTAAAGTCTGGAACGAGTGATAGTCCATAGCAGCCCCCGGTTCTGGCCACCAGAGGGAGAGGTGAGCACAGATGTAACAGCCAGCTGCACTTGGTCCATTTATTTTTAGATCCAAGTATCAAAAAAATGCTCCAACTGACCAGATGACCACCAGAGGGAATCGGGGATGACCTCCCCTTACTCCCCCAGTGGTCACCAACGCCCTCCCACCCAAAAAATTTAAAAAATATATATTTTTTCCAGCCTGTATGCAAGTGTGAAATGTCATACCCAGCTCCCTGACACCAGTATGCAGGTCCCTGGAGCAGTATTTAGTGGGTGCAGGGCACTTCAGGCAGGTGGAGCCGGGCCCCCCCCCCCCCCCCCCACCTGTTACACTTGTGGTGATAAATTTTGGTCAGTTTGGGCACCTTTTTGTGCCTTGGTCATGAGAAAATCATGGCCAGGTAAAGTCGTCCAAGTGTTCGTCAGGGACGTCCTTGTTTCTTTCAATTATGGGTCGAGGACGTCCTAGTGTTAGGCACGCTCAAGTCCGGCCTTCTCTACACCTCCGATACGGCCCCTTGAACTTTGACCATCCCTACGACGGAAAGCAGTTGGGTCATCCAAAATCGACTTTCGATTATACCGATTTGGACGACCCTGTGAGAAGGACGTCCATCTTCCGATTTGTGTCGAAAGATGAGCGTCCTCGTTCGAAAATAAGTTTGATAGTGGAATTAGAAAAGGTATAGAGAAGGGCGACTGAATTGAACGGCTGAAATTTCTAGGGTTCTTTAGCTTGGAGAAAAAATGGCTGAGGGGGAGATATGATAGAGGTCTATAAAATAATGAGTGGAGTGGAACGGGTAGACGTAAATTGTTTGTTTACTCTTTCCAAAAATACTAAGACTAAGGGGCATGCGATGAAGCTACAAAGTAGTAAATTTAATTCGAATCTGAGAAAAATTTCCTTCACTCAACGTGTAAATAAATTCTGGAATTCGTTGCCAGAGAATGTGTTAAAGGCAGTTAGCTTAGCGGGATTTAAAAAAACGTTTGGATTTATTTATTTATTTATTGCATTTGTATCCCACATTTTCCCACCTATTTGCGGGCTCAGTGTGGCTTACAATACATTGTGAGTCATGGAATTACATTGGTTACAATATGGTTATGGGTTATATTGAGAAGAGTTATGGGAAGACAGTCGAAGTCAAACATATTTTGGGAAAACAAGTCAAAGTCAAACATAGTTTGGGAATGGAACAGTAGAATGTAACAAAGGGGAAGTGATCGGCGATAGAACAATGGCGAGAGAACATTAGGGTATAACAGTTCCATCTGTGGGTAGAGTTTTTAGTGTGGTGAGAATAAGGGGAAGAGAGATCAGAAGAGAGTGCATTGCCCCATCTCTGTTAGTGCGTAAGGACTTCATGTGTTTTGATTCTTGCCATAGCTTTTCTCGAAGAGATGAGTTTTCAATAGTTTGCGGAAGTGGGTTAATTCATAGATCATTTTCAGGTTGCGTGGTAGTGTATTCCAGAATTTCGTGCTTGTGTAAGAGAAGGTTGAGGCATGCAGTGCTTTGTATTTTATGCCTTTGCACTTAGGGAAGTGGAGATTGAGGAAAGTTCGGGATGATCTTTTGGCATTTCTGGGTGGCAGGTCTATTAAGTCAGACATGTATGCAGGGGCCTCACCATGAATGATCTTGTGGACCAGGGTACATACTTTAAAGGTGATACCTTCCATGAGTGGGAGCCAGTGCAGTTTCTCACGTAAGGGTTTTGCACTTTCGTATTTTGGTTTTCCGAAGATGAGTCTGGCTGCTGTATTCTGGGCTGTTTGAAGTTTCCTCAGTATTTGTTCTTTGCAGCCTGCGTATAGTGAGTTGCAGTAGTCCAGATGACTGAGTACGAGTGATTGCACTAGGCTGCGGAAGACAGATCTTGGAAAGAATGGTTTTATTCTTTTCAGTTTCCACATGGAGTAGAACATCTTTTTGGTTGTGTTGTTCGCGTGAGTTTCGAGTGTTAGGTGGCGGTCGATAGTGACTCCAAGGAGTTTTAAAGTTTCTGAGATTGGCAGATTTAGTTTAGGTGTGGTAATAGCGGTAAATTTCTTCGTGTTGTATTGGGAGGTAAGTATGAGGCATTGAGTTTTTTCTGCGTTCAGTTTCAATCGGAATGCATCTGCCCAGGTATTCATGATGTGTAGACTCTGGTTGATTTCATTGGAGATTTCATTAATGTCTTGTTTGAAAGGGATATATATCGTTACATCATCTGCATATATGTAAGGGTTAAGGTTGTGGTTTGATAGAAGTTTTGCCAATGGAATCATCATTAGGTTGAAGATAGTTGGCGATAGGGGAGATCCCTGCGGTACTCCGCATTCAGGTGTCCATGTAGCAGACGTAGTTGAATTTGATGTAATCTGATATGAGCGTAAGGTTAGGAATCCTTTGAACCAGTTTAGGATGTTGCCTCCTATGCCAAAATATTCGAGTATGTGTAGTAGGATTTCGTGATCGACCATATCAAAGGCACTTGACATGTCAAATTGTAAGAGGAGTATATTGGTGCCGGTTGCAATCATTTGTTTAAATTTGGTCATTAGGGTAATTAGTACTGTTTCTGTACTGTGGTTTGACCGAAATCCTGATTGAGCATCATGTAGTATTGAGAACTTGTTGAGATAGTTTGTGAGTTGTTTGGTTACCATCCCTTCGGTTATTTTGGTTATTAGTGGTATAGATGCTACTGGTCTATAGTTAGTTATTTCGCTTGCGTTTTTCTTTGTGTCTTTGGGTATTGAGGTGAGTAAAATTTTTCCTTTTTCCTTTGGGAAAAGTCCATTTTGTAGCATGAAGTTCACATGGTTTGTTAAGTCTGTTATAAATTGTTGAGGAGCTGATTTCATGAGGTTGTTTGGACAGATGTCTAGTTTGCATTGGGATTTGGCCAATTTTTTGAGTGTTTTAGAGATGGAGTCTTCTGATATTAATTCGAATTTGGTCCAGATCCTATCTGCTGGATATATTCCGTCTTCAGGGTCTAGGCAGTTTAGGAGTGTGGCGTATTCGATAGGGCTGGTGGGTATTTTGAGTCGTAATTGTATAATTTTCTCCTTGAAGTATTTCGCGAGGTCGTCGACCCCTGGTGTATCTTTGTTGTTGTTTGTAACTGGTGTGGTGTCCAGCAGTTTATTTACAAGGTAGAAGAGTTTGTGTGTGTCCCTGTAGTTTGGGCCAATCATTGTTTTGTAGTGTAGTCTTTTAGTCTGTTTTATGGTATATTTGTATGTCCTCCGGAGTGATTTCCAGGCGTTCAGTGTGTGTTCATCTTTCTTTTTGTTCCATGCGCGTTCTAGCTTTCTGACTTGTGTTTTGAGTTCTTTCAGCTTCTCGGTGAACCAGGGGTTTGATTTTTTCCTATGTGATGTCCTGGTTTGGATTGGGGCAATTGTGTCTAATGTTGTCTTACATATGTCGTCCCATTCTTGGAGGAATTGAATGGTATCAGTGTTTGTTGACCATTCATTTTGGTAGACTTGTCGCCAGAATGCTGTGGGGTCTATTTTTCCTCTCGTGGTATATGTTGTTCGTTCCTATTTATTGGCTACGTTCGTACGTATTTTTCACCAGTGGAGGGAGATATATGCTTTATGATGGTCTGTCCATGGTGTGGGTGTCCATTTTGTGTCTGTGAGTAGGAGAGTAGAGTCTGGGTCGAATTTGTGTGTAATAATGTCTAGTGTGTGTCCTTTTTTGTGTGTTGGTTGAGTGTTAGGTGCGTGTAAGTCCCAGAGTTTTAAGAATTCTTTGCATTCTTGTGTGCCTGTTGAGGTGTCGTCTTCAAGGTGTAGGTTGATATCTCCTATTATGAGGATGTTTGAGGCAGAGACACATGTGTTTGAGATGAAGTCCATGAGTAGCGTTTGGGAGTCTTTCCATTTTCCTGATGGTCTGTAGAATAGGATTGTGTTAAGGTGTCCTTGTAGTTTCAGATGAGTGATTCTTGTCGAGGCAATTTCGAGTTGTGGTGAGGTAGATTCACCAGTGGTTGTGGTGGTGAACTCGGATTTGTAAATTATGGCTATTCCGCCCCCTCTTTTTCCGTTTCTTGCCCAGTGGGTGATTTTGTATTCTGGTGGGCATATTTCTATGATGGCGGGGTCTGTTGGGCCGTGGAACCAAGTTTCCGTGATGAATAGAAGGTCTAGATTCTCTGTGGTGATCCAGTCTATTATGTCTATTGAGTTGCTTACTGCTGATCTAGCGTTGATGTATCCTATTCGGATTGAGCGGTATGGTTCTGTAGGGAGGTTAGATGTAGTTATTTTTATTAATTGTCTGTTTCTTCGGTGGTTGAATTTGTCATTGTTGCTCTTTTTTTTCTCTTTCTGTTGGTGTTCATATGTGAGGATTTTTCCTATTGGTTGGTTGTTGTATTTTTGGTCTGGTGAGTTGTTCATAGGTTGTATATAGAGTTGATGAATTGCAGTTGGGTTGTTTTTGATGTTGTGGGAGGCCCATGCATGGTAAATTATGGGAATGAGATATGTTATTATCAGTAGTTTGTTAGTGTTCATGTTTGTAGTGTGATGTACTTAGAAACAGTTATAGTGAGGCATTAAGAGTAATACACTTAGAGACAGTTATGAGCAGGCGTTAAAAGCAATGCAGTTGGGACATATAGGTTGGCCAGATTCTGGGTTGCTTACTACAGTGATTGTGGCAAGCATAGTAGCCATATGAGTCATACAATCAGAGTGTCTATGCATGCAATTATCTTAGTAGTTTTTCTACCATATTGCAGTAAACAAACAGGTGGAGAGCGCTGAACTGCGCAGGCATGCAATTATCACCGGGGCATGCGAACTATCACCTGGGGTAGCAGTGTAGTTAAGGTAATTGTGCTAATCAGAGTTTTAGGAGTTTCTTGTTACACTGTTTCTGCAGACAGGGTAGCAATACAGTTAGGCATTTATACTTGCAACTATCATAGAATTCTTTGCTACAATGTTACAACAATAAGCGTTTGTTCTTGTAATTTATCATTGTATGAGATGATTTCTTTTTACTTTGCATTTAGAAGAGAGCTGCTAGGTTGCCTTGTGTTTAAAGCAAAGCGAGGCAATGGCATTTTTAGCTTGTTATAGGGCAGAGTTCAGAGAATAACACATAGATTAATTAGATTTGGCGGTGCTCATGCTGCAGTAAAGGCATTTGGATCATTAAAGCATACAGAGGAGCTTTTTAACTTGTTATAGGACTGCAATAGAAGCATTCAGATCATTAAAACATAAGCATAGTGACACTGGCGGAATACTCATGCTGCAATAAAGGGATTTAAATCATTAATGCATGGATGTTTTTCTAAAGGAAAAATCCATAGGCCATTATTAAATTGACTTGGGGAAAATCTACTGCTTATTTCTGGAATAAGCAACATAAAATGTATTGAACTTTTTCGGGATCTTGCTAGGTATTTGTGACCTGGATTGGCCACTGTTGGAAACAGGATGCTGGGCTTGATGGACCTTTGGTCTGTCCCAGTGTGGCAATACTTAAGTACTTATATAAGGATGTAAGAAGAGAGAGGGAAAGGAGATATTGGCATGGTGGAACAATGTGGGGAGAGACCATGGCATTCTCAAGGAGAGATGAGTGAGAGGACGATGGTAAGTTCAGAGGGTAGAATTGTATAAAGGGGAGTGGATGAAAGAAAAGGGAATACGATGCCAGAGAAGGAGTGAGACAGGAGAGGTAGGGGTGAGAGGAGAAGATGGAAAGTTGATAGGTACTGGTAAGTGAAATATAGGTGGAGGACTGAAGAGTGAGAAGATGAAATCTGAGGAGGAGAGAGAAAACAGAGAAAGAGGAAATGTATCAGAGACAGATATAGTGAGGGAATAGAAGAGAAAGGGAAAGTGGAGAAAAGACAAATGGACCACACCCACTGGAAAGAGAGCAGAAGACAGACAGGAAAACAAAAGAAGAAACTGGGACCAACATGCTTGAAAAAATAAAATACCCAGGCAACAAAGTGCCCTGTTTACTAAGGTGCGTTAGTGTTTTTAGCATGCCTACACTTAGCGCGTGCGCTAACCATGTAGGCACCTATAAGGATATTGTAGGCACGTACATGGTTAACGAGCATTAAAAACATTAACGTGCCTATAACGCTGCTTAATAAACAGGGCCCAAAGGTAGAAAAAAGTGTTTTATTTTGAATTTATTTATTGGAGCTTTTTAGCTTTAAGGACTGAGCTGTGCCTGCTTTGTAAAATGTACATTTTTTCTATTTTTATTTTGCAAAGTAGAGGGGACAATACATTTCTATATCTCTTTTACTAATATTGCTGGTTATAGTCTGGATTTCTTGAGGGGGGGGGGGGGTCCCCATTTCAGTTTTTGTCTGCATGTTTCTTATTGTCCTCTATTTTGTATCAAGTGAGGGTCTGTCCATATTTTACATGTGCAGCTAAGGTGAAGGATTCTGCTAGTGTGTGGTGTCTGTGTAAGAATCTGTAACAGTTCAGCTTGTTCCAGTTTCGCAGTAGCTGGTGCACTTGGGCCCAGTGTAATATTTATAGTACTAGCTTTTCATAGGTGGATTAGGACTGCTATAGTGTGGTAAGTTTTCCGGCTCTAGGTGAAAGTAGACTCTGGGGCAAGGGCTGCCTATGGTCACCAGAAATAAAAATGCTCAGGACTACTGGACTCCACATCGTATAGAGTCACCATATAAACAAAAGCCCATCTGATTTAAACAGAGTTTCTACAGGTAGAAAGAGTGTTCCTGAGGTGATGGTCACAATTTTAATAATTTTACTTACAGTTAAGAAGACAGCCTGCCCTGGCCGGTCCTGGGACCTCTAATACCTCCCACCTCCTGATGTAACTTCCAGTTTCCTCGCAGGTGGGACGCAGCAGAGGCAGCCTGTATTAATCATTGCCAGCTGCAATCTCTTCACCTGAGCAACAATACCGGCACTGCCGCCTGTCCGACACCGACCAGTGCTTAATTTACAAAGGTTTGTTCCCCTGACATCAAAACCTAGCTACACCTCTGGAGATAGGGTCCCTGGTAGGGGGCCCACAAATATATGTTTGCCTAGGGAGCCAAACCAAGAAACATGCAGAGTCTGTGAGACTATCAGGCTCATTTCGAAAAAGATGGATGTCCAAAAAGTGACATAAATCGGCATTTCGACATCCATCTCACAGAAACGTCCAAATCGGTATAATCGAAACCCAATTTTGGACGTCTTTCTCCGAAGTCCTTCAGAAGGACATCCAAATCTCAAGGGGGCGCATCAGGGGCTTGTTCGAGTTGGGACTTATGCGTTCCTAAACTTGGACATCTTTGAGCCATAATGGAACAAAGCAAAGACGTCCAGGACTAAAACTTCAATGTTTTCAGCTAGACCTGTTTTTATTACGAATAGGGCAAAATAAGGTGCCCGAAATGACCAGATGATCCATGGAGGGAATCATGGATGACCCCGGGAGAGAGCCTGGGGAGGGGGGGGGGCAATGCATTACTCTCTCCGGGAAATTATTTTTCTTAATACTCCCATGTTCCAATCTAATTCATGTTTAATGTGGGATAAAGTGCCATCAATAAGTAAATAAATAGATAGGAACTCTGAACGTTGAGCACCTTATTCCCATAACATGATGTCTGTTCTAGAAGCCCTTTACCAGGAGAAAAAAAAATCTCTGCACCAGTAACACGGTTAGTGTCCCATTATCCAGCCCCTCCAAATGACACACTGATTACGATTTATAACAAATTACTACTCTACCTGTGAAACGTTATTCCCTTATTATACTTCCTCTGTGTACATCCCTATGCAGAAGCCTGCAACATTTAAAAAAAAGTGTATCCTTTTCTTTTTTTTACAGTATCCTCCTCACCTACCTATTACAGACCTTCTCCCCGCTTCCCCGAGCTGAAGGGTCCCTCCCATTCCCAGCGCATACCTGAAGGCAGGATCCCTGGTGGTCTAGTGGATTCTTCGGGGCAGGAAAGATCCCCTGTCTTTTCTGTCTGCTTCCGGTGTTGACCCTCCTGCAGCCGCATCTTCTTTAAAATGATCGCTGAGACTTACAAGGGCGGCCTCGCAAGGCTTCAGCGAACGTCTTGCAAGGCTGCCCCTGGAAGTCTCGGCAGCCATTTTTAAAGAGTGATGCGGCTGCAGGAGGGTCACTACCATCAATGGGCAGGAAAGATTGGGGATCTTTCCTGCCCTGAAGAATCCAGGTATACGCTGGGAGTCTGTGACCCTTCAGCTCGGGGGGGGGGGGGGGGGGGGGGGGGGAGGAAGGAGAAGCAAGCTGGCTCGCACTTCCAGAACAACCGGCTAGCAAGATGCCAAAAAATTTAACAACCGGCTCTTCCTGGCCGGTGCGAGCTGACTCCAGCACACCACAGCTTGTAGTTTATGATGGCTAATCTCTTTTTTCTTTCCTTTTCACCTACTACTAAGAAATATATAAGCCAAACCACCCGGAAAGACACCAGACCCCAACTTTTCATCCCCCACTCACAAATTAAATTAAAGATCCAAATCAAAGATAATTCCACAAATTTGAATTAGCATAGCTTGAACTTGCACAGAATTTAAAAAAAAACGAACAACATTCATGTCAGTTGTTTTTTGTTATAGATTTCCTGCTATTCATATCGGGCCTTAATAGCATAATGCGACATTTGGACATAAAGATACATCCCAGGAGTCCAGCACTGGAAGCTTGTATGGCAAATATCTCCACTGCTACCATGTATTTTCCTCTTGTACTCAGATATGTTGGGATAAAAGTTATCCAAACACTGCAGAACACCAGCATGCTGAAAGTAATGTGCTTGGCCTCATTGAAACTATCAGGTAGATTTCTTGATAAGAATGCAGTGATGAAGCTGATAGAAGCCAGAAATCCTAGGAAACCCAGAACACAGTAAAATGCAATCATTGACCCTTCATTACATTCAATTAGTATTGCCCCAATCTCTGATTGCATATTGTGATATGGGAATGGGGGAGCAGAAAACAACCAGATGAGACAGAGAGTAAATTGAAAAAGAGAGCAGGAAAGTATTATAGTATAGGAGATCCTGGAACCCATCCATTTCCGGAGCTTACTTCCAGGCTTGGTTGCATGAAAGGCCATAACCACAGTGATGGTTTTTGCCAGTATGGAAGAGAGTGAGATAGAGAAAATCATCCCAAAGGTAGTCTGACGGAGAATGCAGGTCACGGGTTCAGGACGGCCAATGAAAATCAAAGAGCATAGAAAGCAGACCATAAGGGAGATGAGGAGGATATAGCTGATGTCTCGGTTATCGGCTCTCACAATAGGTGTGTCTCTGTAATGAATGAAGATTCCCAGAATGATTGCATTGATAAGAGAGAAGAAAATGCAGCTGGTAGTCAAAGCTATCCCAAGAGCCTCTTCATAGGACAGGAAAATTATCAGTTTTGGTATACAAGTATCTCTCTTATGACTGGGCCAGTGGTCCTCTCGACATTTCACACAGTTGTCCATATCTGAGGAAGATGAACATTGTCTCAATATCTCATAAACAGCATTGATTTTGGGATAGTGCATGTTCCTTTCATTAATTCTCTATACCTCAGACTTCTGCAGATAATGTTGCTCTATAATATCCTGAAGTTTAGAATGGTGAAGTAGTTTTGATGCACATCAACCAGCTACAAATCAGAATCAGTATGTACAGTATACATGCACTTTGCAAAGAATAATTTCAACTCATCTCACTAAATGAAAAAAAGCGCATGACTGCTATTGTTTACTATATACCTCATCACTTTTCTTTCTTTTGTTTTTCATCTATTTGCTAGAAAGTGATCAACATTAACACTGTAATCAATGTTCAAAATGATTTACCAACCGCAAATGGCTTCTGGCTTAATTCAGTTTTGCAGGGCTTTCTTCTGATATTCAGTGTTATTGACTGGTTAGTGGGCCCAAAAAGGGGGGCACGGTCATTGGAGGGTCATGGGAGCATTCCTTTTATATATGTGCATTGTTATTCAATAAAGGGGATCCATGCTTAGTTTTGGACACTGAGATTTATAACAAAGTTTTGTTGGTGTAAATGGTCATGCCTAAATCTAGCTGCAGTTCCCGGTACGGAGCCTATTATACAAAACTTTAAGATTTGGACCTGATTCTATATATGGTGTGTTATACCTAGGCTAGTCTGATGGACGCACCTAAATGTATTCTATAAGCCACACCCACGCACCTCCCAGGACCGCAACCCCATTTTGGGTGCGCAAGTTGGAATTTACATTTGCCTTTTTATAGAATATGCATAGAAAGAAGCACGGGTATTTACTGTCATTTTGAATGAATTCACTCAAGGCTTTGTGCAGTAAGAATAAATCAGACATGAGCAATAGACGATTACAGCAGTATTCAAATAACAATACAAAGTATGGCATAATATACTACTTACAATGTCATTAAAATATGTCATAGAACATTTTAATTGACAGTGTAGGGTATAAGCAAAGTCAACATATAGATAGGTAAGAGAGTGATAGGAGTTAGAAAGTAAGGTGACTAATTTAAAGAAAGGTGCACATGAGGTCAGAGAGATGGTTAAATATGGTCACAGCTAGAGTAAGAGTGGATAAACATGTCCTTTGTAGTATGTGAAGCCCCTTGTGTGTGTGAGTGAGACTAACAAGTTAGTTATGTAGCCAATGAAGTTTTCATGAAAATGGTGTGATGTGGTCATGCCACTTGCAACCTTCTTTTAGTCTTGCTGCAGCATACTGAATCAATTTCAGCTGGTGCAGGCCCTTTGTTGTCAAACCTTTGTAGTGTGCATTACAGTAATCCAGTCTTGATGTTATCATGGTATGCACTACTGGGGCATTTTTCTCTTTACATCTAATCTTGCTAAAGTACCTCAGTCATTTATGGCCCCTATTCATATTCTCTTCCTAGCCCTGTCCCTTCCTAATCTTTTCCCTCACCCCCTACCTCTCTCGGCTACAGGAACTCACTGCCCATCCATCGACTTCATCACCTCACCTTCTCTCCTACCCTCTTCCTCCCTCTTGGCTTTTAATCTCCGCCTCTTTCTTCCGTCCATTTTGCCTTCCCCATTCCACCTAAATACCTCTCGCCTTTGACGCCTTCGTGGCCACACCTCTCCTACTCTCCTCCGCTCTCTTTTACTCCTTCTCTTACTCTCAGCCGGTGACATCAATCCCAATCCTGGCCCCCCTCACCAACTATTATCCCAACCCTACAGATCTCACCGCGACCTCTCTAACCTCATCTCTATTTCTCTACTCCCCTCCTCTTCTCTGCCCTTCTCTTGCGCCCTATGGAATGCCCGCTCTATCTGTAACAAACTCACCTATATCCATGACCTCTTTATCTCGCGTCACCTCCATCTGCTCGCCATAACAGAAACCTGGCTCTGCCCTGATGACTCTGCTTCAGTCGCAGCCCTGTGCCATGGCGGTTATCTATTTTCACATACTCCTCGCCCTGCTGGCTGTGGGGGCGGTGTTGGACTACTTCTCTCTCCCTCCTCCAGATTTCAACCCCTTCTTCCACCTGAATCTCACTGTTTTTCCTCCTTTGAAGTCCACTCTATCCGCCTTTTCTCTTCTCTGCCTCTTCGAATAGCTGTCATTTATTGTCCCCCTGATAAGTCCCTTTCATCCTTTCTCAGTGACTTTGACGCCTGGCTTGCCTTCTTCCATGATCCTTTCTCCCCCTCTCTCATCCTTGGTGACTTTAATATTCCTGCTAATGATCCTTCCAACTCTTATATTTCCAAGTTACTCGCTTTAACGTCCTCCTTTAATCTCCAACTATGCTCCACCTCCCCCACTCATCAAAATGGTCACTGTCTTGATCTCATCTTCTCCTCCAACTGTTCACCCTCTAGTTTCCTTGCCTCTGATCATCCCTCCTCTGATCACCATCTTATAACTTTCACACTTAAATCTCCTCCCTCCCAGTCCCGTCCTATCTTATCTAATTTATCTAGGAATCTTCACGATATTGACCCTTCATCTCTATCCTCCCATGTTTCAAACCTCCTCTCTACTGTGGCACCATCCACATCTGTCAATGAGGCTGTTTCTTCTTACAACAATACTCTATCCTCTGCCTTAGACACTCTTGCACCTTTGATGACCCGCCCTGTAAGGCGTACAAAACCCCAACCTTGGCTGACTTCTAATATCCGCTACCTACGTTCCTGTACCCGCTCCGACGAACGCCTCTGGCGGAAATCTCGGGCCCTTGCTGATTTCTTACACTTTAAGTTCATGCTGACCTCCTTCCAATCTGCTCTTTTACGTGCCAAACAGGATTATTATATCCAACTGACCAACTCTCTTGGCTCTAATCCTCGACTTCTCTTCACCACATTGAACTCTCTCCTCAAGGTGCCCCCTCCCCCAACTCCCCCTTCATTATCTCCTCAGACCCTTGCTGAATTCTTTCACAACAAGGTTCAAAAGATAAACCTTGCTTTCTCTACCTCACCACCTCTCCCTCCACTAGTCCGTTCCCCTCTCTCTCCTTCCCCTCATTCCCTTTCCTCCTTTCCTGAAGTTACTATTGAGGAAACTACACTTCTCCTTTCTTCCTCAAAATGTACCACCTGTTCCTCTGATCCCATTCCCACCCACCTTCTTAATGCCATCTCTCCTGCTCTTATTCCTTTTATCTGTCACATTCTCAACCTCTCACTTTCCACTGCGACTGTCCCTGCTGCCTTTAAACATGCTGTGGTCACACCTCTCCTTAAGAAGCCTTCACTCGACCCTACTTGTCCCTCTAATTACCGACCCATCTCCCTCCTTCCCTTTCTCTCCAAATTACTTGAGCGTGCTGTTCACCGCCGCTACCTTGATTTTCTCTCCTCACATGCTATTCTTGACCCACTACAATCTGGTTTTCGCCCTCTCCACTCAACCGAAACTACGCTTACTAAAGTCTCCAATGACCTATTACTGGCTAAATCCAGAGGTCAATATTCCATCCTCATTCTTCTTGATCTTTCCGCTGCTTTTGACACTGTCGATCACAGCATACTTCTCGATACCCTGTCCTCACTTGGATTCCAGGGCTCTGTCCTTTCCTGGTTCTCTTCCTACCTCTCCCTCCGCACCTTTAGTGTTCACTCTGGTGGATCCTCTTCTACTTCTATCCCTCTGCCTGTCGGCGTACCTCAGGGTTCTGTTCTTGGTCCCCTCCTCTTTTCTATCTACACTTCTTCCCTTGGTTCATTAATCTCATCCCATGGCTTTTCCTACCATCTCTATGCTGATGACTCCCAAATGTACCTTTCTACCCCTGATATCTCACCTTGCATCCAAACCAAAGTTTCAGCGTGCTTGTCTGACATTGCTGTCTGGATGTCTCAACGCCACCTGAAATTAAATATGACCAAAACCGAGCTTCTCATTTTCCCCCCCAAACCCACCTCCCCGCTCCCCCTGTTTTCTATTTCTGTTGATGGCTCTCTCATTCTCCCTGTCTCCTCAGCTCGAAACCTTGGGGTCATCTTTGACTCTTCTCTCTCCTTCTCTGCTCATATCCAGCAGATTGCCAAGACCTGTCGTTTCTTTCTTTACAACATCCGTAAAATCCGCACCTTTCTTTCCGAGCACTCTACCAAAACCCTCATCCACACCCTTGTCACCTCTCGTTTAGACTACTGCAATCTGCTTTTTGCTGGCCTCCCACTTAGTCACCTCTCCCCACTCCAGTCGGTTCAAAACTCTGCTGCCCGTCTCATCTTCCGCCAGGGTCGCTTTACTCATACTACCCCTCTCCTCAAGACCCTTCACTGGCTCCCTATCCGTTTTCGCATCCTGTTCAAACTTCTTCTACTAACCTATAAATGTACTCACTCTGCTGCTCCCCAGTATCATTCCACACTCGTCCTTCCCTACACCCCTTCCCGTGCACTCCGCTCCATGGATAAATCCTTCTTATCTGTTCCCTTCTCCACTACTGCCAACTCCAGACTTCGCGCCTTCTGTCTCGCTGCACCCTACGCCTGGAATAAACTTCCTGAGCCCCTACGTCTTGCCCCATCCTTGGCCACCTTTAAATCTAGACTGAAAGCCCACCTCTTTAACATTGCTTTTGACTCGTAACCACTTGTAACCACTCGCTTCCACCTACCCTCCTCTCTTCCTTCCCGTTCACGTTAATTGATTTGATTCGCTTACTTTATTTATTTTTTGTCTATTAGATTGTAAGCTCTTTGAGCAGGGACTGTCTTTCTTCTATGTTTGTGCAGCGCTGCGTATGCCTTGTAGCGCTATAGAAATGCTAAATAGTAGTAGTAGTAGTAGTAGTACTGGGTTATAAGATATACCTTCTCGATGTAAGGAGAGAGGGAACGTAGCTGTCACAAATAGTAGAAGCAGCTCTTGAATATTGCTTGGATTTGGGGAATCAAAGTGTTGAATCTAACTGTATTCCAATTAATTCCAATTACTTATAAGTGGTCATTATTGGTCACTGAACATGACTAAGAGGCTCATTTTCAAAGCACTTAGCCTCCCAAAGTTCCATAGAAACCTATGGAACTTAGCCTCCCAAAGTGCTTTGAAAATATGCCTCTATATGGATCATTAAACAATTTAGTGGCCTCTCATTTTGATAATCTAACTTTGCTCCCCAAAGAGATGCTGCATGATGTGGAGGTACAACGCTGACCTTCTTTGTATTTCAGATGACTTTGGAAGCCTAGGATTGATTTAGCACCCCTGTCTTTTTCTATTTAGAAAGAATCATCTACAGTTTTCACGTGTCAATTACCAGGAGGCTGGATTACTGTAATTCTTTATACCAAGTATTACCATTGAACACCCTATGTCAATTGCAGCTGTTGCAGAATTCAACTCAAAAATGTTGGTGGGCAAGAAGGCTAGGGATCATGTGCTTCCTACTTAGAAGGATTTGAATCGGCTTCAAATAAAATGAAGGAAACAGTTTAAACTTTCAGTTTTGCTTGGTAGCAGTCAATGTGATGGTATCTGCAGTCCTCACAGCAGGTTATTCTAGCTTAACGATCCTTCCTGGTGATTCGGCTGGAATATAAAGGGCCTTCAGTTGTGTGGTGGCTGTGCTAATATAAACCATTCCCCTGGAGCTTTCTCAAGAACAAAACCATTTGTTTTTCCAGAAGACATTGTGATCATGTCATGAATTCAGCCGAGATGAGTTATTGAAGCTTTTAGAGGATGAGGCTTTTTTTTTTTCTGAATTCTGGTAGTTTTGGAGTTTATTAGGTATAGTTGCGATAAATGTGAAGGGGTGTTCGATTCAAAAGACAGTGACTGCCTCTTGCTGTTGTTGACAGGGTTTCACATCTGTTAGCAATTGTCTGCCTTTTATCCTCTGATGCAGATACTCATTTTCATCCACTTTGACTTGTTATAGACTCCAGTTGAGTTCTGACTTATCTCTGTGCATATCTTATGCTTCTTGAATATCTATTATTTTTGCTATTAGATGGCTGCTGCATGCTTTCAAAATTATTTCCATTAAGAACATTTCCATTTTTACCCCACTGGAGCTTCATGTTATGATCCTCAAATTTAATTTCCAATGAAAAGTTAATAAACAGAAATAAAACAAAGCATAGAAAAGATGAACTGCAGAATAAAAGTCCCAATTCTGAGTTTTGAAAATTGTGATTTAGATGCTTTAGTGAGAAAAACATCCATCTGCCGCTTTGTGCTGCTTTTGAGACATTTTTTTCTCTTATGAAAATGAGCACCAGAGCAAATAACCCATAGTCATCATGCCATATGATATCACTCACCACTTTGGTTTGAGATCTCTCCCTGTGGACACGGAATACAGTCGAAGCAGCAGATAGGCTCACTTTCCCTTGTTAATTTTCTGAAGCCAGGAGGGCAGCTCTCACTGCATTTGGCTTGAGGAGGTGTCTAAATATTGAAAGAAAAATCTGGGTAATTTGATATAACAATCACACTGTTTTTTAATTTTGTTTTTATATTATTCACCTGTGTTTGTTAAAATGCAGTTTTCCATTTCTGACCACCTATGGGACAACTCCTACTATCAAGCCTCTGGAATGTGAAATTCAGCTTGAAATGGAAATATCATGTGTACTGTTCTTATTTTACAGGTTACTTTTAAAATTAAGGCCCCTCCTTACTAAGCTGTTCATATTCACTCATGCTCTATCTTTGTTGCTTTCAATAGTTCAGTACAGTCCCAAGTTAGAGTTCTGAACCAGCAACCTTACTTAATTTTTCTCTCTTTCAGCAATAAAGGACAGTAATTATAACAGGAACACGAATTAGGCGGAGGCTAACAGCAATAGGTTATTTACATGATATTCTCCTCCTCCTCCTCCTCCCCTTCAACTGTCTTGGTTTAGTCAGAAATAGGGATGGACAGCTCAAAAAATGTCTGTTTTATGATTCAATTCCCATATTGTTTGCATCATTGTTTATGTTTTGGTTTAGGTGATGACATAAATAGTGTGCTTGCTTTTGAGATAGTGCACTATTTGCAAAGAGGACAGACTATTTCAGAAAGAATGGACACTCTTTCCTGATAATATGTTACATGTGCAGTTGTTGACGTATGCACCACGGCGCATGTATGCACACGCTATTGTCAAATAATGTACAATCTTTCTGAAAGAGGTCCTCTAGCCACTTCAGCTAGCACAGCACAATGGGCTGCTCTCTCAGGGCTCCATTTAAAGCAAATAATTTCTTCCCTATTCCTCATGCCTGTGCGAGAGTGTAGAGAGCTGCTGCATGCACAGGGCTTTTTCCCCAATTTTTCCATGGCTCATATTTTGGCTTTTCCTCATGAAGGTCTGAGAATGGGATTAGCTCTGGCCTCCTTGAATATCCAGCTGGCACCACTTGCTTGTTTCACAAGTAAGATGCAGAATTCTTCCGTAGCTGCTCACCTGGATTATGTTTATTTTTTGAAAGGAATTACTTATCTCCATCGTCCCTTGCAGATGGTTTGTATGGAATGGAATCTTAATCTGGCACGCAAATTCTTGCAGTGTGTGCTGTATGAACAGCTTACAAGATTTACACTAAAGGAACTTACTATTAAAAACAGTCTTCTGGTAGCCATTGCATTTGCCAGGAGAGTTTCTGAGTTTCAGACACTCTTGCAGTATCCTTACTTTTTATGGAATCAGATTGGCTCAATCACTGACAGGAAAGTTTACTTCTAAAGCATACTGTGGCATTAATCAGACCCTGAATGCCTAAGCTCCCATCAGGGCAGGACAAATACCCATCTCTTTACTTCAATCTCTAGGAGGCCAAAGGAAAGAAATCCACAGACACACCATCAATAAAAAATATAGATCAAAGGCCTTTGGGAGAGAGAACAGAGTCTCACATAATGGCAGTGAGGCCACCTAGAACTGTCTCAAAATGCCCCCCCCCCCCCCCCCCCCGGGTCTTGTGCTCTTTTATTAAAAATGCAGTAAGTCACAAATTAACTGGTTACATCACAAATAATGGGATAGAAACTTTTGAAAAATCATTAGATAGATTATATTCTGCTTACATCTGCAAGTTCAGGGTACTTTCCAAAACTGCTTGTAGTGGTTGCAGTAAAAATCTAACATTTATAGGAATGCAGAACTATCATATATTATTCCATGCATCATCTGTATGCTCAGTTATCTGCATGCATCACATTCACTTCCCTGTTCTATTTAAACATGTTTATTTCTAATAAAAATTTCCCTGCATATGGTAAAGACAGAATTTAGTAATTTTCCATCTTATTTACTATACTAACATTTAACCTCTAATATTCCTCTCTATGAATGGGGGGGGGGGCATTATTTACAAACATTACCTTAATATTACCCCTTCCCTCCAATCAGATACCTCTTATCACCCCACCATACATATCTCTGGTGTTTAACAGCAGCCACCCCTCTCCCACATATCCAACCCCCTCCTCTTCATATTAAAAAAAAAATCACTGTGGTGGTTGAGTGGCCCCCCTACCTCCCACCCACCCCTTTCACACATTTCCGGGTAGTCTAGTAGTCCTCTTCCTTCTCACCAAGTCCCCCCCAAAATCTCTGGTTGTGAAAGGAGGGTTAGATTAGGTAAGGTTAGGTTGGGGCATCGTCAAGCTGTGAAGTGTTTAAATAGGGTTGGGATTGGTACACGAAGTAGTCCAGGGCATGGTGGTCAGGTTGTAGGTATATCTAGGTATATCTAGTGAAGGGGGTCTTTTACTAAGGTGTGCTATCATTATATTCCTAGGGGCGTCTTAGCGTTTAGCAGCAACTGATTTGTTGCACGAGCTACAAACGCTAGTGCCCCTAAGTAAAAGACCCTGTCAGCCTTTACTTAGACAACTAATTCAGTTTGAAAATTGGCTGCCTTCTTTCTTATGAAGTCTCTTTTTGGCCATTTCTAATATCCTCTTCCAGAATAGTTCTTCTTCTCACTTTTCTCTAAACATATACATTCATGCTTTTATCATTAAAACGTATTTGCAAGGTCTACTACTCTGTTATTTTTGCATCGTGTAAAATTGTGATAATCCAGTTTTACAGCTGGAGTTTAAAAAAAAACATGCATGATTCAACATGGTCCAGTGCCTTCCCTCATTCTCTATTGTTTCTTAAATCTGACCTCGGTGAATGTACTCTCCCATACAATCGCCTTCTCATTGATGATGAAATTCTGCCCTTGGGAAGCATAAGGATTATAACTTCCAACAATTTCACGATGCAGTACTCCATTGGGTAAATAGACGAGATTGATAATATTGTAGCCAGTATTCAGGTCTCTGTTCTCATTAAAAAAGATCTCTTCATCCAGATTGTTCTTAAAGTGGACGTTCTTCAGATAATGATGAAGCTGAAAATTAGAATTTCAATAGTAAGCTTATCTGTCAAGTTAACTGCCAAATTCAAACATATTTCTGCTCAACGTTATTATTATTATTATGTAATTCTATACACAGTCTACCAGATTTTAGAGACTGGATGTTGATATCTAAGTATTGGTTCAAAGAAGAGCAACCAACATGATAAAGAGAAGAGAAGTCCTTTCATGTCAGGATAGGATACAGAGGATAGGACAGAAAAGAGACAGCTGAGGGGAGATATGCTTAATACAAAATCCTGAATCGTGTAGAACGAGTAGAAGTGAATCGTATGCCTTGTAGCGCTATAGAAATGCTAAATAGTAGTAGTAGTAACAAAGACTAGAGGATACTCAACGAAGTTACATGGAAATACATTTAAAACAAATAGGAGGAAATATTTTTTCACTCAAAGAATAGTTCTGGAACTCGCTGCCAGAGTATGTGGTCACAGTGGTTAGGGTATCTGGTTTAAAAAAGGTTTAGAAAAGTTCCTGGAGGAAAAGTTCATAGTCTACTATTGAGACAGACATGGAAAAGCCTCTGGTTGCTCTAGGAATGGTTGCTTGGACTATTGCTACTATTTAGGTTTCTGCCAAGTACTTGTGACCTGGATTGGCCACAGGATACTGGGCTACATGGAACATTGGTCTGACCCGGTATGGATATTCTTATGTTTTTAGGTATCACCATAGGATATTGTTTGTGCGACAAGGCGCAGAAGATCAACCTCAAATTCAGTACCAAGCCACCTCTTCCTCTTCACCCTTTAACCCACTCCCTCAACCAACCAACCCAGGCCTCCTCCTCTTTTCCTGATATCACCAAGAAGGAAACCGCCCACCTTCTTTCCTCCTCGAAATGCACCACCTGTCCCTCTGATCCCATCCCCACTAACTTACTAAACACCATCTCTCCTACTGTCATCTCCCCCCCCCCATCTGTCATATCCTCAACCTCTCTCTCTCCACTGTCCCTGACTCCTTCAAGCATGCTGTAGTCACACCACTCCTCAAAAAACCATCACTAGACCCTACCTGCCCTTCCAACTACCGCCCCATCTCCCTCTTACCCTTCCTCTCCAAGATACTTGAATGCGCTGATCACAGCCGCTGCCTTGATTTTCTCTTCTTTCATGCCATCCTCGACCCGCTTCAATCCGGTTTTCACCCTCTACACTCGACAGAAACGGCACTCACTAAAGTCTATAATGACCTGTTCCTTGTCAAATCCAAAGGTCACTACTCCATCCTCATCCTCCTCGACCTATCCGCAGCTTTTGACACTGTCAATCATAATTTACTTCTTGCTACACTATCCTCATTTGGGTTCCAGGGCTCTGTCCTCTCCTGGTTCTCCTCTTATCTCTCCTACCGTACCTTCAGAGTACATTCTCATGGATCTTTCTTCACCCCCATCCCACTTTCCGTTGGAGTTCCTCAGGGATCTGTCCTTGGACCCCCTTCTTTTTTCAATCTACACCTCTTCCCTGGGCTCGCTGATCTCATCTCATGGTTTCCAATATCATCTTTATGCTGATGACACCCAGCTTTATCTCTCCACACCAGACATCACTGTGGAAACCCAGGCCAAAATATTGGCCTGCTTATCCGACATTGCTGCCTGGATGTCCAACCGCCACCTTAAATTGAACATGTCCAAGACCAAGCTCATTGTCTTTCCACCCAAACCCACTTCTCCTCTCCCTCCACTCTATTTCAGTCGATAACATCCTCATCCTCCCTGTCTCATCTGCCCGCAACCTCGGAGTCATCTTCGACTCCTCCCTCTCCTTCTCTGCCCATATCCAGCAGACAGCCAAGACCTGTCGCTTCTTTCTCTATAACATCAGCAAAATTTGCCCTTTCCTTTCTGAGCACACCACCCAAACTCTCATCCACTCTCTCATTACCTCACGACTTGACTACTGCAACCTACTCCTCACTAGCCTCCCACTTAACCATCTATCTCCCCTTCAATCCGTTCAGAACTCTGCTGCGTGTCTTATCTTCCGCCTAGACCAATATGCTCATATCACCCCTCTCCTCAAGTCACTTCACTGGCTTCCGATCAGGTACCGCATACAGTTAAAGCTTCTCCTACTAACCTATAAATGCACTCAATCTGCAGCCCCTCACTACTTCTCTACCCTCATTTCCCCTCACACTCCTACCCGTAACCTCCGCTCACAGGACAAATCCCTCCTCTCAGTACCCTTCTCTACCACCGCCAACTCCAGACTCCGCCCTTTCTGCCTGGCCTCACCCTATGCATGGAATAAACTCCCTGAGCCCATACGCCAAGCCCCCTCCCTACCCATCTTCAAATCCTTGCTCAAAGCCCACCTCTTCAATGTCGCTTTCGGCACCTAACCATTGTACCTCTATCTTGAAATCTAGACTGCCTCAATCTTAATTGACTGCACTTTTTGTCCTTTAGATTGTAAGCTCCTTTGAGCAGGGACTGTCCTTCTTTGTTAATTGTACAGCGCTGCGCAACCCTGGTAGCGCTTTAGAAATGTTAAGTAGTAGTAGTAGTAGTAGTAAGTAGTGCTGCTTTTTGAAGTTGACAGCTCGAAATTGTATCAATACTTAACACAAAGGAGGACAACCACATTCCTCAAGGTCCAGAACCCAGTCGGGTTCTCAAGATCTCCACAATGAATATGGATGAGACTGATTTGCATGTACTGGATCCATTGTATGCAAATAGATATTATGCATATTTGTTGTAGAAATCTTGAAAATCTGACTGGGATGTGGTCCTCGAGGAAGATGGTTGAGAACTCCTGTGAACAGAGACCATTTTGCTAGAAAATTGCTGGATTTGGTATGCTTGTGAGTTATGCTAACAAAGCTACCTCTATGTAGATCCAGAAAAACTACAGAAGTATATAGACAAACATAAGATGAAATGTGCTAGACATCTATATTGCAATGCTTTTTCTACTTTTTCTGCGGCAATTTCTTCAATTGGGTCAGTTTTGTGCATACCATGACAAGAATAAACCTCATTCCTAAGCCAGGGCATGTGGAGTATGATCTCAGTCTCTCAAATTTACTGCTAACGGTCGCCATAGTATTTGCCTTGTGCCAAAGAAAGCTACTTTCTAGAGTTCATAAGATGCAACACGTATAGGCAACTTCTCCAGGTGCGTTTGGAAGTTCTTTTTGATCAAGCATGTGGCTCCCAAACCGATGAGAAATATTTCTGCATTTTTCGGCCGCATTTTCTTAATTTCAGACTGCATGTTTTGGTACTTGAGGATCCTCCCTCTCTCCATGTGATTCACTGAGTAATCGCTTGGAAGTGGCACATCTATAATCAATGCCATTCTGATGTTTTTCACTTTTACTACTATTTCCGGTTTTCAGGCATCCATTTCACTTGCATTAGGATGCAACAACATGCATTATCGGTATGATGGCAACTATCTCAGGAGAGAATCATTTCTAGCAGTCTAAGAAGAGCACTCGTACTCAACATGATTAAGTTTTTTGAATAGGTGGACTTTATTTTTTCAGTGATATATGACCCTATATACCAGCAACTCAATCTAGAGGTCTCTGTGAATCTTTACAAGGATTATCTATCTTGCTTTGGAACTGACTGATGTAAAATACTGTTAACCTATTGCAACACTGAGATTTACATTATCACAATATTCTGTACTTGAGCATTCATTGAAGACTTTGGAAAACTTTCCTTGACTACTGTTGGTTCACAATGGCTCAAGCAGCTCTCCTCTAAATCATTAATGTGTGTCATGGTGCCGAGATGATTTCTTTTGGATATCATTCCTCTACTATTAATTCAATCATCATTTCTTCCTCTAGTAACACACAAAAAAAAAGCACAAAAGGGCCCAAGAACTGGAAACAATGATGTTATCTTCAATGGAATGGACCCAGCCCATGATTACATCATTTTTTTCAGTTTTTGGGCCCTTTTGTGCGTTTTGTGTGTACTACTTTGCTTTGTGTACGTTTGGACTCTCTCTGTTTTTCTGCTGCTGTTCCTCTAGTAACACTCAGACGTAAATAAAGGACTATGCCACTTTATATCATCTTTGTCTTATTTTCATTTAGAGTTGTATTTTCAACTTGTTGAAGATGGAGACGGATGAGGATAATTATATTATCTGAAATCAAGGCTCCTGTTTTGTAAAATTGGCTTACTGCATCATTACTGCCATTGATTCCTCAATTATTCTACTTATATTCGGTTTCATCAATACAATCAAAAGGATACTATAAGAACTGTCTATGTATTTTATAACTGAATACAATCAAGCTTCTCATGTTTCTATCTTCTAGCTACTGGCCACTATGCTGGATTGCACTATTATAGACTTAGCTGTCTAGCTTTCTATATGAATACTGGACTTAAAGCAGGGCCTTATGTTCTAATAATTCTCTATATAATGTGGTTTAAATTAATGCAGCTTGCTATACACCATCAGACAAACTAATAGGTCATTCTATAAATCCAAAATTGGACCACATTACAAAGATTTACACAAGTTATTCCAATCTGTTCATAACCTACTAGATGTTACACCGGTCACCTCAACTAATTCTGATACTCCATCAGCAAATGATCTAGCCACTTATTTCAATCAAAAAATCATCAAATTAAGATCCACCTTATCAACTAACTCTTCTAATTATGAAACATTTATTGATTACTTAGACCCAATTACTGACAAATATCCAGCTGACCGAATATGGACAAATTTCAACTCCCTAATTGAGGATACAGTCACCCAAACGATCAATAGACTTACCAAATCCCATTGTAAACTAGATGCTTGACCTAGTCATTTAATAAAATCTGCTCCTCAACGTGTTTTAATTGATCTCACCTCCTATTTAAACCATATGTTCCAACATGGATCCTTTCCTGCTGACAAAGGTAATATATTACTTAATCCAACCCTCAAAGACCAAAAGGAAAAATTAAATGAGATAACTAACTATCGCACAGTTGCATCCATCTCTCTTGTAGTCAAATTAATGTAAAGCTTGGTAACTAAACAACTTAATGATTACTTGAGTAAATTCTCAGTATTACATGCATCCCAATCCGGATTTCGTGCTAATCACAGCACTGAAACAGTTCTTATAACACTCCTAACTAAATTCAAACAAATTATCGCAGCTGGCAATAATGTTTTACTCCTCCAATTCGACATGTCTAGTGCGTTTGACATGGTTAACCATGGTGTTCTATTAAACATCCTTGAATACTTTGGACTGGGTGGAAATGTATTCAACTGGTTCTACAAATTTCTAACTTTAAGATCTTATCAAGTGATATCTAAGTCAACCATTTTCTCACCATGGAGACCTGGATGTGGAGTGCCTCAGGGCTCGCCGCTTTCACCAATTCTCTTTAATTTAATGATGTTGTCACTAGCCAAATCACTATCCAATCAAGGCCTAAACCCATATATTTACGCCGACGACATCACAATATACATTCCATTTAAGAGCAACTTATTAGAAATTACAGATAAAATTAATACCAGCTTCCAAATCATTAACTCATGGGCTGATGCTTTCCTACTTAAACTCAATGCAGAAAAGACTCAATGTCTTATCTTATCATCGCAGTTTAACAAGACTAATTACGCCAATATTAATACACCATGCCACACTCTCCCTATTGTGAATAACTTAAAACTCCTGGGTGTTACTATTGATCGAAATCTCACCCTTGATTGCCATGTGAAGAATGTGACAAAGAAAATGTTTTTTGCTATGTGGAAGCTGAAAAGAGTGAAACCTTTTTTCCCAAGAGAAGTATTCCGCAAACTAGTGCAATCGCTAGTACTGAGCCACCTGGATTACTGTAACTCCATTTTCGCAGAATGCAATGAAAAAACCATTAAGAAACTCCAGACTACAGGTTCAATATGTCTTATTATTGGATCATAAATTGAGAACTTGAGAGTACTTAAATCTGGTAATTATAACTTTAAAATGATATGAATGTATTTGTTTTTGTTCTTTTGATAAATAATGTAAAATAATTATAAATAAATAAAAAAGAAACTCCAGACTGCCCAAAATATCGCAGCTAGACTCATATTCGGAAAGGCGAAGTATGAGAGCGCCAAACCCCTCAGAGAAAAATTACATTGGCTTCCACTAAAAGATCGAATTGCATTCAAGGTTTGCATCTTAACCCATAAAATCATCCATGGAGAAGCGCCATCATACATGTCAGACCTAATTGACTTACCTGCACGAAACATCAAAAGTTCATCATGTACCTTCTTAAACCTCCACTACCCCAATTGTAGAGGACTCCGAGCACTCTACCAAAACCCTCATCCACACCCTTGTCACCTCTCGTTTAGACTACTGCAATCTGCTTCTTGCTGGCCTCCCACTTAGTCACCTCTCCAGTCGGTTCAAAACTCTGCTGCCCGTCTCATCTTCCGCCAGGGTTGCTTTACTCATACTACCCCTCTCCTCAAGACCCTTCACTGGCTCCCTATCCGTTTTCGCATCCTGTTCAAACTTCTTCTACTAACCCATAAATGTACTCACTCTGCTGCTCCCCAGTATCTCTCCACACTCGTCCATCCCTACACCCCTTCCCATGCACTCCGCTCCATGGATAAATCCTTCTTATCTGTTCCCTTCTCCACTACTGCCAACTCCAGACTTCGCGCCTTCTGTCTCGCTGCACCCTACGCCTGGAATAAACTTCCTGAGCCCCTACATCTTGCCCCATCCTTGGCCACCTTTAAATCTAGACTGAAAGCCCACCTCTTTAACATTGCTTTCGACTCGTAACCATTTGTAACCACTCGCCTCCACCTACCCTCCTCTCTTCCTTCCCGTTCACATTAATTGATTTGATTTGCTTACTTTATTTATTTTTTGTCTATTAGATTGTAAGCTCTTTGAGCAGGGACTGTCTTTCTTCTATGTTTGTGCAGCGCTGCGTATGCCTTGTAGCGTTATAGAAATGCTAAATAGTAGTAGTAGACTCAAATACAAATCACTACACGCACTTACCTTCACATACCTCAGCACAAAATCATGGAATAAACTACCGAATGCTATAAAAACAACGCATGACTTGACAACCTTCCGGAAGTTATTGAAGACACACCTGTTCGAAGAGACTTACAATAAAAATCCTCCTTAATGACTTGATTCCATTCTACATCTAAACCAAGTAATACTGATCCCTTCTAATTTGATTATGTTAATCACATTATCACTATTGGTCATTATATCTTACCTGTTTTATTTTGTGTTATGTAAATAATTCTACTGACCTATCTACCTAATTTCTTACACAGTAATATGTTAAATTAGACCATACCTCTTACGCCCTCGCCCTCATCCTCCCCGTCTCTTCAGCCCGCAATCTCGGAGTCATTTTTGACTCTTCCCTCTCCTTCTCTGCCCATATCCAGCAGACAGCTAAGACCTGTCGCTTCTTCCTCTATAATATTAGCAAAATTCGCCCATTCCTCTCTGAACAGACCACCCGAACCCTCATCCACTCGCTCGTTACCTCTTGTCTTGACTATTGCAACCTTCTCCTCGCTGGCCTCCCGCTTAGCCACCTATCCCCCCTTCAATCTGTCCAAAATTCCGCCGCACGTCTTATCTACTGCGTGAACCGATACTCTCATATCACCCCTCTCCTCAAGTCGCTTCACTGGCTCCCGATCCGCTATCGTATACAGTTCAAGCTTCTCCTATTGACCTTCAAGTGCACTCAATCTGCAGCCCCCCATTACCTCTCTACCCTCCTCTCCCCATATGTTCCCACCCGTAACCTCCGCTCTCAGGACAAATCACTCCTTTCTGTACCTTTCTCCACCACCACTAACTCTAGACTCCGCCCCTTCTGCCTCGCATCACCTTATGCCTGGAACAGACTTCCTGAGTCCATACGCCATGCGCCCTCGCTGCCCATTTTCAAGTCCTTACTCAAGGCCCATCTCTTCTCTTGCTTTTGGTGCCTAACCACCTTCCCCATTCCTGATACCTACACTGACTACATAGTTTTTACTTTTAGATTGTAATCTCTCTTGAGCAGGGACTGTCCTTCCCCATGTTTAAACTTGTACAGCGCTGTGTAACCCTGGCAGTGCTATAGAAATGCTAAGTAGTAGTAGTACTGTTTATGATTATACCTTTTCCAACATAGTGTAAGCCACATTGAGCCTGCAAATAGGTGGGAAAATGTGGGGTACAAATGCAGCAAATAAATAAATATCTGTAATACATGGAGGGGCATAATTGAACGCGAACGCCTGTCTCCATGGCGTCTATGTCCGAAAACGGGTACATGAAGAGGCGGGACAGACCGTATTTTTGAAAAAATGGACGTTTTTCAGCTGGGCGTTTGTTTTTTTTAGCGATAATGGAAACTAAAAATGCCCCAGCTCAAAAACGTCCAAATCCAAGCCATTTGGTAATGGGAGGGGCCCCGATTTGTAGTACACAAACCCCCCTGACATGCCAGGCACCCTAGAGGTCAGTGTGGTGGACTTCAGACAATGCTCCCACATGCATAGCTCCCTTACCACGGGTGCTGAGCACCCAACCCCCCTCCCCCAAAACCCACTACCCACAAATGTACAACACTACCATAGCTCTTAGGGGTGAAGGGGGCACCTACATGTGGGTACAGTGGGTTTTGGAGGCCTCCCATTTACCAGCACAAGTGTTACAGGTAGGGGGGATGGGCTTGGGTCTGCCTGGCTGAAGTGCACTGCGGTACCCACTAAAAGTGCTCCAGGGACCTGCATACACGCAGGCCTCTAGGACTGGTTGCTGCTATATAACATTAGCACACCAGCTGACACCTGAAGACTAATCTCTCCAAAAACGTCCTTTATTGGAATAAGCACGCTTACTCACAGTTAACTGCAGATCAGAGGTTGTGCCCCACTGGCAATGAGTCTCCCTGGTACTGAGATGAGCAGTAGGTCAGATCTGGCAGAATGCTGTACAATGCCCTCTTTCAGTCACATTCAAGGGAAGAACTAAGTTCTGTAACGTGGCTAACACGTGAAAGGGATCTAAATCTGGCTTACAAAAATGGCCACTACCTCATGGACTACCGGAAACAAAACAGGGCACACTCTGACCCAGTAAGCAGGGGGAAAAGCACCATGGGAGTAGAGCCTACCAACTACCAACATCGTGAGCATTTGCCACAAGCTAGTGGAATCACGGAGCCCAATACCCTACACCCACAATAATGCATTGCTAATGTGACTCTGCAGTGCGCATAACAGAAAAGGTGTCACACTCACCCGAGAGCCACATCAGAACCAGGGAAAGGCTGTCACAGGATAGAACACATTCTGCTGTCATAGAGGTGGGTACGGCATTTGAGGCTGGCATAGAGGCTGGAAAAAAGTTTGTAAAGTGGTTTTTATTGGTGGGAGGGGGTTAGTGACCACTGGGGAGACCGGGGAGGTCATCCCCATTTCCCTCCAGTGGTCATCTGGTCAGTTGGGGCACTTTTTTTGGACCTGTTCGTGAAAACAAAGGGTCCAAAAAAAGTGACCCAAAATCATGGTTAAAATGCCTTTTTTTTCGATTATCAGCTAAAGACGCCCATCTCTTCTCGGTCGATAACCACGCCCCAGTTCTGCCTTCACCATGCCTCCAACATGCCCCCGTCAACTTTACCCTTTTCTTTGACGGATTGCAGTTGGAAACGCCCAAAATCGGTTTTCGATTATACCGATTTGGGTGCCCACGGGAGAATGACGCCCATCTCCCGATTTGGGTCGCAATATAGGCGTTTTTCTCTTTCGATTATAAGCTGGATAGATAATTTTTCTCATAATTTCTACCAACAGATGAGAAAAGGATTATTTGCTAGAAATGTAAGTGAACTGGTGTTTTTGATTAAGTAACCTATTGCTACATTTTCTTTCATGGACCTCTTTCTATGATCTCCAACATTGATGCTGGACTACCACAATAATGTTGCCTTTTTCCTCTACAGACATTTCTCGTCAACTCTACTGTTATTAAATGATTCACACTTGTTTTTTTCTCATCTTAAATCCACTAAATCATGTTTAATATGTGCAAGATGCTTGTCCATTTGTATCCTAAAATCCCTTAGCACATAATATATCAGACTGAACAGTGGTTGAAAAGAAGGACAAGCAGGTGTGAATCACTGACCTATCAATACCAGGTGTCAGTATGATGATTATTATGAATATATAAAAAAAACAGAGAGGACTATACAAGATCAGATATTTAAAAATTTGATGTCTAATATATGCTTATTTTAGTTTCATAGTCCGAAAAAATGGGGAGAATGAAGAAAAGAAAAACAGAGAAATGAGAAAGAAAGGGAAAGAAAGAGAAAGACCAAAGCTAGTGATATGGAGGGTAATTGTCAAATTAATTTTCCTGGATAAATACTCAATTACCTGGGTAAAATAACTGAGCTAATAATTACCGTTCTCTGCCTTGCTAAAAGTTCATGAAGAGGTTGACGTGAAGGGGCATAATCGAAAGAGGCGCTCAAGTTTTCCTGACGGCGTCCTCGCAGGATGTCCCCATGAAGAGGCGGGGAAACCCATATTATCAAAAAAAGATGGGCAGCCATCTCTCATTTCGATAATACGGTTGGGGTCGCCCTTAGAGATTGTCGTCCTTAGAGATGGTAGTCCCTGGTTTTCGGCGATAATGGAAACCGGGGATGCCCATCTCAGAAACGACGAAATCCAAGCAATTTGGTCATGGGAGCAGCCAGCATTTGTAGTGCACTGGTCCCCCTAACATGCCAGTACACCAACCGGGCACCCTAGGGGGTACTGCGGTGGAATTCAGAAAAAGTTCCCAGGTGCATAGCTCCCTTACCTTGTGTGCTGAGCCCCCCCAAACCCCACTCCCCACAACTGTACACCACTACCATAGCCCTTAGGGATGAAGGGGGGCACCTAGATGTGGGTACACTGGGTTTCTGGTGGGTGTTGGAGGGCTCACATTTACCACCACAAGTGTAACAGGTAGGGGAGGGATGGTCCTGGGTCCACCTGCTTGAAGTGCACTGCAGTACCCACTAAAACTGCTCCAGGGACCTGCATACTGCTGTCATAGAGCTGGGTATAACATTCGAGGCTGATATAGAGGCTGGCAAAAAAAAAAATTTTGAGGGTGGGAGGGGTTTACTGACCACTGGGGCAGTAAGGGGAGGTCATCCACAATTCCCTCTGGTGGTCATCTGGTCAGTTCGGGCACCTTTTTGTGACTTGGTCGTAAAAAAAAAAGGACCAAGTAAAGTTGACCAAGTGTTTGTCAGGGACGCCCTTCTTTTTTCCATTATCGGCCGAGGACGCCCATGTGTTAAGCACGCCCTCGTGAACTTTGGTCGTCCCCGTGACGGAAAGTAGTTGAGGACGCCCAAAATTGGGTTTCGATTATGCTAATTTGGGCGACCCTGGGAAAAGGACATACATCTTCCAATTTGTGTCGAAAGATGGGTGCTCTTCTCCTTTGAAAATAAGCCTGCTAGGGAGCTTGACCCATCCTGAAGCTTGGTGTGAGAGCAACTCTGAACAGAGACGATTTTGCTAAAAAATTGCTGGATTTCTTTTCACCAAACAAACTAACAAATAATATACCATCTTTTCTATCATGGTTGAGTCCAAGAAATCTATGGGGCCCTTTTACTAAGCCGCGTAAGCATTTATGTGCTCCCAACGTGCGCCAAAATGGAGTTACCGCCCGCCTACTGCATGGCTCTCGCGTAATTTCATTTTAGGCACATATCCAATGTGTGCATCTGAAAAATTATTTGACGCGTGCCAAGTGGCACTTGACACATGTAGGTCATTACTGCCTGGTTACCAAGTGATTCTCTGCAACAATTTCTGCAAGTGGGTTAGTTTAGTATAATTGGCTTAATCTATCATTACTACCATTGATTCTGCAATTGTTCTACTTTATATTCAGTTCCATTGATGTAATCAATAGGATATTATAAGAATTATCTTTAATTTCATAACTGAATACAATCAAGCTTCTCACATTTCCATCTTCTATCTACTGGCCACTATGCTGATCTGCACTGCGCTAGACTCAGCATTCTGATACAATCTATGTTAACACTAGACTTAAAGCTGGGCCTTACGTAAAGCAAATCCAGTCTAATTATGTTCCAATTCTTCTCTTTATAAGGTGGTTTAAATTATTTACTAAGAACGTTAGTGAACTGGTGGTTTTGATTCAGTAATCTATGGCTACATTTTCTTTCATGGGCCTCTTTTATGATCTCTAATATTGACACTGAACTACCACATTTGATTCTGTTTCTTGACAGATTTAAAGTTGTTTTCACTATAATTCAGTGTCCGTTGTCATACCTATCCCCACATTGGGGTAAATTCTATAAGGGTGTCCTAAAAATCATTGCAAGTAATATGATGCGCTTAGCATGATTCTCTAAAGAGTGCACCCGAATTAGTATGTACATCGTTAGCCACCATTTACAGAATTTGGGGGTTATGATTTCAGGGGGTGGTGTAGGGCATAAAACTTCTTTTTTGCACCTACTATTTACCTATTTACTCAAAATATGGAAAGACTGAATTATTTGTGTTTTTCTCAATGATGCCATTCGCTATGATCATACTTCACCTCTTCTGAAACAATATCAGTATCTCCTCATTGAGCAAATGATCACTTATAAAATTGCAACCCTCACTTGGCATCCCCAACTATCTCTCTCTCTTTGGGTCCTGTTTACTAAGCCACGTTATAGGCGTGTTAGCATTTTTCACACACGTTAACCATGTATGTTCCTACAATATCCCTATAGACGCCTACATGGTTAGCGCATACGTTAATTATAGGCACATTAAAAACATTAGTCAACAGGGCCCTTGTTTAATTATTCCTTATTGTCCTTCCACAATCCTCCATTCATTAAACGATCACCGCTTAGTTGTTCTTTTTCCACAATGTGCCCACTTGAATCAACACAGAGCATTTTTCTTGTCTCCTCATCACACCTGGAACAATCTTTTGCTTTCTCTCCATAGCTATTCTTCTTTTAAGGATTTTTAAACTGAGCTGAAAACCTGGCTTTTCCCTTTGCTTTCAGTGAAACAGTTTGCTGATATTACCAGTGATACCCTTCAGCCCTGTCGTCCTTTTGTATGTTTGCTTTACCCTCTTTTTGTAATACTTATATCTCTTAACAGCCTGCTTTCCTATACATTACTGGAATTCTTTTCATGTTTCCTACTTTTTAGCCTGCACACTGCTCTGTTCTGCCTGGTATAAAAAGTTATTACAAATATATAAAAATTCAAATAAAAGTTTGATTATTAAGTCTAAATGTCTATTTTTCCAGGAAAATGGCTGAATTTAGAATTTTGTTACTCAATGGAAATGGTACTACTCCAAGGGTAGCCCAGAACCAGGATAGCATGAAGCAGATACAAAGGCAATGTTGAAAATATTACACCAGTTCCTTACTGGTAAAACACCTCAAATAGGATTTTTTACATAGAAACTATATATCAGCAGAATTCTGCACCTCAGTCACATATACACAGAACAGTGATAAAGCCTCACCAAATACCAAATAAGTGACCACAAATTACTTTATGCTGCTATTGCCATTATAGATACATAGTTCAATGCATCCCATCCCATATCATGAATAGGGCAGTTATAAAAGGTGAGGCATGGGACTGAAATGACTACATAAATCCAGAGTAATTTTGAATATACATACCTTTCGCCAATTTTCAGAAGAAGCTCCAGTTCTGAGTAATACCATGAGCTGGTTCGGGTCCAGCGTCTGAATTTTGTTAGTCTGGCTTGTGTCATCCCTCCCCTTCACCCCATTATCCAGCATGTTTTCCTCTCTCTTTTGTCCCACGCCTTCACCCCATGATCCACTATCTCACATCCTACTGTTCCATTTTTCAATGTTTCACCTTCCCCTGCACCTCTGCCCCTGATCCAGTATCTCTCCCTGTTCTTTGCCCCCTCTTCCCCCATTGTCCACCATGTTTCTTCCTCCCCCCCTTGCCCAGGTAGGGTAAACATTTCACCATGCAACATCCCCCACCCCCACGATGTAGCATGTTTCCCTCTCTCTTTCCTCTCTCCTCTTCACCCCATGATCCAACATCTCACCATCCTATCCTCCAATTTTCCAGGATCTCACCTTCCCCTCCACCTCTGCCCTGGGGCCAATATCTGTCCCTATTTCTCACTCTTCCTTCCCCTCATTGTCCTGCAGGTGTCTCTCCTGCCCTCCTTCTTCGGTGCCCGGGTTGGCTAAACATTTCCCTATATATGGTGAAAATACCAGCGGAACGGAACCCCCATATTCTGTAATTTCAAATGTAACTCAAATCCATGACCATGCTCAGCCCTGAACCTACCATTTTTGCACCCCATTTTCCAGGACGTGCATAAAATTTAGGCACAGATCACATGTCTAAATGTATGTGCACACATCTTAATTGATTCCAATTAGCACCAATCATTACTTATTAGCCATTTATTGGCACTAATTGGCTCATTATTCAATTAAGATGCACACACAATTTCAGAGCATGCCCAAATTTGTACATGCATCTCAAAGCGGCCTTTTATGGTTTTATGCGATATATGTGTAGAAAAGGTGAAAAGAATTCCATTAGCCATGCTTTGTAGGCTTTTCTCACTTCTTTAGCTATTCTTCTTATGAAGAATCTTATCATGAAATACATTCTGTGATCATTTTTGGTTCAGTGTCTCTTAGATCAGAAAGTCTCCAGTACACCCGGCCTCCTTTTCCTCATAGTCTTTTCTTTCACAGTTTGCTTTATCTCACTTTCACTTTCTTCTGAATAACACAAGATAACACATGATCTTACCTTCCAAGGCAAATAATCAGATAATTTCAACATTTCTCTACTCCATGTAGTGTTGTTTCTAGAGCCAGACATGAACATGTCATGCAGTGCGTGTGCCAAGGCGTACACAGCGTTATATACATTGTTGTTCATCCCAATGTTATCAATGTTACAAGGTAGAATATATAATTTTTCATCAGAACTGCAGAATCTTTTGATGTATTTTGGACACTGGCTGTCACACAGGCCCCTCCACCATCGCTCAGCGTCGTAATCACTTGGAAGCAGGCTAAAGTTCACCTCCTGGATAAATTTTATAAAACTTGGGATTTTCCTCTTAACAATTGTAAATGATAAGGTGTTGTTCTTTATATCAATTTTTCCTTCAACTTTATAGCGCAATTTCAGTTCAGTTTTGGTGATCCAGACCTTGCCAGGGAACAGCACAGGACTGGGTAGATAGAACATATTCTCTGCATTATTATAGAGAATGATCACTTTATTTGATGGCATAAAGATTTTCCTTACTATTTTAGCTATTTTCTCTGTTGGTATGATATTACTCTGAGTGTGACTGACAGTTTCTATGAACGCAATGCAGCCACCATTCTTCTCAATCCCTTCTCTCAGGATCTGAATCGCCCTCAGGCTGCTTTCATCATCGAATGCAATGATACCAACCCAGGTCCAGCCAAAATGCTTCAGTAACCTGATAATCCCAGCACAGAGGTGCAGTTCACTGGGGACAGTCCGGTAGAAAAAAGGAAACTTATCTGTGTCACTCATTAGAAGACTCTGCGAGATGAAACTGATCTGTTCAACAATAATAATAATAATAATAATAATAATAATAATAATAATAATCTATCATCATCTTTGTCACTGTAAGATTACACCTTAAACAAGTTCTCTACAATTTTTAAGCTCCTACATTTAGATGATTTTTCAGCAGAAAATGTAGGTCTCCTTTTATAAAACGGTCCTACAGGTTAGCGAAGAAACGTCAGTGCCCAAAAGTGAGGGGCAGGATCCACACCAAATGCAAATCTACAAATGGTGTGTTCCCTGTATAGAATGGAGCTTAGTTCTCAATTTTTCAGTGCAAATTTTGAATTACTTCCTTACTGATTAACACAAGAATTGCATGTGAACTCTTATTGTCTAATTGTTCTCCATGGACGCACACTAATGGCAACATTAATTTATGGTCATTAATGCAAAAATTTGGAAAGGCCATTTTTATGACCGTGGTAAAATGCAGGTTAAATCGATGCAGCTTAGTAAGCAGGCCCCTTGCTAAGTCAAACATAGGTACTGAAAAGAAGACCTAAATGCAGTTGGCTCTACTGCTTCTTTCCAATGGTCTTTTTAATTTAAACTTGTGCATCACAGTATTCCCCATCCTTCACTCTTTCTGAATGGATTATACATTCAAAGAAAACAGAAACAGTCCCTTTACCTGTGGATAGTGGTACATCCTGAAGATATCGGACATCTGACTTGATTCCTCTGGTTGAAGACCTTCAATGATAGCGGCCAACGTGCCAGATGTTTTGCAGCGGTAGTTAGGAACCCAAGTGTCCATACCGGTAAATACGCTTATGGTATCCCCAAATACAAAGAAAGGATGGAAGTAAGAGTCATAAAGATGAAACCCTAGTGTGATGTTGGGTAAGAGCTCTGAGCTATTGTTAATCTCCTCCACTGCAAAAACAAAGGCTAGGTAGTCGAAATAGTTTTTTGGATAGTAACTGTAAGAACAATGAAGATCAGACAATTAATCAGTCACTTAAAGATGGAAAGAAAACTGTGGAACTATTTTCCAAGCCAATAGTCTGTGTGTGTGGTTTTGAAAGCTAGCTGCAGAATTTGAAAAAATAAATATATTAAGCACTGCATAATGGATATACATATTAATCTCACCCATTATCCACCTAAACTTAAATACACAGGCTATTTGTATACAGGCTGAATATCACCATTTTGAGACCAATTCAATTAATAAGTAAAGAAAAACAGAACCTGTATATAGTCGCCTAATCTCCTTTATAGAAAAGTAGCATAAGTGGCAGTGGCGTAGCAAGGGGGGGGGGCGGGAGGGGCGGTCTGCCCCGGGTGTCAGCTCGGGGGGGGGGGTGCTGCCTGCCAGCTCCTCCCACCCTGGGTGCAGAACGATGACACCCCCCTGACCCAGGGCCTACCCTCCTCAGCTCCGTCCAACCAGCTGAGCACCCTACCTTTAAAGACATTTCAGAAGCGGTGGAGAGGCAGGCGCAGCGCCTCGTGCCTGCAAGTAAAAGAAGTGAGGATCGTCATCGGGCCTTCCCTCACGCTGTCTGTCCCGCCTCTGCTGACGCAACTTCCTATTTCCACAAGGGCGGGACAGACAGCGTGAGGGAAGGCCCGAAGACGATCCTCGCTTCTTTTACTTGCAGGCGCGTGGCGCTGCGCCTCGCCTCTCCACCTCTTCCGAAATGTCTTTAAAGGTAGGGTGCTCAGCTGGTTGGAGGGAGCTGAGGAGGGTAGGCACTGTGTTGGGGGGGGGGTGTTGATGCGCTGGGGGGAGGGTGTCATCGTGCTGCTCCCGGGGGGGGGGGGTGCAACGGCGAACCACCCCGGGTGGCAGCCCTCCTTGCTACGCCACTGATAAGCGGGTATTCACCTGTTTGTGTATATAGATGTTGAGTTGATTTCAGAGACTTTTTCCTTTTCCTATTTTTAAAGCTTGATGCACTTCACAGAACTGTAGTCTTTCTTAAGCACTAATTTTGACATTCGTAGTAGAGAGAATTTTTGTGTAATACCACTATAGATGTGAGTACATACATCAGTCATAGAATTGGGGTAAATGCTTACATCTAAATTCTGCAGATACACACAGAGGGGCATAATCGAACAGAAACGCCTATCTCCATGGGCGTTTATCTCTGAGAACGGGTCCGTGAAGGGGCGGAGTGAACCATATTTTCAAAAAAAAAAAAAAGACGCCCATGTTTTATTCGCCAAGGTGTGAGCTGGGCGTTTTTGCTTTTCAGCGATAATGGAAAATGAAATCGCCCAGCTCAAAAACGAATAAATCCAAGGCATTTGTTCGTGGGAGGGGCCAGGATTCATAGTGCACTGGTCCCCCTCACATGCCAGGACACCAACCGGGCACCCTAGGGGGCACTTTTACAAAAACAAAAAAAAAGGTAAAAGAGCTCCCAGGTGCATAGCACCCTTCCCTTGGGTGTTGAGCCCCCCAAATCCCCCTCAAAACCCACTGCCCACAAGTCTACACCATTACTATAGCCCTAAGAAGTGAAGGGGGGCACCTACATGTGGGTACAGTGGGTTTGGGGGGGTTGGACGACTAAGCATTAAGCAGCACAATTGTAACAGGTAGGGGGGGGATGGGCCTGGGTCCACCTGCCTGAGGTCCACTGCACCCCCTAACAACTGCTCCAGGGACCTGCATACTGCTGCTTGGGAGGAGGGTATGACATTTGAGGGTGAAAATAAAAAGTTGTGAAACATCATATTTTTGTGGTGGGAGGGGGTTAGTGACCACTGGGGGAGTCAGGGGAGGTCATCCCCGACTCCCTCTGGGGGTCATCTGGTCATTTAGGGCACTTTTTGGGGCCTTATTCGTGAAAAAACAGGGTCCAGGAAAAGTGCCCTAAATTCTAGCTACAAACGCATCGATTATCGGCGAAAGGCGCCCATCTCTGTTCGGGTGATAACCACGCCCCAGTCCCGCCTTCACCACGCCTCCGACACGCCCCCGTCAACTTTGTCCGCATCCGCGACGGAGTGCAGTTGAAAGCGTCCAAAGTTTGGCTTACGATTATACCGCTTTATTTGTTTTTGTGAGAAAAACGCCCATCTCCCGATTTAGGTCGGAACTTGGGCGTTTTTCTCGTTCGATTATAAGCTGGACAGTATTTTAC
Source organism: Microcaecilia unicolor (assembly GCF_901765095.1). Lineage (NCBI taxonomy): Eukaryota > Metazoa > Chordata > Amphibia > Gymnophiona > Siphonopidae > Microcaecilia > Microcaecilia unicolor. The sequence goes on along the minus strand of NC_044033.1, from coordinate 223,658,804 downwards.
AAGTTTGGGCTACTATTAGGATGGGTAATTTTACTGCCAACTTCTATTGTTTCAACAGAGGTCCCATTTTATGCAATAGTAGCTAATAACCTGGATTAACTAAAATAACCTGCCTTTATTATTGTATGAATTTTTGTTTGTTTGTGACATTGATATCCCACATTATCACAGGCAAGTTTGATATCCCACATTATCACAGGCAAGTTTGAGTTCAATCTGTTTTCCAATAAACAGTATAGGATACATAACAGAATAATGCATAAGAAAGTCCAATTTACAATACAGTATCATAAACATACTGGGATAGCTATGGATGTTCAACATTTAGAAAATCTATTATGAATGAGAAATTGTACATGAATCAAAGAGAAAATTAATGGCAAATAGAGTAATAACCAATTCAGGTAATAATTAGTTTTTTTTGAGATATGGTTGTTCTTTGTGAGGGTTTGTTTGAATATGAACGATTTGAGGATTTTGCAGAATCTAGTATATTCCTGTATATTTCTTATTTTGGGTGGTAAGGAGTTGCACCATTTGGTTCCTAGGTAAGTGAAGTCTGCAGAGTGGACAGTTTTGTAGATCACTTTTTTGAAATTTGGAAAGTGTAGTCTGAGATAGTTTCTTGACTCATATTCACTGTTTCTTTGAGGTAAGTTTATTAATGGTACCATATAGTCTGGAGCTGTGCCATTTAGGATTTGAAAGATAAAGGTAGATAATTAGATGGTGATTCTCGCTTTCATGGGAAGCCAGTGTAATTTGATTAATAAAAGGGATGCACTTTCAGAATGAGAATTTTTGAATATGAACCTGGCTACAGTGTTTTGAGCTGTTTGGAGTTTTTTCAACAGGTGCTTCTTACAGCCAGCATATATGGCATTACATTAATTGAATTGGGATAATGTTAATGATTTTTCCAATAGTCTGAATGATTCTGATGAGAAATAGTTTATAGTTTCCAAAGAGACCTGAATGATTTATGGTAGCCCATATTATTTGTTACATTTGTACCCCACAGGTTCCCACCTATTTGCAGGCTCAATGTGGCTTACATAGTACCTTCAGAAGCGTTTTCCCAGTCGTTGGATAATAAATACAAAGTTGTATAGTGATCATATGAGGTATAAGTGGAGGGTCGGAATGGATGACGATTGTGCGTTGTCCTGTTCGATCATGCATTGTTGGTAGGTGAAGAAGGTTACATGGGGTCGTTGGGGTAGGCCTTTTTGAAGAGGTTGGTTTATTAATAACTTCCACCTAAACTCCGCAAAGTAGAAGCCAAAAAAAGGTCACATGTCTATTGGTATCAAGATACATTGATGATGGTGCAGGTATGAAAAATCACAAGAAATTTGTTGAACCCTAAAGATGGGAAGATGAGTATGGAATGACTCATTCAGCCAACTAGGAATAGATGCTGGTAGAGACTGCTCTATGGGCCACAGTTTGAACAGGATGATTGGTGGCTCAGAGGACATTGTCCTGCCCTATGTTAAAGAGGTAATGGGTTCAAATCTCTCTCTTCCAGGATGCCCCCCCCCCCCCCTTATTACTCTGCCATTGAGACAGACATGAGAAGCAACTGCTTGCCCTGGAATTTGTAGTATGGAGTGTTGCCACAATTTTGGTTTCTGCTAGTTATTTGTGACCTGGCTTGGCCACTGTTTGCAAAACAGGATAATGGTTAGATGGACCATTGGTCTGACCCAGTATGGCTACTCTTATGTTCTAAATTTGAAACATGATTGGAAATCAGTCATGGCAACAGAGGAGTGGCATGGAAGAGAAGTCAGATTGTGATATTTTGTACTCATAAAGACATTGAATAAATAGCTCTGGAAAGCTGGCATACTCATTGCTACATTGATCCAGCTGAGATATGAAGTGAGCATGTAGGAACATAATCTGAGATTCTTGGTCAATATAGACCAGATTTATCTGAACTGCTACAATGCTCATGTGCAAATATGAACAAGATGAGAGATCTGATGTTCAAAAGAGAGGTGCTGATTGATGTCAACACCAAGGTATTTAAATTATTCAACTCGAAGGTGATTTGGTATCCCAGCAAAGTCAGGGAAAATGAGAGACAGTCCTTTGCACCTTTCACTCAACAGGTGACAATTGTAGAAACATTCAAGATCAAGTGATTAGATTCAAAACAAAGAGAAATTGAGTTGAGATAATATTGAATCTAGGAAAGATCACGGGTAAGATAGTCTTGCAGAACAAATAAGAATGTCATCAGCATAGAAGTAAAATAAGACACCTTCTTTCTGAAGAACAGTGACAAGAGGACTAAGAAATATGCTGAAAAGAAGGCATGACAGCACCGAATCCTGAGGGACATCACAGGTAAGAAGGAGAGATTGGACAGAGTAGAGTAGAATGTGCACAGACTGAGAAAGAATTTAATACTGTGCAAGAGAGCTCTTAATTCAAAAGACAGCATTCATTTGAGTATTTATATACTGCTTAGACTTGTGCAGTTTGCAGGTTTACTTTCAGGTAGTGGGTCTGTCCTAGTGGGCTCACAGTCTAATTCTGTACCTGTACCTGAAGCAGTGGAGGGTTAATTGACTTGCCCCAGCTCACACTGAGCTGCAGAGGGAATTGATTCTGGTTCCCCAGGATCTCAACCCACTGTCAACCATCAGGCAGCAGCAGGAATTGAACCCACCTCCCCAAGTTCATATCCCACTGCACTAACCATTAGGCCACTCCTCCACTGTATTAGATCAAAAGCTGATGATAAATCCAAAGAGTTGCGAACAATCAGACACTTATCAAGGACAGAGTAAATTTGACTCAAGAAACTGCAGTGGTTTACACAAAAGCCTATCTGGAAGAAAGTTATTTTTTAAATCACATTAGAAATGAAGGACAGGCCTATAGTTTGCTGAAATTTAAGGGTCAACTGAGGGTTTCTTCAAAAGAGAGTTAAACAAGACATAGATGGAACCAAATGAGTTTTCATGATTCAAATGCAAATGAAAGAAACCAAACAGAACATTGTCTTTGTGTACATCCCTACAAGGTCCTGGAGATAACTTGAAGTGGACACACAGTAGAATCTTTTAGGAAGAGAAGGAATGTAATGCTCATGATCAGTTGAACATCTGGAAATGAAAATCTGCAGATACAGATTTATAATATGCAACACCATTAGTTAGCTAAGAAGGAAATTCCATGTATTTCTATAAGGTGATTTTTATATGTGCCTTGATAACTAAACACTGCACAGGTAAACATGACTACATTTTAGAAATAAAATGGAAACTTTAACTTAGATCAGCTGCCTCCAATTAGAATTCACTTGCATTTCTTATACTACTACAACCACTTATCATTTTTATAGCACTACTAGACATATGTAGCACTGTACGCTGAACATGTAAGAGACAGTCCCTGCTTGACAGAGCTTACAATCTAAGCAAAGACAGACAAATAGGACAAATAAGGCGTAAGGGAATTACTTAATGTAGTAGATCATAATATCCTACTAAACATACTAGACAGCTTTGGCATATGTGGCACAGTCCACAAATGGTTTCAAGGATTTCTGAAATCAACATCTTATGGAGTGAAAATGAAATGAACCATACCATCTCCAAGTTTACTGGACTATGGCGTCCCTCAGGGCTCTCCACTATCACCCATACTGTTTAACATAATGATGTCACCACTAGGTAACAGACTAGAAACAGCAGGATTCAAAATTCATATATGCTGATAATGTTACCATATACATAACCTTCAAAAAGAACATTCAAGGCATCTTACAAAAGGCAAAACTTGGCTTAAACTTGATGGAAACCTGGGTCTCAGAATCCAAATTAAACCTAAATAAAGAAAAAAAACTAAATTTGTGGTTCTTACCAACCTGTTTGACCAAAATGACTACAACAGTTTCACAAATGACAACACTTCATTCCCCATTGACAATAATCTGAAAATTCTAGATATAATTATAGACAAACATTTAACACTTGATACTCAATGTGCCTCAGTAATCACAAAATCTTTCAGGTTTCTTTGGAAACCCAAATGGATCAGACCCTAATTTTCATCAGAAACATTCAGACTATTGGTACAATCATTAACATTATCCCAATTCAATTATTGTAATGCCACATATGCTGGCTGTAAGGAGTAGCTGTTGAAAAAACTCTGCAGCCAGGTTCATATACAAAAGCTCTCATTCAGAAAGTGCCTCCCCTTTATTAATCAAATTACACTGGCTTCCCATCAAAGTGAGAATCACCATCAAATTATCTACTTTTATCTTTCAAATCCTGAATGGCACAGCTCCAGACTACATGGTACCATTAATAAACTTACTTCAAAGAAACAGTAAATCAGAGGCAAGAAACTATCTCAGACTACACTTGCCAAATTTCAAAAAAGTGATCTACAAAACTGTCTACTTTGCAGACTTCACTTACCTAGGAACCAAATGATGGAACTCCTTACAACACAAAATAAGAAATATACAGGAATATGTTAGATTCTGCAAAATCCTCAAATCATTTCTATTCAAATAAACCTTCATAAAGAACAACCATATCTAAAAAAAACTAATTATTACCGGAATTGGTTATTACTCTATTTACAATTAACCTTCTGCTTGCTTCATGTACAATTTCTCATTTATAATAGGTTTTCTAAATGTTAAACATCCATAGCTATTCCAGTACATTTATGATACTGTATTATAAAATTGGATTCTTACAACTGTTTATTGTAAACCACATTGATCTCAAACTTGTCTAGGATAATGTGGGATATAATTCTCAGAAATAAATATATAAATGTGGGAAAGGTAAAACAGACATGGGCACTGAACAAGTTAAAAGCAACCTCCAAAAGAAGGATTTTTAGCCTAGATTTGAAGACGGCCAGAGATGGAGCTTGATGTACTGATTCAGGAAGTCTATTCCAGGCATATGCTGCAACAAGATAAAAGGAACATAGACTGGAGTAGTCAGTGGAGGAGAAGGGTACAGATAAGAGAGATTTACCATCTAGTAAATGTAGGAGAGCAGAAAATATAAAACATACTGAATGGCAAAATCTATGAGGAAAGTGTTTCATTGATAAACCAAATTTAGGAGCAATTGATGTGGCCAGGGTACATAGAGCCACAATGGAAACTGACCACAGTTCTCTTGGTTTTCAGACCACTGCACTAACCATTACACTACTCCTCTACTCACTGGGTATTTGTTTGACAGGGATTTGGCACAAGATAATCAGTATAGGTCAGTGGTGAGACCCTGGCTAGAGTGCTGGGAAGACCACAGGTGGAACAAGAGATTATAATACAGATGAATACAGATGAAATTCAAAGGAAAATGAGCAAAATGGTATATAGACATGATAATCCATGTTTAGTGAGTCTGGAGAAGCTAATAATGTATTCTCAAGAAGAAAAAAGGCAAGAGGAGAAAGGATAAATTGGCAGTTCAAGACAGAGACCATCTATGAATCATAAGTGAGTCTCCGATAGGAACTAAGCCACTGTTCTACTTACTAGTACTTATATCTCCATGTGGGAAAAGTTGCATAGGACAGTGGTTCTGGGATTATTAAATTTCTCATTGTAACAAATCCCCCAATCATGATGTCTCCATCCTTGTGGTATCCTGGTTTTACGCTTTTATATTTCATTGGTGGAAGCTGGCCCTCACTGGCCTTCCATTCGATGTAGCAAAGTATGAAAATCAGGATCAGAGGAGCTGCCATCTTTCAGGATGTGAAACAGCTTTTTCTATGAAACAAACTCCTGCTTGCCCTGCTCTGCAATTGTGGTATGAGGGAGTTGGATATGAAAATAATGTCCACAGGTGTTGGATATGAAAATAATGTCAGGAAAAGTTATGTTATGACCAAGAATTTTCAAACTGCACACCAGTTAATCTGTGCAAAGACACACAGGAGGTTGAGGGAAGACAGCACACGTCTCATACTGATGTCACCCAGATCTCTGTATTATTAGCTGTGATTCAGCAGCTGGTGAGGGCACTGTTAAATCTTTATAGAGTCCTGCTCCTCAAAGGTTCATACTCAAGGGGTGTCTTCTGATATGTGTTAGAAAAGAAAACAACCTGTATTTAATTTCATTCTTAATATAATCAGATAGAAATTGCACATCCATTAACCAGCAATTATTAATTATATAGAGAGTCTTGGTGAGATGAAAATAATTGTAATCAGTGATAGTGTACACATGTCTACCATCAATAGCACTTTCCTGTTTTTACATTTTTCTTCCTCTACATATTACTTCATATTTTTATAATGTAATGTGGTTGTCATGGTCATACTTTTAAACAAAAGAAAATGTGATGAATAAAACCATAAACTTGTCAAGTAGAAAGAGAATTTTAGACACAGGTAAAATCACAACTTTCCTGCATGGGTTTGCTATTGACCAGATATGTGTTAAAGCAGGTTAGATGTGTTCACAGGAGATCTCTATTCTTTGAATGGCTCATTTCTTGACTAAAGTGTGGTTATCATTAGAGTGTCATGTCCCTTAACCTGCACTGGGCAGAGATTGGGCACTGCAATTTTGAAACAGGCGGCTCAGAGGCAGGAGGGAGTAGGCTGTCCACCTGCCTTCAATGTTAGGGTACCTTGAGGGGTCTGGGGGGTGAAGGAGAATTCCACTAGACCATCAAGGCTTTTAGTGGCCCCTAGAGGGTCTGGCCCATTAGTATTGGTGGGGGTTGGGGAGTCCACTAGACCACCAACAATGTTCTTAGGTGTGTGTGTGTGTGGGGGGGGGGGGTGTCCACTGGACCACCTGGGATGTTTTGGTTACAGGAGGGGGTCCACTGATCCACCGAGGAATTATGTTGGGGGGGGATTGGGAGGGTACGATCATCAACGGATATACACACAAGAGATGTGCCTACCAGACACTTCTTGTGGGCATGTGCCAGAAATGCTCGGACTCCTTTACTGATCAAAGCTGGAAACCAACAGTGTGCGTATAATGTGCATGCTACTAATGTTAAGCATTGATTGGAAATCTGATTCGCTATTGAGCCAGTGTTTTTCAAGCAATACTGCCTACTGTGCCGGAGTTCTGTACATCTGCCCCTAAGTCTTTAATAGTTTCTTAAATTTAACACAGGAATGCTCCATTTAGATTAAACTTGGGACTTTGTTCCACGAACTAGGAACATACCAAAAGAATGCACCCCTATGGGTAATATCCCAAAGTGTCTTGATCACTAGTGGAAGGGTCATGCGATCATTTTCAGATTGCAAGGGCTTCCTAAGAATGCAGGAGACACTTGAAGCCAAGTAAGAAAGCATTATGGGCTAGCATCAACAACTTAATATCCTAACATGAATCAGTAACCAATAATAATGAATGTAAAGAGATGCCATTGTATCATATTTGTGAGCCTAACACTCTGAATGTTTTGTTAAATGTAATAGCAACTCCTCCTTTTTTGCCATTGGATGGAGAGTGATAACAGTTACCCAACCAATTACCTTTACCTGTGATGCGGGATTACTACTTTTCACCAATCATGCTGTTTGCTTTCAGTGGCGTACCAAGGGGGGGCGGGGGGGGGGGGGCGGTTCGCCCCAGTGGCACGCCGCTGGGGGGGGTGCCACGCGCCTGTCGGCTCTTTGTTTTCATGCTCCCTTTGCCCCGGAACAGGTTACTTCCTGTTCTGGGGCAGAGGGAGCATGAAAACGAAGAGCCGGTAGGCGCGCGGCACCCCCCCCAGCGGCGTGCACCCGGGGGGGTTATTTCGCTGGGGGATCGGGGGGTTTTTTGCCGGTGGGGGGGTGTCACGCTGTTCCAGGGGGGCGCTGCACCCGGGGGGGGGGGGGCGGGGCGCATCGGCGATCCGCCTCGGGTGTCAGCTCCCCTAGGAATGCCACTGTTTGCTCTTTTGCTGACAAGGGAAGGGACTAACTAGATCAAAGGTAAAACAGTTTTATTAGAAGAGCAGGGTGTGGAATTCCAAGGAGGTTTAATAAACGGGAGTGAAAGTGAGCCTATTTAGTCCACTGTAAGCAAAGAAGACAATTAGAATAGTCTGTTTCACCTTCCCATCGCAGCCATCATCCTCGTTCACTCAAAACAAAGCAAGCCAAACGTTATGAGCTTCTGCATCCACATAGTTGTTTTTTTTTTTTTTATTGTTGATCTATCTGTAACAAGTCTAAAGCTGTTTCAGTTGGATAGGCAGTGCCTTAAAAGGTGGAGGACAAAAGTTTTTTTTTTAATACTTAATGGGCTACTTTGTAATTTTATTGAAAGCTTCCCATATCTAAAAAGCACCTCCAACGTTCTGAAGCTGACCGTGGCACACTGGAGTGAAGGGTTCGTAAGTTTGTCACCATCTCTCTCTGTCCCGCCCTCGCGTCAAAACGTCATGACGTCGAGGGCGGAACAGTGACAGGGAAGGGAAATCTGCAGAGTTGCCACGCAAAGGAGCAAGACGTTACACACATGAGATTGTTGTCATCCATCCCTCCCTCCCTTCCATTTCCACGTTCCCGCCCTCTGAATTTTAAAACTAATCTTCACTTACCAAATCGGGGTTACCGCGGCCGCCAACAGCGGTAAAAGGAGTGCAGGCTCGGCCCTTCTCGCTCTCTGAGCTCTAGTCCCGCCCTTGCGGAAACAGGAAATGAGGGCGGGACCAGAGCTCAAAGAGAGAGGAGGGCATAGCCTGCAGGCTTTTTACCGCTGCTGCCGGCTGCCGTAACCCCGATGAGATAAGTCAAGATGACTTTTAAAATTCATAGGGAGGGGGCTGGGGACTGGAATTGGAAGGGAGGGACGACGACCGTGGAACTGGGAGGGAGGGGGGACCCTGGAACTGGGAGGGAAGGAGGAGAGAGGACCCTGGAACTGGGTGGGAGGGAGGGGGACCCTGAAACTTGGAGGGGGGACCCTGGAACTGCGTGGAGGGAAGGGGACCCTGAAACTCAGAAGGAGGGAGGGGGACGACAATGGAACTGGGAGGGAGGGAGGGAAGGAGGAGGGTTCCCTGGCACACACTCTCATTCTCACACACACACTCTCTCTCACACAGACACACTCGCACCCAGTCTCACTCTCTCTCTGTCATGCACTCGCACATTCACCCTCTCTCTCACACAGTCACTTTCACGCACACTCTCTCAAACATACACACTCCGAGGAAAACCTTGCTAGTGCCCGTTTCATTTGTGTCAGAAATGGCCTTTTTACTAGTGTAGATATAAATATCATGAAATAACAATTGAATATCACTATAACAGCTTAAAAATTATTATAGCTGGTAGAAACATCAATTTTAAACTCTGTATTTTGTGCTCATTTTTCTACACAAAAAAACTAAATAAATACACTGTATACAATACAAATGAGCAAATTTCAGTGATGATATCCTGTTTCCTGCTGGGTTCATCTTAAATGTTGTTGTAATCTGCCTTGGGAAGCCTGCAGGCTTATTTTTTAAAGTGATCGCTGGCCATTTCCCGACATAAATCAGGAGATGGCCAGCGATCTCTCAAAAGCGGCGAAATCGGTATAATCGAAAGTGGCTTTTTTGACAGCTTTGCCGCTTTCCCGTCGCCTTGCTGGCGAAAGTTCAAGGGTGTGTGTCGGCGGCGTAGCAAAGGCGGGACATCGGTGGGCATGGGCGTGGCTACCAGATGGCCGGCTTTCAAGCTTAATGGAAAAAAAAAAGCGGCGTTCATCAGTATTTCGCCGGGTTTACTTGGTCCTTTTATTTTCATGACCAAGCCTCAAAAAGGTGCCCCAACTAACCAGATGACCACCGGAAGGAATTGGGGATGACCTCCCCGTACTCCCCCAGTGGTCACCAACCCCCTCCCACACTAAAACAATAAAACTAAAAACCTTTTTTGCCAGCCTGTATGTTGGGGCACCTTTTTGAGGCTTGGTCGTGAAAATAAAAGGACCAAGTAAACCTGGCGAAATACTGCTTAACGCCGTTTTTTTTCCCATTATCGGCGAAAGCCGGCTATCTGGTAGCCACGCCCATACCTGCCCATGTCCCGCCTTCGCTTCTCTACCGAACACCCCTTTGAACTTTCGCCAGCGAGGCGACGGGAAAGCGGTGATGCTGTCAAAAAAGCTGCTTTCGATTATACCGATTTTGCCGCTTTTCCCAGCTCGCCGGCCATCTCTCGATTTGTGTCGGGAAATGGCCGGCAATCACGTTCGATTATGACCTGGATAGTAACATAGTAGGTGATGGCAGAAAAAGACCTGCACGGTCCATCCAGTCTGCTGAGGAGGAAGGAGGTGTTTTAGAGAGCTCTGCTGACTTCCAGTGGAAAGGGAGTGAGACCTAGCTCCCTCCCCAAAGATGAGGAGGGTCCCTGGGGAGAAGGCCTCAGGAAAGTCCCAGGCTGTGGGGCCTCCTGGGGCCCGGGACCAGAAGGCCGAAAGGAGTGGCTCTCTCCCTGGTTTGACTACCGGGAGAAGGGAAAGGAGTCCAGTGGACCGAAGGGAGAAGCAGCCCAGTGGAGGTCACCAGAGCATTTCCCCCTCCATGGCCCAGCTTGCGGAAGGTAAGCGAGAAGACAGTGGAGGGGGGAGGAAAATAGTACAGGCCCCAGAAGGGCGCTTCCAAGGAAGGGAGAAGGAAGAGGCGATGGAAGTTTGCCAGAAGCCTTTGCTGGAGGCAGATGAGAGTGAGAGTGAGGAGAGTGGATCGTCAGATGAGGAGTTCCTTGAAGTGAGCTATGACCCTGATGATCCAGCAAGTAGTGTGGTAAATATTGTAAGACGAATTAAGCTGGTGGAAAAAGAAGTAGTGGAGCTAGGAAAACGTCTGAAAATGGCAAGAACTATGTGTAAATTTGCCCCAGCGGAGCACAGACAAATGTATGTTAAAGAGGAAGCCCGGATATCGAAGTTGTTGGGGAAAAAAGAACACTTGTTGAACTGTTTAAAAAAGGGCTCTGTGAATCCTTTGAAGGAGCTCTATGTTAACCGAGAAAGGATGGCTTCTATACCACAGTCTGGGGGTTCAGGAACACTACAGTTGCAGCAAGCTTCAGTGTCTTCAGCAGCATTAGAATCCAAAGAGTTGTCTGGGTTCAGAGGTGACCCCACTTTAAAATACATGAGACAGTTGGCAACACAGTCCAGAGCACTTACCCAGCAGCCAGAGGATAAGGAGGCAGCGGCAGGACATGGCTCTGAGGTGGGGGCTGGAGTAGAGATCCTACCTGTGGAGGGGAGGAAAGAACTCAGTAACTTTTCAAAACTCCAGATAATGGAGGCAGCAGAGGGAGACGCAGGTAGCAGCCTGTTTTCTACAGAGGTGGTGGTCGAAGTCTCAGAGGGCTTACCTGCAGTTGTGCAAACAGCAGAGACAGTTGCCATGAAGGAGGCCCTGTTGGAAAAGGGTCAGCAGAGGCAGACTCCGGTACTTTTGGCCGGGTCTGCAATGGCTGAAGTGGAAACCGAGGCAGCATGGCGTCTGGAGAAGCCCCTCCCACGAAGTCCGGGAGCAGGGGAGGTCTTCCCTGAGCATGGAGTAGCTGGCGGTTTACAGGAGAGGGGTCGGAGAGAGAGGAATAGGAGCGGGCAGCAGCCGGGAGCTCATTTGACCAGCTGTCCATTAAAAGAGGTGAAATCGGGGGATGCTAACAGCCAACCTGTGGCGGAATCAGGAACAGACAAGCCATGCCCCCGGGAAGCGCCAGCCATTGGGAGAACGCAGGAGGGACTGCACCAGAAGCAAGGGGGAAGTAACCCGATTGTTGAGAGCCTGTCGTTGACTAGAGAAGTGGACATGGCAAGTCCAACAGATGTGCAGCGGGTGGTGGAGCGGACCTGCCAGCAGGACGGCTGGGAGCGAGGAGCCAAGGGGAGCGGCGGAGTTCCGGAGGCTTCGCCCCTGGTGCCGGAGGTTGGAGGGAGTTCGGGGGCAGAGCGAGCAGGGAGTCTGGTATCGCCAGCTGCAGACCTGACTGGGCAGGAGCCAGAGTATCGCCAGGAGACAGAGGAGAGGAGGCGATTAGCCCAGAGGCTGGAGCCTGCAGTGGCAGGGATGAGCAGGGACGTTCCAGGAAGTGGAGATGGGCAGGACAATCAGTTGGAGGCAGCCCAAGCAGCAGAACTGACTATGGACGTTGCTGGATGTTTGTCTGAGAGGGAGGGGGCTGTGGATATTGAGGAAGGGAGAGGGATGAGGGGAGGGGCAGAGGGACAGAAGGGGGGGAGGCAGAGGGAAGGGCTGGAACAAGTGTGGAGGGGGGCAGTGGGGGCTGGGGTCCAAGTCCTTTGCGGTAGTAGTCCAGGGAGGGGGAAGGAAGGAGGGGGGGAGATCGGGTGGTTTTGAGGGCCCGGGGAGGGGTTGGGGGGAGCGGGGACAGGGGGTGGACAGCTGCCTAAGCGGCGACATGTGGTACAGCTGAAATGGATAGGGGAGGGGGCAATGCCCTCCAGGGATCGGGTCTTGAGGCTGGTGATGGGGATGGGGTTTATACCCGAGGACTTTTACGCGTGTATACACCCCATCAACATCCCAGAATATGACTTGAGCTTCATGACCCAGAGGGGGATGGAAATATTCTGGGAAAGGTACGAGGGGGTGAGGGGAAAGGGGGAGTGGCGGGACCTCAGGGCCATTCCAATCAGCAAGCCGGACCTGGTGCAGGTCACCCTACTCGTGAGAAATGAGTCTATCTTTGGGGCAGATTTAGCCTACTGGCTACAGAGGTACGCGGAGCTGAGATCCCCGCTTACAAAGTTACCGGATCCAAGCAGGGTTTGGGCAGGAGGTTGGGGAGCCCTGGTCAAATTGAGACAGGAGAGCCATGTGGTCCAGCACATTCCTTCGGCTGCCTTTATCGGTCGCGACAGGATACTGTGCTTTTACAAGGGGCAGCCGCGGCAGTGCTTCAGATGTGGTTCGTTTAGGCACTTCAGCATGTCATGCCCAGTGGTAAAGTGTGGAAGATGCGGGGATCAGCACGCCACAGAGGACTGCACCGCAATCAGGTGCAACCTCTGCGGCGGGTTAGGCCATGCATATCGGAACTGCCCTAGGGCGGCCCATAACGAGTGGGATATGTGGGGGAAGGGACAGGGAGGGGGGGTAAGGGAGGAGGGGATAGGGCAGGGGGTGATAGGCAGGGAGGAGCAAGGGGGGGAGAAGGAGGGGATGCAGGAGGGGGGGCGGCAGGGGGCTGGGTCAGGAGTGGAGCAGGGGGGAGAGGGGGAGTGGGTACAAGTGCCACAGAGGAAAGGGAAGTTTCGGAGGGGGGGGAAACTAGGGGTGGGCGGGGAGGGGTCGCTGCAGGGGAAGAGGGGGGGAACAGATTTCAGGTGTTAGAGGAGGAGGAGGAGGATAGGGAGGTTGGGAGGGAGGAACAGGGGGAAGGAGAAGAGGTGGAGTTAATGGAGGAAGAGGGGGCGGCAGGGGGGATTGGAGAGGGCAAACTGAAATATGAGGAAGCACTGGAGGAGGGTACTGGTGGTAGGAAGAAGAGCGGGAAGGCTCTGGGGGGAGGGGGAGGGGTGAGGGAGGAGGAAGAGGGAAGGGAGGGAGGGAGGGGAAAGGGGAGTAAGAGGAAAGCTGAGGGGGCTGGGCAGGTGGTGAAGGCCCAAGTGCAGGCTTGGGGGGACAGAGTGGAGCTAGAGGAGGATCTGGAGGACTTGGAGGACTTGGGGGAGGTGGAGGACTCGGAGGAAGAGGTAGGGGGTGGGGGGGAGAGGGGAGAGGGAGGGATCAGGGGGTGGGTCCGGATAGAGCAAAGAAGAAAGGAAGGAAGAAAGGGGGAGGGGGGTAAGGTGCAGACAGGACGGCTGCGGAGGGGGAGGGGGATCTGGCAGGGGATGACGTAGACTGCATAGCAGAGGACCTGCTTCAGGGTAAGAAGGGGGTATCCCAGGAGATAAGGAAAGAAGGTGGGAGTGAGCAGACCCGTGACTCGCAATGAGGATGGCAGGCTTAGTGTTGACATTTGCCACGCTGAATGTGGCCAGCATCGCCTCTCCAAAGAAGCAGGGTTTAGCATATGACTGGTTCGCGAGGGTCCAAGCAGATTGCTTCCTGCTCCAGGAGACTCGGCTGCGGTCCATTGAGGTGATCAGGCGGGCGAGGCGGGCCTGGAAGTGGGGTCCCTCGGTGTGGGGGTTGGCGGGGGAGAGGTATGGTGGGGTGGGGATCTTATTTAAGTCCCACCGGGTGAATATTCAGCGAGTGGTGGAGCTGGGGGTGGGGAGATGTCTTGTTGTGGATGCGATTTGGGAGGTTAGAGCACTGAGGGTGGTGAATGTGTACGGGCCCCAAAGCAAGAAGGAAAGGGTGCTCCTCTTTGGGAAGATCAAGCCCTACCTATACACTTCGCGCCAAGTAGTCTGGGGGGGAGATTTTAACACCATATTGCGGAAAAAGGATAGTGGGGGACGATCAGTACAGGTGGGCTATGACGGGGTGAGGCTGGCAGGGATCATGCGGGAGGCAGAGCTGGTAGACGCGCATGTGGCCTTCTATGAGGAACAGGAGGGGTTCACGTTCTTTCGAGGGCAGTGTAAGAGTAGAATCGATAGATTCCTGGTAAAGAAGGGGGTTTGTCTGGGGGGTCCACGAAACGTGGACGTGGACTTTTCAGACCACCACATGGTCCTCCTTCAGGTGGGGGGGGGGGGGGGCGGCAGCGCAGAGGCCAGGGGGGGGGTTATGGCAACTGAATTTAAAGTGGTTAGGTAGCGAGCAGGTGCGGGAGGAATACCGCCGGTTTTTGGAAGATCAGGTGTCAGTGCAGGGGGCATTTCAGTCATTGGGGGAGTGGTGGGATACAGTGAAAAGACGAACGCGGGGATTCTTTCTCAGACAGGCGAGAAGGGAGGGGAGGGAAAGGACAAAGTTGGGCATGGCGATAAAAAAAAAAGAGGGACACGCTGATTTCACAAGGGGGGAGGGAGGAAGAAATACATGATCTCCAAGCACTCCTGGAACAGGTACAGTACAACCGCTACACCTCCTTGGTGTACGAGCGGGACTTCGGGAAAATGTGTAGCCCGGACCCCTTCGCATGCTGCCGGGAGCGGAGGGCGCGCAGGGTGATGGAGGGGGTGCGGGACGCACAGGGGGTCCTGCAGGACACCAGGGAGGGGATTCTGGGGGCAGTGAGGGACCACTTTGCGGCGTTCCTTTCAGCCCAGCAGATTGATATAGAGCAGATGGAGTGTTATGTGGAAGGAACCCCGGGGATAGGTCACGGGGGACCCCAGCTTCAGGCCCTCTTGAACCCGTGGACAGAACAGGAGGTGGAGGAAGCCATCGGGGCGCTCCACAGGAAGACCTCGCCGGGGCCGGATGGGCTAACAACTGAATTCTACCAGGCCTTTAAGGAGCAGCTGGTGCCGATCCTGGTGCGGGTATGGGGGGCAGCCCAGTTGGAGGGTTCCTTGCCTAGTTCCCTGACAGAGGTGGCTCTTATCCTACTAAGGGGAAGGACCCGGCGATGCTGGCCAACTGGCGGCCTATAGCACTGCTTAATACAGATCGGAAAATTTTCGCGCGAATGCTATTCCAGAGAATGAGGCAGGTGTCTGGAGATTTGCTGGCAGCCTCACAAGCATGTGGGGTTAAAGGGAGAGGGGTCTTGGAAGCGGCAGCGTGGGTACGGGAGGGGGTAGAACGCAGTAGAGTGGGAGGGCATGGTAGGCTGTTGGTAACACTCGACCAGGAAAAATCGTTTGATAGAGTGCAGTGGGGTGTCCTATGGAGCATTCTGGAGTGCTATGGGTTTCCGAAGGGTTGGATAGAGCAATTACAGCTACTCTATCGGCATGCGGGGTGTTTTCCCCTGGTTAATGGGTGGAGAGGGCAGGGGTTTGAGGTAGGGGCAGGGTTCCGGCAGGGGTGCCCGCTCAGCCCGCTGTTGTATGCATACGCCATCGACCCTTTTATAAGACGGCTGGAGAAGGGGGGGGGGGCGGAGGGGCTGGAAGGGGTGGAGGTGGGGGACAATAGCCAGTTAAGGGTCGTGGCGTATGCAGATGACGTTACAGTGTGGGTAGCGGACCAGAGGGAGGGAGGTAGATTGCAGAACCTGATCCAGGAATACTCGCAGGCAACAGCGTCGCAGGTCAATTTTCAAAAGTCCAACAGCCTGTGGGTTGGGGATCAGGGGCTGCAGTTTGAGTTGGGAGGTAGGTTTCCTACAGCTGTGGAACGTATACGGGTCTTGGGAATATACTTTGAGAAGGGGGATTATAGGCTCTACAACTGGGATAGGTGTCTCCACGAAGTGAAGGGGAGGGTGGATAGATGGAAGGGGTGGAGAATGACCATGGGGGAGCGGGTACAGCTCATCAAGGCACACTTAGTTCCTTTGTTTCTGTTCGTCAGTTACATCTGCTTGCTGCCGGAGAGCCGGTACACGGCCTTGTATGGGGTGTTCTTCCGGCTGCTCTGGGGCAACAGGACGAATCCGGTAAAACGGAATGTTACATATCTGCCTAGGAGGGGGGTGGGGGGGGTGGGCATGATAAACCCAGTCCTGTTTTTCAGCGCTTTGTTCCTGCAGTTCAATCTCGGGAGGGCGGTAGGGCGGGAGCCACCGGGGTGGGCTAGGAGTGTCCTGCAGTGGTGGCCGAGATATTGGGACCTATGGCGGGAGGGGGGGAGGGTAGTGGCACTGCGAAGGGGGGCCCCGGGGAGGGGGTGAGTTATTGCAAGACCCTAGTGAAATTGGTGAGGGTGTGGGGGCTGACGGTGGGGGAGGTGAAGGCAGGACAACGGGGGGTCTGGATGGACAGAGTACGGGCGCAGGTGTTCTCAGCTCCTCTGGCGCTGAGGGACGCGCCGGCCCCACGGGTGCAGCAGGGGTTACGGTTGATTGCTTCGAACCGCATCCCGGCGAAGTATAAAGACCTGGCGTGGCTGTCCTTTCATGGTAGACTGTACGTCCGAGGAAATTTGAAATATCGCAATGTGCGAGATAGAGGGTGCCCACGGGAGGAATGTGCTGGAACGGAAGAGACGATGGAGCATTTCCTGGTGAGGTGCCCATTTACAGTCCAGGTCTCTGACCGGGTTTTCTCGTTGCTGCAGATCCCCAGTTTCCGCAACTACAGCTATGCGGACTGGGTGTACGGCCCAGAGGGTGGAGGGGGACGCGGGGATCCGGTAACACGCTTTTTGATTTCGGTGATATTGCGGTACTGCCTCTGGATGGCGCGCTGCAGGGTGTCCCTGTACCAGGAGGTCCGGCCGGCGGAGGTAGTCAGCTGGGATGTGGTAAGGGCGGTGCAGGAAGCGGCGAAGTGGGAAAGGGGGTGGGGGTGGCTTCGAGGTGGTGGAGACACTTGAGGCTTAAGCCGCCATGAGGGGACATGCTACCCAGGGGATTGTGTGCCAGTTGTCTGAACGGGTTTGTGGGATTTGGGGGGGGGGGGGGTCGGGGGGCTGATCCATTGTATTATTGAGGAGGGGGAGGGGGTGTACATGGATAGGCAGACCATGTCTAGCTAGGAGCTTGGGGTTTGATTTGCATGTCCTTTTTTCTTTGGATTTCTAATACACAGTTTCCACTGTACTATTGAGGAGGGGAGGGGGGTGTACATAGATAGGAGGACCGTGTATAGCTAGGGGCTTGTTTTTGATTTGTATGTTATTTGTTTTTAGTTTTTTCCAATAAAAAGAGTTTTCCAGTCTGCCCAACAAGGTAACTCATTTGTGCTACTTTTTGTATATACCTTACCTTGATTTGTATCTGTCTTTTTCAGGGCACAGACCGTATAAGTCTGCCCAGCACTAGCCCCGCCTCCCAACCACCAGTCCCTTGATTTGTATCTGTCATTTTCAGGGCACAGACCGTATAAGTCTGCCCAGCACTGGAAATACAGTGAGGCAGAATAATAGAATTCATTAACATCCAAAACTAATTTTTTATGTTTTAATCTTCTTTATTAAAAGCAAAACGTGTTGGTTGATAATCTTCATGCAGAACAAGAAAAAACAGTAAACCATCCAACATGGCACAATAAAAACTTTTACAGAGAACATACCCCAAGAACCCTTCCCCTCCCATACTCCCTCCCTATAAGCCCACCTGACTATTTCCACCCGCCAAAATAACACAACAGATGTACAGATCAGTAGGACTCAAAGCATTTCATAACAAGCACTGCCTCCACTGTATGCAAATCTCTCTCATGAATTTCATTGTCAATATCCTGACAAAACTGACTACCTTAGGTAACCCCAGGCCCAGATTATCCTACTATAAGAGGTAGACACGGTCATATAATTAACATTATAATTTTATTTGTATTTGGGTAATAACTGAGAAAATGCTATTAAAAATTGTATTACAAAGCATGAAGTTGACTTGGAGGGGCATAATCGAACGTCGCCAGCCAAATAGATCGCCGGTAATCTATGTTGGCGGCGGTGCTACAGCTGGCCGGAACCGTATTATCGAAAAAGATGACCGGCCATCTTTTTTTTTAAATACAGTTTAGCCCGGCCATATGCCTTGGAGTTCGCCGGGTTGGAAATGGCCGGGTTTGTTTTTCAGCGATAATGGAAAAAAATGCCTGCCATCTCCAACCCAGGGAAATCCAAGGCATTCGGTCGTGGGAGGAGCCAGCATTTGTAGCGCACTCATCCCCCTGACATGCAAGGACACCAGCTGGGCACCCTAGGGATCAGTGCGGTGGACTTCAGAAAAACCTCCCACATGCATAGCTCCCTTACTTTGGGTGCTGAGCCCCCCAACCCCCCCAAAACCCACTACCCACAAATGTATAACACTACCAAAGCTCTTAGGGGTGAAAGGGGCAACTACATGTGGGTACAGTGGGTTTTGAAGGGCTTCCATTACCAGCACAAATGTTACAGGTAGAGGGGATGGGCCTAGGTCCGCCTGCCTTAAGTGCACTGCGGTACCCACTAAAAGTGCTCCAGGGACCTGCATACACACAGGCCTCTAGGACTTGTTGCTGCTGTATAACCTTGGCACACCAGTTGACACCTAAAGACTAATCTATTTGAAAAAGTAAATTATTTGAATAAGCACCTTTACTCACAGATTAGCAGCAGGTCAGGACCTCTAATACCTCCCGCCTCCTGATGTATCTTCCAGTTTCCTTGTAGGTGGGACGCAGCAGAGGCAGCCTGTATTAATCATTTCCAGCTGCAATCTCTTTACCTGAGCAACAATACCGGCACTGCCGCCTGTCCGACACCGACCAGTGCTTAATTTACAAAAGTTTGTTCCCTCTGATATCAAAACCTGGCTACACCTCTGGGGATGGGGTCCCTGGTAGGGGGGCCCACAAATATATGTTTGCCTAGTGAGCCAAACCAAGAAACATGCAGAGTTTGTGCGACAAGCTCATTTTCGAAAGAGATGCATGCCCAAAAAGTGACATAAATCGGCATTTGGACGTCTTTGAGCCATAATGGAACAAGAAAAGACATCCAGGATTAAAACTTAAATGTTTTCAGCTAGACCTGTTTTTAATACGAATAAGGCAAAAAAAGGTGCCCGAAATGACCAGATGACCCCTGGAGGGAATCAGGGATGACCTCCCTTGACTCCCCCAGTGGTCACTAGCCCCCTCCCATCCCCAAAAATTGTGACTAAAAACATTATTTGCCAGCCTCAGATGCCATACTCAGGTGCATTACAGCAGCATGCAGGTCCCTAGAGTAGTTTAGCAGTAGGTGCAGTGCATTTCAGACAGGTGGACCCAGGCCCATACGCCCACTACCTGTTACACTTGTGGAGGAAACTGTGAGTCCTCCAAAACCCACCAGAAATCCACTGTACCCACATATAGGTGCCCCCTTCACCGGTAAGGGCTATGGTAGTAGTGTACAGTTGGGGGTAGTGGGTTTTGGGGGGCTCAGCACACAAGGTAAGGGAGCAATGGTCAGATGTGTGCCTGGGAGCATTTTATGAAGTCCACTGCAGTGCCCCCTAGTGTGCTCGATTGTATCCTGGCATATCAGGGGGACCAGTCTATTAGAAATGCTGGCTCCTCCCACATCCAAATGGCTTGACTTTGGACGTTTTAGACTTGGATGTTTTTGTTTTCGAAAATGGCCGAAAATCAAAGATATCCAAACTGCAAAACATCCAAATTGCAGGACAACCATGGTATTTTCGGACACAAAATATGGACGTTCATCTTTTTCCAAAATGACCTTCTTTCGAAAATGCCCCTCCACATATCCCTTCCCCCCCTCCTTCCAAGTTATCAGTGGTCTCTTGCCACCAGTTCCTGCTGCTGCTGTGCTACTTCTTTAGACGCATATAGCCCAGTACCCCCACCATTTTTACCTGCTGTGAGATATAATGGGGGAATAATATTTTTAATTTTTGTGAGGAATGGGAACAGTGCTACTCTTTATTCCTCAGTTTAATCACTGACCATAATCCCTTTCAATATCAGAGCTGCCAAGAGAAAGCAAGTTTTAAAAGGGAAATTTTCATTTCATGTTGTTCCATGCTTCCACAACCTCCTCCCCTTTTCTCATTCTTCTAATGAAATACCATATTTACCCCAGTGACTGCAAGTTTGGAACAACTTACCTACAACTGACCCAGCTCAATTTGCAATATTATACATTCCCACCCAGTGATTCTTCGATTGTTCAGTTGTGGGGAGTGGTTGATACATTCAAACCATAAGCACAAAAATCTGAAAATGATCTTTTCTTTGTTCTTGGTTTTCTCTTCCTAGCCTCACCTTTCTGCCACTTCATCCCTCTTCTCACCCCTTAGTACCATTGACTGCATAGGCGGTCGGTGGCCCAACTGTTTGGGGAGGCTAAAGGGACGGGGTTAGGGGTTGTGCCAGGGGCGGGGCTTACATCCATAATTGTCTGACAATACACAGAAAAAAAAATAAAAGTAAAATAGTCACAATTAATACCTTTTACATCAGATCCTCCAAAATATTATAAAACCATGTCTGATGTTATGGCAAACAAACTAAAATTAATTTAAAGTGTTGATGTCACCTTAGTATGGCCAACACACAATCTCTCCACTGCGAAACACTATACACAAACTTGTGCAAAAACACACTCAGAACCTTACCAAACCATAACAGCAGTAATTCCAAGGACAGGACAAGCTACAATCTTATGCGTGGAAAGGCAGCACTGTAATTACACCAGGCTCTAAAACACCAATACATTACCTAGTGAAAAAAACAAAACCAAAAGGGCTGCAAATAGTACACGCCAGCAGAATACTGCACCTTGATCACACTTGAAAAACACATGACAACAGATATGAGAAAAGGAACTTGAAATCAAAAGATATGAAGGCAAAATATTGAACTGGAAAGTTACCTCAAGTAGTCAGACTCTGCATGCAGCAATACTAGATAAATTGAAAGTTATCACAGATGCACATTTCCAAAAGTTGACATATCCCAATTAATAAATTCTGAATAAAATACTTTTTTCTACCTTTGTTGTCTGAGCATTTAGTTTTTCTATTCGCTTTCATCCCAGTGTCTTCTGTTTTATGGTGTCTCCTTTCCATTTGATATTTTTGCATTCACCATGTCCACCATCCTCCTGTGTCCTTATGCGTTCTGTCTAGCCCATCTGTAGCCCTGTCCCTATCCTTCCTCCATTTGCAGCACATGCCCTCAAAGCTAGTCCTTAAATTCAGCAGTTTCCTCTTGTGACAAGGCTACTGCCTGGGTGGCTAGGATGAAGCATTTAGACCCTGAAATACAAGTACCAGAAGCCATTGCAAGGAAGGAGGTAGAGAGTAGTCTGGAGACAAGGGAATGGATTCCCAGCTCCAGCAGAGGGGGCCAGGGGGATAGCCAGGCTGATCCTATAATTTTGTCACCCACTAGGGGGAGGCGGAGGGAAGAAGCTCAGTTCCCCTGGATACGCAATCAATATACCATGTGGCCTAGCTGGAATAGAGAGGGGCCCATAGAGAGGGAAGAAGGTGATTGGATGGATTATATGGAAGGAGGGGTAGATAAGAGGGGAGAGGAATCCCAGAAGGGAGGAGAAGCCTCTATGGCGTGGGAGAGTTCCAAGGCAGGGATGGCCAGCGCCTGAGGGTTTGGAAGGGTGTTGGAGGTGAGAGAGGTGTTGGAGGTGAGAGTAACCTGCTTTATTAGAAGCCTGATGTATTTGGAAACCTGCTTCATTTACCTGCTTTATTGGAAGCCTGACTCATTTGGAAACCTGCTTTATTCCCCTGCTTTATTGGAAGCCTGATTTATTTACCTGCTTCACTGGAAACCTATGTGGTTGGAACCTGTTTGGGGATAACGTATGTACTGAAGATGGTGACAGCTGTTATTGGCTCAATAACAAAAATCGTTTGACCTAGCCACTGTCTGCAATTGTGGTGTGATCTGGAAAAATGGCTGGTGGATGGCTCCACCTTGATGGGGAGCAGTGGACCCTTTTCACACCCTTTATCCATATTCATCATTTCTCCTTACTCCCCTCCATTCATGTGCATTTACTTCCTCTTTCTTCTCTCCCCTCCCCTCCATCCATGTCCAGCATTTCTCCCTTCTTCCCTGCTCACCACTCCATCCATGTCCAGATTTCTCCTCTCTTCCCTCCCCTCCATCCATGTTTCATGTGCATATCCTTCCTATCTTCCCTCCCCTCCATCCATCCATGCCCAGCAACTCTCCTCTCTCCCCTCCATTCATCCACCCATGTTCAGCAACTCTTCTCCCTTCCCTGCCCTCCATCCATATCTAGCAAATCTCCTCTCTCCCCTGGCCCCTCCATCCATCCATCTAGCAAATCTTCTCTCTCCCCTGGCCCCTCCATCCTTCTATATCTAGCAATTCTCCTCTCTCCCCTGCCTTCCCCTACATGTCCAGTGATTTCTCTTCTCTCCCCTGTCCTCCCCTCCCATCCATGTCCAGCGATTCTCCTCTGCCCTCCCCTTGCCCCCCTCCCATTGTGAAAATGAGGCTATTGTGAAGATGAAGCTCCCACCTCAGGATCCCAGGTACCTCTTTCACTCAGGGTGAGCTGGTTCTCAGTATGCAGATTTTATGCAAATTAGTCTACTACCCCTTTTTACTCGGGGTGACCTGTTTCTCAAAAAGGCAAACATATTCAGGTCTCATCAACAGGATTTTTCTCATACAAATCTTTATTCCCGCCTCTGGGGCACACTTCTTTTAGCTTAAAACACTTTCATAAGGTTAAACAGTTCTTCCAGCTTAACCAGTTCTTCCTACTCAGTGCAATCTTCCAGCTTAAACATTTCTTCTTGCACAGTTCAAACCCAACAGATTTCCTCCCCCTGAGCCCTCTCACACAGGCATTTGGGCTCAGTACTAACTCAGTCCTGGACACACAGTCCCTCCTTGTAGCACACAGCTCTAGCCACACAGTCTTTTCTCAATATTAACTCAGTCCCGGACACACAGTCCCTCCTTGTAGCACCCAGCTCTAGACATACAGTCTTTTCATCTTGGACACCCAGTCCCTCTTCACTGTTCTAGACACACAGTCTTTTCATCTGGGACACACAGTACCTCTCTGAACACACAGTTCTTATTCTTGATACTCTAGGGCCTTCTTACCCCAGCCAGCTTCCTTCTTGGGAACACACAGTTCTAGACACCCAGTCTTTTCATCTGACACACAGTCTGTTCACCACCAGGCCATAGGGCTCAGCCAGTACTTCTCATGGGGGCTCCTTCTGCTTCAGCTACCAGCCCTCTTCTTTAGCTGCTAGCTCTCCTCTTCCCTCACAACTCAGGTGGGGTATTAAGTGGTTAATGGCCACACAGGACCCAGCCCATAACCTGCTGCACCTGTTTCTATCCCCAGGATTCTCCTCGGTCCTAGCGACCTCCTGCTATACACCCCTTACTGGCTCCCTTTAGTGACTCACTCAGCCCTTCTCCCTGGACATTTTAGGGGAACAGCGCCCTCTAGGGGCCTAACCAGGGTAGGACAGCCTCTTCCTTCTCACACCATCCATGTCCAACGATTCTCCTTTGCCCCTGCCTTGTGCTCCCCTCCCATCCATGTCCGGTGATTTGCTCCAGCCCCCCCTTTCAACCCCCCAGTTTGAGATGTAACCCAGCCCCACCTACCTGTCCTCAGCTCCCCGACAGCCCACATTCCGTTCCTGCCGCAGCTGCCCTGCATTTAAAACCTGTTATTTTAAAGTCGCAGTGGCGGCTCGCCTTCAGCCTTTCCATTCCCACTCAATGTCCCGCCCTCGCGGAAACAGGAAATACCTCATCAGAGGAAGGCGGGACACTGAATGGGAAGGGAAAGACTGGACTTGAGCTGCTGCTGCGACTTAAAATAACAGGTTTAAACGCAGGGCGGCTGTGTTGGGAATGGAATGGAAAGCATGTCGGGGAGTTTAGAGCGGGCTCAGCTGGAGGGCGAGAGGCGGAGACGGAAGATACAATTTTGAGGAGAAAGCAGGTGGGGAAGATCACAGCTGGGCTGGGGAGGCTTAGCCTCCCCAAGCTCCTTATACGGGGCCTCTATGATTGACTGAAAGCTTGTTAACTGGTTCTGTTTCAGTTGTTAAGGGATGTTCCAGACTGCTGTACTATCAACTCGTTCCAAAGCTCAGCGTTTGAGATCTTGTTAACTGGTTCAGTTTCATATTTTAA
This sequence comes from Microcaecilia unicolor, assembly GCF_901765095.1. Lineage (NCBI taxonomy): Eukaryota > Metazoa > Chordata > Amphibia > Gymnophiona > Siphonopidae > Microcaecilia > Microcaecilia unicolor. The sequence goes on along the minus strand of NC_044033.1, from coordinate 223,634,182 downwards.
GGAAATGTTCATGGATGTTGCAGGCAGCTGTACTTCAGTTCGACCCACATCAACAATGACCTTGCATAGTCTACTGTCACTCCCTATTTGAGTATGGTCTGAAGGAATGGGTAATAAGGAAAACAATTATTTTATTTTGTTCTGTTAAACTGTTCGTGAGCCCTTGTGCCCAGGCCGAGGCATTGGAAGGAGCTTGGCCAAGGCCCAGGGTGGACCAAACAGGCGCTAAGCAAACCCCAGCCGCAAAGCCTCGCACACTCAGGACAAACTAGCACCACCAGAAAAGGGAGATATACCACTCAGGTGGGCCTCACAGCTGAATGGGAACCCACTCGTACAGAGTCCAAGCGTGCAGGACTCACGGCCGAACTGGAACCGAGTCACACACTGGGGAAGGGAAAAAGAACAAGTCTTTTTCTGCATGATGCGTCCATCCACAGAATGAGCCCCAAGGCTCTGCTGCAAGAAGGCCCCCTTTCTATTAAGCTAAAACATATCCAGGAATCTATATGAGAATTCAGTCACATGCTCTCAGTTTAGTAAACAAACCACTGGCCAGGTGGCTTATCTCCCGAACCTCAAGCATACCCTGCCTCCCTCCTGCACAAGCTGGCTTCAGAGACATTCCAAACTGTTCTTGAGATGTGCCTTATCTCATACATTGTTCTTGAGTGTGCCTTATCTCATACCAGCCTGTTCTTTGAGATATACAAGGAAAATCACTTTTGGTCAAAGACAGAAGATTTTAAAAATGTATTATCATTCAAAGCAAGATTGAAAAGCAATTTTAAATATTTTTCATCACACCTGCTGTAAATGTCACCACACGCCACTGTTTACATGAGTTTACAGCACAGAAACAGAGAAAAGCAAGACAGACGAAGTACTTACAGCCTATCAAGTCTGCCCATTCATAACATCTACTGTCCACAGGGAGGGGGCTTATAGAAGGAGAGAGACCAGATTTGGGGTGTGAGGAAGAAAAGGCTTAACCTGTAGACTAGGTGAGGTCAGAGGGAATTTAACCCGGTCTGTCAGATGCTCATTGTGAGCAATCGCTGAGCCCGTTGTAGAGACTAACTGCTTTTGATCAGCTGCTTTGAGCCACAGCACACCGAAAGTCCACCAGGCCTATAACACGTGGGTGCCTGCGACCTCAACCATGTTGTTAACGGCCCAACTTGGCGATCGACGTTGTTAAATGGTCCATCGGCGATCGATCGACTTCACCTGCCTTTAACACCATTAACTGACTGGAACTACCTCGTTTTGCCACACATTCTCTAAACTTCAATAGCCCTAAATTGATACTTACCCCGATTTTGCTTTGCGATTGCATCTTAACTTGCGGTCCGTGCTTGCCTCCGTTTCAGCTGATCGCTAACGGTTGCTGGGACCAGGATTGCCTCGTTTGACACTGATTCTCTACTTCAATGTGCCCCAAACTAACTTTATTTGCCCTGTCATTGCTATGCTACGCGATTTCATCTTGGATCAGCGGATCGCGTTTTACCTCCGTTACAGCTGGTTGCTAGCGAATGCTGGGCACATTTGTCATCTGTGCAACTGGCTGACGATGGTTACCGATGGTTGCTGAGCCTTGCTGGGCTGACTGCCACACATTTGCTGGAATTATCTTCACAACGGCTGATCTTTCGCCGAACCTGCACTAAATATAACATCGGGCTGCCGACTCTGTAGGCTGTGAGAAGTGCCGGTTGATGAGAGTGAGTGAGCGACAGATCCGGCGACAGTGAACTGCTTCACGTGGTGGTCTCTGTGCCGACGGCGTCCCTGGGGTTCATCTGAACTGAGATTCGAGGGCTGGATGGTCGCGATTATCTCCCATCATATTTGCCTATCTGAACCTCCCCTTTCCACCCCCTTCAGCTTATTCTGAGCATTTCTGTACCATAATTTGCTATTCTTATGGCTCCTGTACACCTGCTCTTCTTGGCACTATCCCTTCCCAATCTGTTTCTCCTTATGAAACCACTTCCCACCGTAGGAACATATTGTCTTCCCTCTATATTCATCACCTCTCTATCCCTCTCTTTATCTCTCATACCCTTCATCTGCTTGCCCTAACTGAAATCTGGATTTACCCCAAAGACTCTGCTTCAGTTGTGGCCCTATGTCATGGAGGTTATCTCTTCTCCCATACTCCTCGCTCAGTTGGCCGTGGAGGCAGTGTCAGGCTACTACTCTCACCCTCCTGTAAATTTCAACACATTCTTCCACCTCAGTCTCACTGCTTTTCTTCCTTCGAAGTCCACTCGATCCATCTATTTGCTCCTCTACCTCTCCGGGTAGCAGTCATCTATTGACCCCCTGCTAAATCCCCCTCTTCCTTTCTCACTGACTTTGATGCCTGGCTCTCCTTCTTTCTTGAACTGTCATCTCCTTCCCTCATTCTTGGGGATTTTAACTTTCATATTAATGACCCCTCTAACTCATAATTATACTTCTCAATTTCTTGCCTTAACATCCTCCTTCAATCTTCAACTGTGCTCCACCGCCCCTACTCACCAGAATGGCCACTGTCTTGATCTTGTATTCTTCTCCAACTGCTCACCCTCCAATTTCCTTGCCTCAACTCTTCCCCTATCCTCCTCAGTCCCGTCCTATTCTAACCAACGTTTAGGAATTTACAGGCTATTAACCCTTCTACCCTGTCCTCCAGTATCTCTAATCTTTTCTCTACTGCTATATCAACCAAATCTGTCAATGAGGCCGTCTCTTCCTATAATACTACTCTGTCATCTACTCTGGAAACTCTTGCTCCTCCCTTGTCTCGTCCTGTAAAACGTGCCAAACCCCAGCCTTGGCTGACCCCTACTTTCCGCTACCTACGCTCTTGTGCCCTCTCTGCTGAACGCCTTTAGCTTAAATCTCGTGCCCATGCTGACTTCTTACACTTCAAATTCTTGCTGACCTCCTTCCAATCTGCTCTCCAACTTGCCAAACAGGATTATTATATCCAATTGACTAACTCTATTGGTTCGAACCCTCGATGTCTCTTTGCCATGCTAAATTCTCTCCTCAAAGTGCCTTCTCCTCCAACTCCCCCTTCACTTTCTTCCCAGACTTTGGCTGATTACTTTCACGATAAGGTTCACAAAATTAAACTTGAATTCGCAACCATCTCTCCTCCACCCCCGCTTCCCTTAGTCCACTCTCTCAACCCTCTTACCCCTGCCTCCTTTTCTTCCTTTTCCGAAATCACTGAAGAATAAATGTTACTTCTTCTTTCATCCTCAAAACTAACCACCTGCCCCACTGACCCTATCCCCACTCATCTACTCAACACTATCTCTCCTGCTGTCACCCCTTTCATCTGTCATATCCTCAATCTGTCACTTTCCACTGCGACTGTCCCTGATGCATTCAAACATGCCATAGTCACCCCACTCCTCAAACAACCTTCTCTGGATCCTACCTCTCCTTCCAACTATTGCCCCATCTCCCTCCTCCCTTTCTTATCCAAGATACTAGAACGTGCTGTTCACCGTCGCTGCCTCGACTTTCTTTCTTCTTAAGCTATTCTTGATCCACTCCAATCTGGCTTTCGCCCCCTTTATTCAACTGAAACAGCACTTGCTAATGTCTCCAATAATCTATTCCTGGCTAAATCCAAAGGGCTCTACTCTATCCTCATCCTTCTCGATCTTTCTGCTACTTTTGACACTGTTGATCACAGCCTACTCCTTGGCACGCTGTCCTCACTTGGATTTCAGAACTCTGCTCTTTCCTAGTTTTCTTCTTATCTCTCTCAGCGTACTTTCAGTGTATACTCTGGTGGATCCTCTTCTTCCTCTATCCCGCTCTCAGTGGGTGTACCTCAAGGATCTGTCCTAGGACCTCTCATTTTCTCCATCTATACTTCCTCCCTAGGTGCTCTGATCTCAGCCCATGGTTTTCAATATCACCTTTAAGCTGATGACTCCCAGATCTACCTCTCCACACCAGAACTCTCGGCAGAAATCCAGGCCAAGATATCTGCCTGCCTGTCTGACATTGCTGCCTGGATGTCTCACCGCCACCTGAAGCTCAATATGTCCAAAACTGAGCTCCTTATCTTCCCACCTAAACCAACCTCTCCCCTTCCCCCACTCTCTATTCTGTCGACAACATGCTCATTCTTCCTGTCTCATCTGCTTGTAACCTTAGGGTCATCTTCGACTCCTCCCTCTCCTCTACACATATTCAACAGATTGCTAAAACCTGAGCCATTACGTCAAGCTCCATCCCTGGCAGCCTTCATTAATTCCTAACTTGTCACTTGCTTGTAACCTTTATCTTGTCTTCCTCTCTTCAATAGTCCCTTTTCCCTATGTGTCCTATTTGTCTGTCCTACCCTTATCCCTTATTTGTCCTGTCTGTCTGTCCTGATTTAGATTGTAAGCTAGTTTGAACAGGGACTGTCTTTTCATCATGTTCAATTGTGAAGCGCTGCATACGACTGGTAGCGCTATAGAAATGATTTGTTGTAGTAGTAATAGTATCCCTTCCTCTCACCTAGAGATCCTATGTACCTGTCCCAAGCTTTGAATTCATAAAGAGGCCATTCTATGAATTCAACACAATTTCCATGAAGAAGTATTTTCTCAGGTTACTTCGGGATCTATCCCCTTTCATCTTCATCCTATGCGACCACATTGAGGAGCTTGTTATCAATTGAGGCTCTCCTCCTGTGCACTTATGCTGTGGAGGTATTTAAAAATCTCTATCATATCTTCCCTAAGCATCAATGGATATATGTCATCTCACCCCATCATTTTCTCTACCTTTAGTTAGCTCCTCATGAACACAGTCCTCTGAAAATTGTTAAGGGTCTACCACACCTCCATTCCTATTTGTGTTTGTCTTCTGCAGTCCTGCTCCCTGCCCTTCAGCTTTGAATACAAACCACAAGTATTTATTAAATAATTCCACCTTATCTTTATCAGCTTCTAATATTTTCTCTCTTTCACCTTTCATTCTCACAATGCCACTTTTATACTAACTCCTGCCACTAACATATCTAAAAAAAAATGTCTTGTCCCCCATTTTACTGTATTAGCTTGTTTTCCTTCAATTGTTTTCCTGACTACTTTACCAGCTTCTTTTAGCTTTTTCACATATTGTCATCTATCTTCTTCTTTTCCAGTCTCTTGTAGTCAGTGGTCTGCTGGTAAATTTTTATCAACAGGCTTTTTCCCCAGTCCACCTCTGTGCCCCCTCCCCCAAATTGCAGAGTTGGCTATACCCGGGGAGAGAGCTTGGGGGGGGGGGGGGGGGGGGCAATGCATTACTCTCTCCGGGAAAACATTTTTTAAATGCTCCCATGTTCCAATCTAATTCATGTTTAATGTGGGATAAAGTGCCATAAATAAGTAAATAAATAGATAGGAACTCTGAACGTTGAGCACCTTATTCCCATAACATGATGTCTGTTCTAGAAGCCCTTTACCAGGAGAAAAAAAAAATCTCTGCACCAGTAACAGGGTTAGGTGTCCCATTATCCAGCCCCTCCAAATGACACACTGATTACGATTTATAACAAATTACTACTCTACCTGTGAAAAGTTATTCTCTTATTATACTTCCTCTGTGTACATCCCTATGTACAAGCCTGCAACATTTAAAAAAATGTATCTTTTTTTTTTTACAGTATCCTCCTCACCTACCTATTACAGACCTTCTCCCTGCTTCCCCAAGCTGAAGGTTCCCTCCCACTCCCAGCGCATACCTGAAGGCAGGATCCCTGGTGGTCTAGTGGATTCTTCGGGACAGGAAAGATCCCCTGTCTTTTCTGTCCACTGCTGGTGTTGACCCTCCTGCAGCCGCACCTTCTTTAAAATGGTCGCCGAGACTTACAAGAAGGCCTCGCAAGACTTCAGCGAACGTCTCGCAAGGCTGCCCCTGGATGTCTCGGCAGCCATTTTTAAAGAGTGATGCGGCTGCAGGAGGGTCAACACCAGCAGTGGACAGAAAAGACAGGGGATCTTTCCTGCCCTAAAGAATACAGGTATATGCTGGGAGTCTCTGACCCTTCAGCTCGGGGGGGGGGGGGGGGAGGAAGGAGAAGCAAGCTGGCTCGCACTTCCAGAACAACCGACTTGCAAGATGCCGGCTCCAGCACACCACTGCTTGTACTTTATGAAGGCTAATCTCTTTTTCTTTCCTTTTCACCTACTACTAACATTGGTACCTTCATAAGAGATTTACTCCCTAAATGGAAAATGGGAACTGAGAATAAGAATTTTCTTTCTTTGTTTGAAGACATTTTCCCATTGATAGTTAGTTTGCCGTGGACAGCATTTTTTAAGTGCTAACCATAGCGGGGGATGGCTGCTGGGGCTTAGTGGGTTCCGGCCAATATTAATCCAGAGCCTGCATAAAACAGTTGTGCAGACTCTGGCTGAATATTGACCAGGACCCACATAACTTTTAATGTGCTTTTAATGCCACCATCCCCCTCCTAGCACCCATCTACCTCCCCACCCTCCCTTCCTCCAGAACAAAAAATATATATGCCAAACCACCCGGAAAGACACCAGACCCCAACTCTTCATCCCCCACCTCCAAATTAAATTAAAGATCCAAATCAAAGATAATTCCACAAATTTGAATTAGCATAGCTTTAACTTGCACTGAATTAAAAAAAACAAACAAACATTCATTTTAGTTGTTTTTTGTTATAGATTTCCTGCTATTCATATCAGGCCTTAATAGGATAATGCGACATTTGGACATAAAGATACATCCCAGCAGTCCAGCACTGGAAGCTTGTATGGCAAATATCTCCACTGCTACCATGTATTTTCCTCTTGTGCTCAGATATGTTGGGATAAAAGTTATCCAAACACTGCAGAACACCAGCATGCTGAAAGTAATGTACTTGGCCTCATTGAAACTCTCAGGTAAATTTCTTGATAAGAATGCAGTGATGAAGCTGATAGAAGCCAGAAATCCTAGGAAACCTAGAACACAGTAAAATGCAATCATTGACCCTTCATTACATTCAATTAGTATTGCCCCAATCTCTGATTGCATATTATAATAGGGGAATGGGGGAGCAGAAAACAACCAGATGAGACAGAGAATAAATTGAAAAAGAGAGCAGGAAAGTATTATAGTATATGAGATCCTAGAACCCATCCATTTCCGGAGCTTGCTTCCAGGCTTGGTTGCATGAAAGGCCATAACCACAGTGATGGTTTTTGCCAGAATAGATGAGAGAGAGATTGAGAAAGTCATCCCGAAGGTAGTATGACGGAGAATGCAGGTGACGGGCTCAGGACGGCCAATGAACATCAAGGAGCATAGAAAGCAGATCATAAGGGAGATGAGGAGGATATAGCTGATGTGCCGGTTATTGGCTCTCACAATAGGTGTGTCTCTGTAATGAATGAAGATTCCCAGAATGATTGCATTGATAAGAGAGAAGAAAATGCAGCTGGTAGTCAAAACTATCCCAAGAGCCTCTTCATAGGACAGGAAAATTATCAGTTTTGGTATACATGTATCTCTCTTATGATTGGGCCAGTGGTCCTCTCGACATTTCACACAGTTGTCCATATCTGAGGAAGATGAACATTGTCTCAATATCTCATAAACAGCATTGATTTTGGGATAGTGCATGATCCTTTCATTAATTCTCTATACTTCAGACTTCGGCAGATAATGTTGCTCTATAATATCCTGAAGTTTAGAATAGTGAAATAGTTTTGATGCACATTAACCAGCTACAAATCAGAATCAGTATGTATAGTATACTTACACTTTGCAAAGAATAATTTCAACTCATCTCACTAAATTAAAAAAAGCACATTTTTATTTTTGTTACATTTGTACCCTGCACTTTCCCACTCATGGCAGGCTCAATGCGGCAGGCAATGGAGGGTTAAGTGACTTGTCCAGAGTCACAAGGAGCTGCCTGTGCTGGGAATCGAACTCAGTTCCCCCGGACCAAAGTCCACCACTAGGCCACTCCTCCACTCCTTCTATTGTTTCCTGTATACCTTATCCCTTTTCTTTCTTTCTGATTTTCAGTGTTATTTACTGGTTAGTGGGCCCAAAAAGGGGGGCACGGCCATGGGAGGGTCATGGGAGGTTTGTGAGTGTTCCTTTTATATATGTGCATTATTATTCAATAAAGGGGATCCATGCCTAGTTTAGACACTGAGATTTCTAATAAGGTTTCATTGGTGTAAATGGTCATGCCTAAATGTAGCTGTAGTTCCTGGTACGGAGCCTATTATACAAAATTTTAAGCGTTGGACCTGATTCCCATGACCGCAAACCCATTTTGGGTACGCAAGTTGGAATTTACGTTTGCCTTTTTTTATAGAATATGCATAGAAAGAAGCATGGGTATTTACTGCCATTTTGAAGGAATTCACTCAAGGCATTGTGCAGTAAGAATAAATCAAACATGAGCAATAGACAATTACAGCAGTCTTCAAATAACAATACAAAGTATGGCATAGTATACTACTTAGAATGTCAAGAAAATGTGTAATAGAACATTTTAATTGACAGTGTAGGGTATAAGCAAAGATGCCACATATAGATAGGTAAGAGAGTAAGAGGTGTTAGAAAGTAAGGCGATTAATTTAAAGAAAGGTACACAAAAACTCAAGAACAGGAACACGGGAAGGAATACCGGAGGAAACTGAAAGAAGCCAAGAGAGAGATACGTCTGGCGAAAGCGCAAGTGGAAGAACTAATGGCTAGAAATGTAAGGAGGGGTGACAAAAAGTTCTTCAGGTATATTAGTGAAAGGAGAATGACTAAAAGATACTGCGAACCGCTATGTAGATAGTGATGAAGAAAAAGCAAATTTGCTAAATAGATACAGTACTTTTGTTCTGTTTTCACAGAAGAAAATCCTGGAGCAGGACCGCGATGGACTTGAAAAAGTACAAATGAAAATGGAGTGGATACAGCATCATTTACAGAAGAGAGTGTGTATGAACAACTTGTAAAGCTAAAGGTGGACAAAGCCATGGGACCGGACGGGATCCACCCCAGGATATTAAGGGAGCTCAGAGAGGTTCTGGCGGGTCCTCTTAAAGATTTGTTTAATAAATCCTTGGAGACGGGAGATGTTCCGAAAGATTGGAGAATGGTGGAGGTGGTCCCTCTTCACAAAAGTGGTGATAGGGAAGTAGCTGGAAACTACAGGCCGGTAAGCCTCACTTCGGTTATTGGAAAAGTAATGGAAGCGATGCTGAAGGAAAGGATAGTGAATTTCCTGGAAGCCAATAAGTTGCAAGATCCGAGACAACATGGTTTTACCAAAGGGGAATCGTGCCAAACGAATCTCATTGAGTTTTTTGATTGGGTGACAGGAGAATTGAATCAGGGACGAGCTATGGACGTAATCTACTTAGATTTCAGCAAAGCTTTTGACACGGTTCCCCACAGGAGGCTTTTAAATAAACTGGATGGGCTGAAGATAGGACCTAAAGTGGTGAACTGGATTAGGAACTGGTTGACGGACAGACACCAGAGGGTGGTGGTGAATGGAGTTAGCTCGGAGGGAAAGGTGAGTAGTAGAGTGCCTCAAGGATCGGTGCTGGGGCCGATTCTGTTCAATATATTTGTGAGTGACCTTGCCGAAGGGTTAGAAGGTAAAGTTTGCCTATTTGCGGATGATACTAAGATCTGTAACAGAGTGGACACCCCGGAGGGAGTGGAAAACATGAAAAGGATCTGAAGAAGCTAGAACAATGGTCTAAGGTCTGGCAATTAAAATTCAATGCGAAGAAATGCAAAGTGATGCACTTAGGGAATAGAAATCCACGGGAGACGTATGTGTTAGGTGGTGAGAGTCTGATAGGTTCGGACGGGGAGAGGGACCTTGGGGTGATAGTATCTGAGGATTTGAAGGGGACGAAACAGTGTGACAAGGCGGTGGCTGTATCTAGAAGGTTGTTGGGCTGTATAGAGAGAGGTGTGGCCAGCAGAAGAAAGGGAGTGTTGATGCCCCTGTATAAGTCGTTGGTGAGGCCCCATCTAGAGTATTGTGTTCAGTTTTGGAGGCCGTATCTTGCTAAGGATGTAAAAAGAATTGAAGCGGTGCAAAGAAAAGCTACAAGAATGGTATGGGATTTGCGTAACAAGGTGTATGAGGAGAGACTTGCTGACCTGAACATGTATACCCTGGAGGAAATGAGAAACAGGGGTGATATGATACAGACGTTCAAATATTTGAAAGGTATTAATCCGCAAACGAACCTTTTCCGGAGATACGAAGGCGGTAGAACGAGAGGACATGAAATGAGATTGAAGGGGGGCAGACTCAAGAAAAATGTCAGGAAGTATTTCTTCACAGAGAGAGTGGTGGATGCTTGGAATGCCCTCCCGCGGGAGGTGGTGGAGAGGAAAACGGTAACAGAATTCAAACATGCGTGGGATAAACATAAAGGAATCCTGTTCAGAAGGAAAGGATCCTCAGGAGCTTAACTGAGATTGGATAGCAGAGCCGGTAGTGGGAGGCGGGGCTGGAGGTTGGGAAGCGGGGATAGTGCGGGGCAGACTTATACGGTCTGTGCCAGAGCCGGTGGTGGGAGGCGGGGATAGTGCTGGGCAGACTCCTTTAGATCAGAAATAAGCAAATGTTGACAAATATCAGAATATGTAAGTGAAACACAAAAGCATTTCAATGAGTGTCTCATAGGAAGAGGATGGGGTGGATTAGATGAGAAATAAGGAGAGCTGGGTGGGTGAGAGACAGGGAGAGAAGGCTGGGTGATAAGAGGGTGACAAAGCAGTAGAATCATATGGTTTATAGTAAGCTAGAAAACCCAGAACTTTGTTAGGTCCTGTCTAGTGGGTGTCAAAGTACTTCATTGTGTTGACTTCAAAGGTCTTACGTTCCCTGATGCAGTGTTCTGGTTTTCTAAAGGTCTTTCTCAAAGACGTGACATCCTGTCATGTTTCATATGATGTCTACATAGATTATGTCTCGTCTTTAGCATCTGTCTTGTTTCTACAATCACACTTTTTGCATTGGATGAGCATATGAAGGATCCCCTAATGCTGAACGTTTTGCCCATGTGAATAACTGAGATCCTGTACTGGTATACTGCAGGGATGCATGCCATGCTCTTCTTTTTGAGCTTGTGTTGGGAGCTTGCTTTTCACTAATTTGTTTTTTTTATTGGGTGAATGTTGGATGTTCAGCAGTGGTGGGGCAAGGAATATCACTTTCAGTAGTTCATCCTCCTGGAATAGTGGCTGCAGGGGCATAGCCAGACTTCAACGGGTCCAGAGCCCGAGGTGAGGAGGCACATTTTAGCCCCCCCCCTCCATGGCGCCATTGCCCCCCCCCCACCATTGCCGACCCCGTCGCCACCGCCACCACCAACTTTGCCCCCCCTGCCGACGACCCTCTCGATCCCCCCTCCTGCCGCCAACCAGCCATCGCCTACCTTTGCTGGCAGGGGACCCCAACCCCCTTCAGCCGAGGTCCTCTTCTTTCTGCAGAAGGCTTCCTTCTGTTTCTGATCTGCAAGGCTTCCTTCTGTGAGTCTGAAACAGGATGAAGCGTTTTGCGGGAAGAAGAGGACCTCGGCTGGCGGGGGTTGGGGGTCTTCCGCCAGCAAAGGCAGGCGACGGCGGGAGGGGGGTCGAGAGGGTCGTCGGCAGGGGGGTCCAGGGCTAAATCTATGGGGGCCCAGGCCCCCCTGGCCCCACGTAGCTACACCACCGAGTGGCTGTAGATCTTTTATGGTTCTTCTCAATTTTTTTTCTAGCCCTGGAGTCTATCAGTGGCTTTCTTTTCCTTGTACTGCAATAGATTTTTCCTAGGTATTTTAAAGAGAGAATATTTTTGCAAATTATTTTCTGGCTATAGCCTTTTTGTTTGAAGGATTCAGTTGGGATTTTGAGGTGTTTATCCTTGTTTAATTTAAATGTGTGTGTGTGTTTGTACACATATGTACAGGAGGAATTTCTATGTTCCAGAAAACTCCCATATTTGCACTGAAATTAAAGAGTTAAAGTGGAAATTGAACCTGGGTCTCATAGTTCACTGTCCACCGCACCGACCAGAAGGCTACTCAATGCACTTGTATGCTGTTGTGTTAGGAATGACCATAATATCTGGAGCTGTCATAGAGCCTGGTATCTGTTGTCACTGTTGCATCTTTGGATGATGGGAGTGGGTCAGTGACCACTGTGGGCAGGGCCGGTCTTAGGCAGAGGCGACCGAGGCGGCCGCATAGGGCCCCGCGCCTAAGGGGGCCCCGCGCGGCCCACCTCAAGTCTGCCTCGCCTCTCCTATCACCGCCAATGCTCGCCTGCCCTCCATGTCCAGCGACGTGACTCTCGGGACGGTGTAAAAACCAACCGCTTAAGGTAGTACTTAGATCCGGAGGATCCCGTGGATCTGGCTTTTACAACGTCCCACTCTCCAGTCCTCGTTCTCCTGATCCTCCCTCCCTCCAGCCGTCTGAGCCCCCCCCCCCCCGACCCGCCAAACGACCCTCGTCTACCACCCGACCCGCCGGCACCTCACCTGACCCAGCATTTTTAAAAAAGCTCCAAGCGGCAGTGCCTCCTCGCGTCTGTGAAAGAAAAAAAGTCGCTTCGTCCATTGGCCGGCCTTCCCTCATGTCCCGCCCTCTGATGTAACTTCCGCATGCGGGACATGAGGGAAGGCCGGCCAATGGACGAAGCGACTTTTTTTCTTTCACAGACGCGAGGAGGCACTGCCGCTTGGAGCTTTTTTAAAAATGCTGGGTCAGGTGAGGTGCCGGCGGGGCGGGTGGTAGACGAGGGTCGTTTGGGGGGGGGGGGGCTCAGACGGCTGGAGGGAGGGGGATCAGGAGAACGAGGAGAGTCGCGACGCTGGACATGAGTGGAGGGCAGGGGGCACAGGAGGGTCGCTGGACATGGGGGGATAGCAGGGGAGGGGGGGGTCTGGAAATAGGTGGAGGGCAGGAGGCACAGAAGGGTCGCTGGACATGGGGGGATAGCAGGGGAGGGGGGCTTCTGGACATAGGTGGATGCAGGGGAGGGCAGGGGGCACAGGAGGGTCACTGGACATGGGTGGATGGCAGGGGAGGGGGCTTCTGGACATAGGTTGAGGGCAGGGGCACAGGAGGGTCGCTGGACATGGGTGGATGGCAGGGGAGGGGGTTTCTGGACATAGGTTGAGGGCAGGGGCACAGGAGGGTCGCTGGACATGGGTGGATGCCAGGGGAGGGGGTTTCTGGACATAGGTTGAGAGCAGGGGGCACAGGAGGGTCGCTGGACATGAGTGGATGGCAGGGGAGGGGGCTTCTGGACATAGGTTGAGGGCAGGGGGCACAGGAGGGTCGCTGGATATGGGTGGATGCCAGGGGAGGGGGCTTCTGGACATAAGTTGAGGGCAGGGGCACAGGAGGGTCGCTGGACATGGGTGGATGGCAGGGGAGGGGGCTTCTGGACATAGGTTGAGGGCAGGGGGCACAGGAGGGTCACTGGACATGGGTGGATGGCAGGGGAGGGGGCTTCTGGACATAGGTTGAGGGCAGGGGCACAGGAGGGTCGCTGGACATGAGTGGATGCCAGGGGAGGGGGTTTCTGGACATAGGTTGAGAGCAGGGGGCACAGGAGGGTCGCTGGACATGGGTGGATGGCAGGGGAGGGGGCTTCTGGACATAAGTTGAGGGCAGGGGGCACAGGAGGGTCGCTGGATATGGGTGGATGCCAGGGGAGGGGGCTTCTGGACATAAGTTGAGGGCAGGGGGCACAGGAGGGTCGCTGGACATGGGTGGATGGCAGGGGAGGGGGTTTCTGGACATAGGTTGAGGGCAGGGGCACAGGAGGGTTGCTGGACATGGGTGGATGGCAGGGGAGGGGGGCTTCTGGACATAGGTGGATGGCAGGGGAGGGGTTTCTGGACATGGGTAGATGGCATGGGAGGGGGGTTTCTGGACATAGGTGGATGGCAGGGGAGGGCAGAGGGGACGGGGGGGGGGGTTGCTGGACATAGATGGATGGCAGGGGGGACAGGAGGGTCGCTGGACATGGGTGGATGGAGGAGAGAGAAGAAATGCTGGACATGGATGGAGGCGAGGGAAGAGTGAGGAAGGAGATGAGGTGAGGGAAAAGGAAGAGAGGAGAAAAAGTGCAAATGGATATAGAAAATAGGCAGAAGCTGGATCCACTGGACAGTCAAGTCTGCGGAGGACCCAGCTTTTACTTACGGATGTAGGGCAAGAAATGAAGAAGAAAGGCGGAAAGTAAAGAAATAAATGGAAAGGAAGCCCTGGAAACGGAGTTAAGAGGACAGATAGCAGCACTATTGGATACTGAGCTAGCATGATCAGAAAAACAAAGTCACCAGACAACAAAGGTAGAAAAAACTATTTTATTCAGGATTTATTAATTGGAATATGTCAGTTTTTGGAAATGTGCATCTGTGATATTTTTCATGTACGTTTCAATTTTTGTAGTATTGCTGCATGCTGAGTCTGACTTCTTGAGGTAACTTTCCATTTCAGTATTTTGCCTTTATGTGTTTTTCAGGTGTGATCAAGGAAGGTGCAGTATTCTGCTAGCGTATAGTTTGAATCCCTTTTTGTTTGTTTTTTTTCACTAGGTTGTGCACTGGTGTTTTAGAGCCAGGTGTAATTACAGTTGCCTTTCCATGCCACGCATAAGGTTGTAGCTCGTTCTGTCCTTGGAATTAGTGCTGTTTATGGTTTGTTAAGGTTATGAGTGTGTTTTTGCACAAGTTTGTGTATAGTGTTTTGCAGTGGAGAGATTGTGTGTTGGCCTTACTAAGGTGGCACCAAACATCAGAAAGGGTGTAGAGCCTAAATCATGACACACTACCTCTAAAAGGGTGTTTTGTGGCTCTGCATGAGAATTGTGGTATTATGATCCCTTGCTAGCTTCATATTGTTGACGGTCTGCATTTTCCGTAAGGCTGGTGTATTGGTGTATAAGGTATTAATTGTGACAATTTGTTTTTACTTATTTTTTTTCTGTGTGTTGTCAGACAGTTATGGATGACAGACAGAGTCGGAGTCTTCTTGAGTCAGAGAGCTGTGGTATATATTTTAAAACAATTTTAATACCTTGGTGGTCTATATGTTTTTATATTGTACATTATATTTCACACATCACTTTATTTTATTGTATATCTTTTCATTTCATTTTTATTTTATTGCATATATGGGTTACAGAGTAATAGGGGAATTTGAAAGTACTGAATCTTTTCTTAATATTTTTCCTTTATTCTCCTTTGTTATGAGAATTAGAACTACTAATTGTAGTGGACTTGAACTGAATAATTTCTAGGGAGGGGAGGTTTCATGATAGCATTGTGCTTATTATTTCAATCAGTTTTTTTGTACAAGTTTAGATTCATTTGTATTTATTTGAAATTTCATAAATAAAGTTCTAAAAATGGAATAATCTTATCAATGGGGTGGAGGTAGGGGCGGGGCTACGGTGGGGCGGGGCTAGGATGGGGCCCCACCAAATTGGTCTGCATAGGGCCCCGCACTTGCTAAGACCGGCCCTGACTGTGGGATTAAGGGGGAGTCATGCCTTCATCTGTCCACTGTTAGTTGATCTGTTAGGGTGCCTTTTTCAGACTTAGCTGTGACTAGAACAAGTCTAGATACAAACATATTTCTTTTCTGCCTTGGACCATTTTTTCTGTTCCATTATAGCAGAAAAACATACAGATTAAAAACCCTCCCAAATGTCACCCAAAACACACCTCCCACATGCCCCCTTGCAATTTAGATGAACTGCAGAATAAAACGTCCCAATTCTGAGTTTTGAAAATTGTGATTTAGATGTTTTAGTGAGAAAAACGTCCATCTGCCGCTTTGTGCTGCTTTTGAGACATTTCTTTCTCTCATGAAAATGAGCACCAGAGCAAATAACCCATAGTCATCATGCCATATGATATCACTCACCACTTTGGTTTGAGATCTCTCCCTGTGGACACGGAATACAGTCGAAGCAGCAGATAGGCACACTTTGCCTTGTTAATTTTCTGAAGCCAGGAGGGCAGCTCTCACTGCATTTGGCTTGAGGAGGTGTCTAAATATTGAAAGAAAAATATGGGTAATTTGATATAACACCCTTTAAAATTTTTTTTTTATATTATTCACCTGTGATTGTTAAAATGCAGGTTTCCATTTCTGACAACGTTTGGGACAACTCCTACTTTCAAGCTTCTGGAATGTGAAATTCAGCTTGAAATGGAAATATCATGTGTACTGTACTTATTTTACAGGTTACTTTTTTATTAGTAAGAAATAGGTATGGTCAGCTCAATAAATGTCTGTTTTGTGATTCATTTCCCACTTCAGCTAGCACAGCACAATGGGCTGCTCTCTCAGGGCTCCATTTAAAGTAAATAATTTCTTCCCTATTCCTCATGAGTTGCCTGTGCAAGAGTGTAGAGAGCTGCTGCATGCACAGGGCTTTTCCCCCAATTTTTCCATGGCTCATATTTTGGCTTTTCCTCATGAAGGTCTGAAGATGGGATTAGCTCTGGCCTCCTTGAATATCCAGCTGGCATCACTTGCTTGTTTCACAAGTAAGATGCAAAATTCTTCCATAGCTGCTCACCTGGATGATGTTTATTTTTTGAAAGGAATTACTTATCTCCATCGTCCCTTGCAGATTGTTTGTATGGAATGGAATCTTAATCTGGTCCTCAGATCCTTGCAGTGTGTGCTGTTTGAACAGTTTACAAGATTTACACTTAAGGAAATTTCTATTAAAAAACAGTCTTCTGGTAGCCATTGCATTTGCCAGGAGAGTTTCTGAGTTTCAGACACTCTTGCAGGTATCCTTACTTTTTATGGAATCAGATTGGGTCAATCAATGCCAGGAAAATTTACTTCTAAAGCATACTGTGGCATTAATCAGCCCCTGAATGCCTAAGATCCCATCAGGGCAGGACAAATACCCAGCTCTTTACTTCAATCTCTAGGAGGCCAAAGGAAAGAAATCCACAGGCACACCATCAATAAAATAATATAGATCAAAGGCCTTTGGGCGAGAGAACAGAGAGTCTCACATAATGGCAGTGAGGCCACCCAGAACTGTCTCAAAATCCTCCCCCCCCTCCCCCCCCCCCCCCCCGGTCTTGTGCTCTTTTATTAAGAATGCAGTAAGTCACAAATTAACTGGTTACATCACAAATCATGGGACAGAAACTTTTGAAAAATCATTAGATAGATTATATTCTGCTTACATCTGCAAGTTCAGGGTACTTTCCAAAACTGATTGTAGTGGTCCCAGTAAAAATCTAACATTTATAGGAATGCAGAACTATCATACATTATTCCATGCATCATCTGTATGCTCAGACATCTGCATGCATCGCATTCACTTCCCTGTTGTATTTAAACATGTTTATTTCTAATAAAAATTTCCCTGCATATGGTAAAGACAGCATTTAGTAATTTTCCATCTTATTTACTATACTAACATATAACCTCTAATATTCCTCTCTATGAATGAGGGGGGAGACCATTATTTTCAAACATAACCTTAATATCACCCCTACCCTCCAATCAGATACCTTTTATCGCCCCACCATACATACCTCTGGTGTTTAACAGCACCCACCCCTCTCCCACGTATCCAACCCCCTCCACTTCATATTAAAAAAAAGCACTGTGGTGGTTGAGTGGCCCCCCTACCTCCCTTCCACCCCTCCCACACATTTCCTGGTAGTCTAGTAGTCCTCTTCCTTCTCACCAAGTCCCCCCAAAAATCTCTGGTTGTGAAAGGAGGGTTAGATTAGGTAAGGTTAGGTTGGGGCATCGTCAAGCTGTGAAGTGTTTAAATAGGGTTGGGAATGGTACACGAAGTAGTCCAGGGCATGGTGGTCAGGTTGTAGAGAGAGACGTAGGTATATCTAGTGAAGGGGGTCTTTTACTAAGGTGTGCTATCATTATATTCCTAGGAGCGTCTCAGCGTTTAGCAGCAACTGATTTGTTGCACGAGCTACAAACGCTAGTGCCCCTAAGTAAAAGACCCTGTCAGCCTTTACTTAGACAACTAAATCAGTTTGAAAATTGGCCGCCTTCTTTCTTATGACGGGTCCATTTTTGGCCATTTCTAATATCCTCTTCCAGAATAGTTCTTCTTCTCACCTTTCTCTAAACATATACAATCATGCTTTTATCAATTAAAACGTTTTTGCAAGGTCTACTACTCTGTTATTTTTGCATTGTGTAAAATTGTGATAATCCAGTTTCACAGCTGGAGTTAAAAAAAAAATATGCATGATTCAACATGGTCCAGTGCCTTCCATCATTCTCTATTGTTTCTTAAATCTGACCTGGGTGAATGTACTCTCCCATACAATTGCCTTCTCATTGATGATGAAATTCTGCCCTTGGGAAGCATAAGGATTATAACTTCCAACAATTTCACGATGCAGTACTCCATTGGGTAAATAGACGAGATTGATAATATTGTAGCCAGTATTCAGGTCTCTGTTCTCATTAAAAAAGATCTCTTCATCCAGATTGTTCTTAAAGTGGACGTTCTTCAGATAATAATGAAGCTAAAAATTAGAATTTCAATAGTAAGCTTATCTGTCAAGTTAACTGCCAAATTCAAACATATTTCTGCTCAACTTTATTATTATTATGTAATTCTATACACAGTCTACCAGATTTTAGAGACTGGATGTTGATATCTAGGTATTGGTTCAAAGAAGAGCAACCAACATGATAAAGAGGAGAGAACTCCTCTCATATCAGGAAAGGTTACAGAGGATAGAATGGAAAAGAGACAGCTGAGGGGAGATATGCTTAATACAAAATCTTGAATGGTGTAGAACGAGTAGAAGTGAATCGATTTTTTTTTACTCTTAAAAGAACAAAGACTAGAGGACACTCAACGAAGTTACATGGAAATACATTTAAAAAAATATTTTTTCACTCAAAGAACAGTTCTGGAACTCGCTGCCGGAGTATGTGGTCACAGTGGTTAGGGTATCTGGTTTAAAAAAGGTTTAGAAATGTTCCTGGAGGAAAAGTTCATAGTTTACTATTGAGACAGACATGGAAAAGCCTCTGGTTGCTCTAGGAATGGTTGCTTGGACTATTGCTACTATTTAGGTTTCTGCCAAGTACTTGTGACCTGGATTGGCCACAGGATACTGGGCTACATGGAACATTGGTCTGACCCAGTATGGCTATTCTTATGTTTTTAGGTATCATCATAGGATATGGTTTGTGCGACAAGGTGCAGAAGATCAACCTCAAATTCACTACCAAGCCACCTCTTCCTCTTCACCCTTTAACCCACTCCCTCAACCAACCAACCCAGGCCTCCATCTCTTCTTTTCCTGATATCACTGAGGAGGAAACCGCCCACCTTCTTTCCTCCTCGAAATGCACCACCTGTCCCTCTCATCCCATCCCCACTAACTTACTAAACACCATCTCTTCTACTGTCACCCCCCCCATCTGTCATATCCTCAACCTCTCTATCTCCACTGAAACTGTCCCTGACTCCTTCAAGCATGCTGTAGTCACACCACTCCTCAAAAAACCATCACTAGACCCTACCTGCCCTTCCAACTATCGCCCCATCTCCCCCCTACCCTTCCTCTCCAAAATACATGAACGCGCCGTTCACAGCCGCTGCCTTGATTTTCTCTCCTCTCATGCCATCCTTCATCCGCTTCAATCCGGTTTTTGCCCTCTACACTCGACAGAAACAACACTCACTAAAGTCTGTAATGACCTGTTCCTTGCCAAATCCAAAGGTCACTACTCCATCCTCATCCTCCTCGACCTATCCGCCGCTTTTGACACTGTCAATCATAATTTACTTCTTGCTACACTGTCCTCATTTGGGTTCCAGGGCTCTGTCCTCTCCTGGTTCTCCTCCTCTTATCTCTCCCACCGTACCTTCAGAGTACATTCTCATGGATCTTCCTCCACCCCCATCCCGCTCTCTGTTGGAGTTCCTCAGGGATCTGTCCTTGGACCCCTTCTTTTTTCAAGCTACACCTCTTCCCTGGGCTCGCTGATCTCATCTCATCATTTCCAATATCATCTTTATGCTGATGACACCCAGCTTTATCTCTCCACACCAGACATCACTGCGGAAACTCAGGCCAAAGTATCGGCCTGCTTATCCGACATTGCTGCCTGGATGTCCAACCGCCACCTGAAACTGAACATGGCCAAGACCGAGCTCATTGTCTTTCCACCCAAACCCACTTCTCCTCTCCCTCCACTCTCTATTTCAGTCGATAACACCCTCATCCTCCCTGTCTCATCTGCCCGCAACCTCGGAGTCATCTTCGACTCCTCCCTCTCTTTCTCTGCCCATATCCAGCAGACAGCCAAGGCCTGTCGCTTCTTTCTCTATAACATCAGCAAAAGTTGCCCTTTCCTCTCTGAGCACACCACCCGAACTCTCATCCACTCTCTCATTACCTCTCGACTTGACTACTGCAACCTACTCCTCACTGGCCTCCCACTTAACCATCTATCCCCCCTTCATTCCGTTCAGAACTCTGCTGTGCATCTTATCTTCCATCTAGACCTATATGTTCGTATCACCCCTCTCCTCAAGTCACTTCACTGGCTTCCGATCAGGTACCGCATACAGTTAAAGCTTCTCCTACTAACCTACAAATGCACTCAATCTGCAACCCCTCACTACCTCTCTACCCTCATCTCCCCTTACACTCCTACCCATAACCTCCGCTCATAGGACAAATCCCTCTTCTCACTACCCTTCTCCACCACCGCCAACTCCAGACGCCGCTCTTTCTGCCTCGCCTCACCCTATGCGTGGAATAAACTCCCTGAGCCCATACGCCAAGCCCCCTCCCTACCCATCTTCAAATCCTTGCTAAAAGCCCACCTCTTCAATGTCGCTTTCGGCACCTAACCATTGTACCTCTACCCAGGAAATCTAGACTGCCTCAATCTTGATTGCACTTTTTGTCCTTTAGATTGTAAGCTCCTTTGAGCAGGGACTGTCCTTCTTTGTTATTGTACAATGCTGCGCAACCCTGGTAGCACTTTAGAAATGTTAAATAGTAGTAGTAGTAGTAGTAAGTAGTGCTGCTTTTTGAAGTTGACAGCTCGAAATTGTATCAATACTTAACACAAAAGAGGACAACCACATTCCTCAAGGTCCACAACCCAGTCGGGTTCTCAACATCTCCACAATTAATATGGATGAGACTGATTTGCATGTACTGGTTCCATTGTATGCAAATAGATATTATGCATATTTGTTGTAGAAATCTTGAAAATCTGACTGGGATGTGGTCCTTGAGGAACATGGTTGAGAGCTCCTGTGAACAGAGACCATTTTGCTAGATAATTGCTGGATTTGGTATGCTTGTGAGTTATGCTAACAAAGCTACCTCTATGTAGATCCAGAAAAACTACAAAAGTATATAGACAAACATAAGATAAAATGTGCTAGACATCTATATTGCAATGCATTTTCTACTTTTCTGCGGCAATTTCTTCATTTGGGTCAGTTTTGTGCATACCATGTGTCAGGTTCTCAGGTTCAGAGCCCGCGGGGCCAGGCTCTGGAGCAAATGTGAGCCCTTGGGCTGCTAACGAGGAGCGACAGCAGCAGGCAAAACCCACCAACCAACGCTGGGCAAGCACACTGACACCGGCAGGGACTGCAGGCACCGCCCAGCGAGCCAGAACACACGGACTGGAACACTGGACTGGAATTCCCCAGACTGGAGGGCACAGGACTGGAACCCCGGACCGGAACACTGGACGGGAATCCCCCGGACTGGAATACTGGACTGGAATCCCCCGGACTGGAGGACACAGGACTGGAACACTGGACTGGAGCACACCGGACTGGTCCACACAGCTTCACCTGCACTTAGCTACTAAGCCCCCCAGGAGTTCAGCTCCTGGGTTTGAGTAGCCGGCAGGACTTACTGGACGACACAGGGACCAGGACTAGAACAAGCTGAACTGAAGTGCACCTAACTCCTAAAGTGACCAAAAGTGTTCCTAAGCCCAGCACCAACAGAAAAGCTCCTAAGCCCTCCACTAACAGCAGTGCTCCTAACAGAAACTAACAGGGGTGCCTCTACGCCCTACACTAGCAGAAGTGCAGGGAAGCCACAAGGGAAAAGGAAGGGAAGACAAATGCCAGACCTAACACTGGTGCTTCCTAAGCACCAAGCTGCAGCAGCTAAACACGGGTACTCACCCCGGTGCTTCCTAAGCACCAAGCTACAGCAGCTAAACACAGGTCACGAGGAGACAAGGCTGCGGCGATACTCTGAGAGCGTGATGTAAGGGTCAATGTCCGAAACCGGATTTTCAATGATCCTAAGGACACGTTTTCTCTCAGCTGCCGCTTCAGGGGTCTTCTTCAAAACAGGATGAGACAAAAGTTTCCCACAATACTGACGAAGAGTCATAGAAAGATCAAGCACAATGATGGAGCTGGACCCCAGCTGGGTCAGCTGGGCGGGGGTTCTTGCCGGGCTCATGGCCTTCGCAATCTGTCAGGTTCTCAGGTTCAGAGCCCGCGGGGCCGGGCTCTGGAGCAAATGTGAGCCCTTGGGCTGCTGACGAGGAGCGACAGCAGCAGGCAAAACCCACCAACCAACGCTGGGCAAGCACACCGACACCGGCAGGGACTGCAGGCACCGCCCAGTGAGCCAGAACACACGGACTGGAACACTGGACTGGAATTCCCCAGACTGGAGGGCACAGGACTGGAACCCCGGACTGGAACACTGGACGGGAATCCCCCGGATTGGAATACTGGACTGGAATCCCCCGGACTGGAGGACACAGGACTGGAACACTGGACTGGAGCACACCGGACTGGTCCACACAGCTTCACCTGCACTTAGCTACTAAGCCCCCCAGGAGTTGAGCTCCTGGGTTCGAGTAGCCGGCAGGACTTACTGGACGACACAGGGACCAGGACTAGAAAAGCTGAACTGAAGTGCACCTAACTCCTAAAGTGACCAAAAGTGTTCCTAAGCCCAGCACCAACAGAAAAGCTCCTAAGCCCTCCACTAACAGCAGTGCTCCTAACAGAAACTAACAGGGGTGCCTCTACGCCCTACACTAGCAGAAGTGCAGGGAAGCCACAAGGGAAAAGGAAGGGAAGACAAATGCCAGACCTAACACTGGTGCTTCCTAAGCACCAAGCTGCAGCAGCTAAACACGGGTACTCACCCCGGTGCTTCCTAAGCACCAAGCTACAGCAGCTAAACACAGGTCACGAGGAAAAGCGGGGAAGACACAAGGAAACAGGCAGGAAAGCCAAATACCCAAACAACAAAAGGTGCTTCCTAAGCACTTACTAACAAGGGTGCTCCCAGCACCAAACTCCAGCACTGCACCAACAGCAGTGCTACTCACCGTAACAAAAGGGAAAAACAGGGAAGTCAAACACACAAGTCACAAGTGCACACTGCACTAAACTAACCTGGACCTAAAGCAAGTAGCCAGAAGCAAACGCCACCGTTGCAAAGGCTCTGAAGGAAAGCAGGAAAGCTAAACACACAGACACCAGTGCACACTGCACTAACACTAACCTGGACCTTAGCAAAAGTAAGCAGGGAAACTAGACACAAAGTCAAAAGTGAACACTGCACCACCCTACCTAACGCAAACACCACCGTTGCAAAGGCTCTGAAGGAAACAACACCACTTCCTTATCAAGGCCCTCCCTGATGATGTCACACTCCCTAGACATAGGCAAAAGCACACTGACCCAGAGAGGCCCAACCCACACCAATGCAACACCGTGAAGCACTTGAAGCCAGTACACCCAAAGAGAGGTAGAGTTAACTCAGTCCACCCACACAGCTGTAGTAAAGTAAAACAATTAACCCCATGCTGCTGGAAGCTGCCAGCACAGAGAGACAGAGCCAGCTCAGAAAGGACAGAGAAAAGAAACAGAAGCCAGCTAAGAAGCTGACCCCCAGAAAAGAGGTAAGTTTGAGAGGGGTTCTGACCCCAATCATAATAGCACCTCCCCCCCAAGGCTCCCGTGTCCCCACGGGAGCTCCAGGTCTCAAAAGACAATTTAGGTCTCTATGGGTAGCTGTGATGAAATCTCCCAATGGGTTTCACAACATAAATCTGGGCGGCTGGGCAGGACGTGACAGGTACATCGGGAACTAGGAAACCAGAATGGCTTTGGCCGCCACGAGGCTCTTTAGAACAGCTGCTAGGCAGGATCAGAGTCTTGAATGCAACAAGTGAAGTTCTATTCAACAGGAACCATCTCCTGAAGGAGTCCACAACTTCCTTGACTTCCTGGCACTCCACTGTAGCAGCCAGAACTGGGCTAGAGCCCACACCCATCCTGGAATCTGAAGCTGGACAGGAACTCGAACAGGACTTCAGACTGGACCTTGCCTCTTGGCTGGAGCTGGAACTCAGGAGGGGTTCAACATCTTGGTTGAAGTGGGAACTCAGAGTAGACTCAGCATCTTGCCTGAGACTGCAATCTGATCCGGCCTCAGCATCTTGGCCGGAACTGCCACTCAATTCTGACTCAGCCTCTTGGCTGGACTCGGTACTCAGCATAGACTCAGCATCTCGGCTGGCACTAAAACTCGCTCCGGACTCAGCATCTTGGCTGGAACTGCCACTCAATTCGGACTCAGCATCTTGGCTGGACTCGGTACTCAGTGTAGACTCAGCATCTCGGCTGGCACTGGAACTCGATCCGGACTCAGCATCTTGGCCAGAACTGCAACTTGACCCGGACTCAGCCTCTTGACCGGGACTGCAACTTGACCCGGACTCAGCATCTTGCCTGGGACTGGAACTCCAACTTGACCTGGACTCAGCATCTTGGCCGGGACTGCAAACTTGACCCGGACTCAGCATCTTGACTGCAGTTGCATCTTGACCCGGACTCAGCATCTTGCCTGGAACTGGAACTCCAACTTGGCCCGGACTCAGCATTTTGGCCGGGACTGCAACTTGACCTGGACTCAGCATCTTGCCTGGGACTGGAACTCCAACTTGACCCGGACTCAGCATCTTGACCGGGACTGGAACTCCAACTCTCACCAGACTCAGCATCTTGACCGGGACTGTAACTCAATTCTGATTCAGCATCTCGGCTGAACTCTGCACTCGGTGCAGACTCAGCACTCATCGTGGACTTGTCATCTTGGCTGGGCTCTGCACTCGGTGTAGACTCAGCACTCATCGTGGACTCATTATCTTGGCTGGGCTCTGCACTTGGTGTAAACTCAGCACTCATCGTGGACTCAGTATCTCGGCTGGCCTCTGCACTCGGTGCAGACTCAGCACTCATCGTGGACTCATCACTCGGTGTAGACTCAGCATCCCGGCTGGGACTGCAACTCGATCCAGACTCAGCATCTTGACTGGAACTACAACTCGCTCCAGACTCCGCGTCTTGACTGGAGCTGCAACTCGCTCCAGACTCAGCGTCTTGACTGGAACTGCATCTCGCTCCAGACTCAGCGTCTTGACTGGAACTACCACTCGCTCCAGACTCAGCATCTTGACTGGAACTGCAACTCGATCCAGACTCAGCGTCTTGACTGGAACTACAACTCGATCCAGACTCAGCATCTTGACTGGAACTGCAACTCGATCCAGACTCAGCATCTTGGTTGCCACTGCAACTCGATCCAGACTCAGCATCTTGGCTGCCACTGCTGCGACTCGATCCGGACTCCGCATCTTGGCTGCCACTGCTGCAACTCGGAGTGGACACAGCATCACGGCTGGCCTCAGTACTTGGTGTAGACTCAGCCCACAGCACGGACTCAGCATCTCGGCTGGGACTGGCACTTGGTCCGGGATTACTAAGCCATCTTCTTTCAGCTTGGGCCTCAGGAGTATCCCGCAGGGCTGGATCCAAGAGGAGTTGGAAGCGGTAAAAGAACAGCTTGGTAGAGGGATCAATAGCAGAAACTGGGTTTTCTTCGAACCCAAGCCAGGCGACACGCTTCCTTTCTGCTGCAGCTTCAGGGATATCCTTCAAGGCTGGATCAGACAAAAGTGCAACTAGGTAATCCTGGAGTGTCATAAGCAGATCCAGATCAAAAATTGGGTTGGAACTGGGATCCAAACTGGTACTAGGAGGCTTGGTTTGAAGCGCCACTCGAACGGGACTCAGAGACTTGCCTGGAAGCACAGCTTGGACTGGATTCGGAGACTCAATTACCAGCCCCACTCGGACTGGAATAGGAGGCTTGCGTGGAGGCGCCACCTGGACTGGCACCGGAGGCTCGGTGAGAAGCCCCCCCTTCGGACTGGAATCGGAGGCTCGGTCAGCAGCGTCCCACGGACTGGACTCTGAAGCTTTAGTGGAAGCGCCACTTGAACTGGCATTGGAGGCTCGGTCAGAAGCATCCCTCGGACTGGACTCTGAAGCTTGGCTGGACGCGCTGCTCGGACTGGATTCAGAGGCGTGGCTGGGCGCGCTGCTTGACTTGGATTCAGAGGTTTGGCTGGGCGCGCTGCTGGGACTGGACTGGACTCCAGCTGAGCCCATAGCGTAGAATTCCCCAGACGTCTCCTCTCAGCGACAGCTTCAGGAGTATCCCACAAAGCTGTATTCAAGACAAGGCTGCGGCGATACTCTGAGAGCGTGATGTAAGGGTCAATGTCCGAAACCGGATTTTCAATGATCCTAAGGACACGTTTTCTCTCAGCTGCCGCTTCAGGGGTCTTTTTCAAAACAGGATGAGACAAAAGTTTCCCACAATACTGACGAAGAGTCATAGAAAGATCAAGCACAATGATGGAGCTGGACCCCAGCTGGGTCAGCTGGGCGGGGGTTCTTGCCGGGCTCATGGCCTTCGCAATCTGTCAGGTTCTCAGGTTCAGAGCCCGCGGGGCCGGGCTCTGGAGCAAATGTGAGCCCTTGGGCTGCTGACGAGGAGCGACAGCAGCAGGCAAAACCCACCAACCAACGCTGGGCAAGCACACCGACACCGGCAGGGACTGCAGGCACCGCCCAGTGAGCCAGAACACACGGACTGGAACACTGGACTGGAATTCCCCAGACTGGAGGGCACAGGACTGGAACCCCGGACTGGAACACTGGACGGGAATCCCCCGGATTGGAATACTGGACTGGAATCCCCCGGACTGGAGGACACAGGACTGGAACACTGGACTGGAGCACACCAGACTGGTCCACACAGCTTCACCTGCACTTAGCTACTAAGCCCCCCAGGAGTTGAGCTCCTGGGTTTGAGTAGCCGGCAGGACTTACTGGACGACACAGGGACCAGGACTAGAACAAGCTGAACTGAAGTGCACCTAACTCCTAAAGTGACCAAAAGTGTTCCTAAGCCCAGCACCAACAGAAAAGCTCCTAAGCCCTCCACTAACAGCAGTGCTCCTAACAGAAACTAACAGGGGTGCCTCTACGCCCTACACTAACAAAAGTGCAGGGAAGCCACAAGGGAAAAGGAAGGGAAGACAAATGCCAGACCTAACACTGGTGCTTCCTAAGCACCAAGCTGCAGCAGCTAAACACAGGTCACGAGGAAAAGCAGGGAAGACACAAGGAAACAGGCAGGAAAGCCAAATACCCAAACAACAAAAGGTGCTTCCTAAGCACTTACTAACAAGGGTGCTCCCAGCACCAAACTCCAGCACTGCACCAACAGCAGTGCTACTCACCGTAACAAAAGGGAAAAACAGGGAAGTCAAACACACAAGTAACAAGTGCACACTGCACTAAACTAACCTGGACCTAAAGCAAGTAGCCAGAAGCAAATGCCACCGTTGCAAAGGCTCTGAAGGAAAGCAGGAAAGCTAAGCACTAACACTGACCTGGACCTTAGCAAAAGTAAGCAGGGAAAGTAGACACAAAGTCAAAAGTGCACACTGCACCATCCTACCTAACGCAAACACCACCGTTGCAAAGGCTCTGAAGGAAACAACACCACTTCCTTATCAAGGCCCTCCCTGATGATGTCACACTCCCTAAACCTAGGCAAAAGCACACTGACCCAGAGAGGCCCAACCCACACCAATGCAACACCGTGAAGCACTTGAAGCCAGTACACCCAAAGAGAGGTAGAGTTAACTCAGTCCACCCACACAGCTGTAGTAAAGTAAAACAATTAACCCCATGCTGCTGGAAGCTGCCAGCACAGAGAGACAGAGCCAGCTCAGAAAGGACAGAGAAAAGAAACAGAAGCCAGCTAAGAAGCTGACCCCCAGGAAAGAGGTAAGTTTGAGAGGGGTTCTGACCCCCATCATAATACCATGACAAGAATAAACCTCATTCCTAAGCCAAGGCATGTGGAGTATGATCTCAGTCTCTCAAATTTACTGCTAACGGTCGCCATAGTATTTCCCTTATGCCAAAGAAAGCTACTTTCTGGAGTTCATAAGATGCAACACGTATAGGCAACTTCTCCAGGTGCGTTTGGAAGTTCTTTTTGATCAAGCATGTGGCTCCCAAACCGATGAGAAATATTTCTGCATTTTCCTGCTGCATTTCTTAATTTCAGACTGCATGTTTTGGTATTTGAGGATCTTCCCTCTCTCCATTTGATTCACTGAGTAATCGCTTGGAACTGGCACGTCTATAATCAATGCCATTCTGATGTTTTTCACTTTTACTACTATATCCGGTTTTCTGGCATCCATTTCACTGCCATTAGGATGCAGCAACATGCATTATCGGTATGATGGCAACTATCTCAGGAGAGAATCATTTCTAGCAGTCTAAGAAGAGCACTCGTACTCAACATGATTAAGTTTTTTGAATAGGTGGACTTTATTTTTTCAGAGATATATGACCCTATATACCAGCAACTGAAACTAGAGGCCTCTGTGAACCTTTACGAGGATTATCTATCTTGCTTTGTAACTGACTGATGTAAAATACTGTTAACCTATTGCAACACTGAGATTTACATTATCACAATATTCTGTACTTGAGCATTCATTGAAGACTTTGGAAAACTTTCCTTGACTACTGTTGGTTCACAATGGCTCAAGCAGCTCTCCTCTAAATCATTAATGTGTGTCATGGTGCCGAGAGGATTTCTTTTGGATATCATTCCTGTACTATTA
The DNA here is from genome assembly GCF_901765095.1 of Microcaecilia unicolor. NCBI lineage: Eukaryota > Metazoa > Chordata > Amphibia > Gymnophiona > Siphonopidae > Microcaecilia > Microcaecilia unicolor. Next base: position 223,605,146 of record NC_044033.1, on the reverse strand, counting down.
ATTCAATCATCATTTCTTCCTCTAGTAACACACACAAAAAAAAAAGCACAAAAGGGCCCAAGAACTGGAAACAATGATGTTATCTTCAATGGAATGGACCCAGTCCATGATTACATCATTTTTTTCAGTTCTTGGGCCCTTTTGTGCTTTTTGTGTGTACTACTTTGCTTTGTGTTCATTTGGACTCTCTCTGTTTTTCTGCTGCTGTTCCTCTAGTAACACTCAGACGTAAATAAAGGACTATGCCACTTTATATCATCTTTGTCTTATTTTCATTTAGAGTTGTATTTTCAACTTGTTGAAGATGGAGACTGATTAGGATAATTATATTATCTGAAATCAAGGCTCCTGTTTTGTAAAATTGGCTTACTGCATCATTACTGCCATTGATTCCTCAATTATTCAACTTATATTCGGTTTCATCAATACAATCAAAAGGATACTATAAGAACTGTCTATGTATTTTATAACTGAATACAATCAAGCTTCTCATGTTTCTATCCTCTAGCTACTGGCCACTATGCTGGATTGCACTATGATAGACTTAGCTGTCTAGCTTTCTATGTGAATACTGGACTTAAAGCAGGGCCTTAGGAAAAGTAAATTCAGTCTAATTATGTTCTAATAATTCTCTATATAATGTGGTTTAAATTAATGCAGCTTGCTATACACCATCAGACAAACTAAAAGGTCATTCTATAAATCCAAAATTGGACCACATTACAAAGATTTACACAAGTTATTCCAATCTGTTCATAACCTACTAGATGTTACACCGGTCACCTCAACTAATTCTGATACTCCATCAGCAAATGATATAGCCACTTATTTCAATCAAAAATCATCAAATTAAGATCCACCTTATCAACTAACTCTTCTAATTATGAAACTTTTATTGATTACTTAGACCCAATTACTGACAAATATCCAGCTGACCGAATATGGACAAATTTCAACTCCCTAATTGAGGATACAGTCACCCAAACGATCAATAGACTTACCAAATCCCATTGTAAACTAGATGCTTGCCCTAGTCATTTAATAAAATCTGCTCCTCAACGTGTTTTAATTGATCTCATCTCCTATTTAAACCATATGTTCCAACATGGATCCTTTCCTGCTGACAAAGGTAATATATTACTTAATCCAACCCCCAAAGACCAGAAGAAAAAATTAAATGACGTAACTAACTATTGCCCAGTTGCATCCATCTCTCTTGTAGTCAAATTAATGGAAAGCTTGGTAACTAAACAACTTAATGATTACTTGAGTAAATTCTCAGTATTACATGCATCCCAATCCGGATTTCGTGCTAATCACAGCACTGAAACAGTTCTTATAACACTCCTAACTAAATTCAAACAAATTATCGCAGCTGGCAATAATGTTTTACTCCTCCAATTCGACATGTCTAGTGCGTTTGACATGGTTAACCATGGTGTTCTATTAAACATCCTTGAATACTTTGGACTGGGTGGAAACGTATTGAACTGGTTCTACGAATTCCTAACTTTAAGATCTTATCAATTGATATCTAGTCGACCATTTTCTCACCATAGAGACGTGGATGTGGAGTGCCTCAGGGCTTGCCGCTTTCACCAATTCTCTTTAATTTAATGATGTTGTCACTAGCCAAATCACTATCCAATCAAGGCCTAAACCCATATATTTACGCTGACGACATCACAATATACATTCCATTTAAGAGCAACTTATCAGAAATTACAGATAAAATTAATACCAGCTTCCAAATCATTAACTCATGGGCTGATGCTTTCCTACTTAAACTCAATGCAGAAAAGACTCAATGTCTTATCTTATCATCACAGTTTAACAAGACTAATTACGCCAATATTAATACACCATGCCACACTCTCCCTATTGTGAATTACTTAAAACTCCTGGGTGTTACTATTGATCAAAATCTCACCCTTGATTGCTATGCGAAGAATGTGACAAAGAAAATGTCTTTTGCTATGTGGAAGCTGAAAAGAGTGAAACCTTTTTTCCCCAAGGGAAGTATTCCGCAAACTAGTGCAATCGCTAGTACTGAGCCACCTGGATTACTGTAACTCCATTTTCGCAGGATGCAAAGAAAATACCATTAAGAAACTCCAGACTGCCCAAAATATCGCAGCTAGACTCATATTCGGAAAGGCGAAGTATGAGAGCGCCAAACCCCTCAAAAAAAAATTACATTGACTTCCACTAAAAGATCGAATTGCATTCAAGGTTTGCACCTTAACCCATAAAATCATCCATGGAGAAGCTCCATCATACATGTCAGACCTAATTGACTTACCTGCACAAAACATCAAAAGTTATCACGTACCTTCTTAAACCTCCACTACCCCAATTGTAGAGGACTCAAATACAAATCACTACATGCACCTACCTTCACATACCTCTGCACAAAATCATGGAATTGTAATGGTATCAGTTTATTACTGAAATATGTAGCATATTTGCTGGATTATATATACACCAATATATTTGTGTATCTTTTAAAAATATATATTTGACACTGCAGCAGAGAAAATAGTCTCATTCCAAAAGCCCTCTTCCCTCTCCCTTTGGGGAATATTTACAAGACAAAGGTACTGCTGCAGTGGCAGGGACCTCACCTTGCCTTTTCTCATTCCTTAAACAAAAGACTTAAGACTGCTTTAAAGTTTTAAATTGACTCTATTCCTCTGATCAACACAACAAAGATTGGACCTAACCAGAGGATGCAAGGAGACAGAGAGTCTGGAGAACCCATTGAAGACAAAGACTTCAGAGGGGAGACCATAAACAGGACATTTGCTTGTCAAAGGTATACCTGCCCCTCCCATCAGCTTTCAGACATGTGCAGAAAGGAAGGACTTATAATGTGGTCATGTGAACAGACTACATTAACCATAATGCCTTGCAAAATATCCAGGACATGCACACACCATGCTTCTCTGCTAACATTATAAAAGGCCTGAACAGTGGAGGAGTGGCCTAGTGGTTAGGGTGGTGGACTTTGGTCCTGAGGAACTGAGTTCGATTCCCACTTCAGGCACAGGCAGCTCCTTGTGACTCTGGGCAAGTCACTTAACCCTCCATTGCCCCATGTAAGCCACATTGAACCTGCCATGAGTGGGAAAGTGCGGGGTACAAATGTAACAAAAAAAAAATAATAATCACTTTTCCAGGGATACCCGCAGAAGGGAAGGCACTGGCGCGGGCTTGTTTTTGCGCAGGTCGTGTGATCATTGCCAGATCCTGGAAGCAGTGTCATACCCCTTTAATAGTGAAATGGATATATCTGCTGGAGTATATAGCTGAACAGGAACGACTATTGGCACAGGAGAAAAAAGCAATGCCAAAGTGGACGAAGATATGGACCCCTTTTGTGTCTAAAGAATAGTCTCTGGATACGTCAGGGCATGTATTGATTTAAATGTATATGAACCTTGTGGGGGCGGGGGGAGTGGGATTAAGTTTCTTAGTTCATGCTCTATTTAGTATCTTTTTTCACTGTACCTCTAATGTTTAAAAAAAATGACTGGACTATATTTGGTTGATAATAGGGGTTCCTGCTTTTGTAGGACCTTTACTGCAGATGAATCTAAAATGTGTGACAATGTTCTGCCATATTGTTTTCCACAATGTATGTTTGCTGGATTCATTAATAAACGTCTGGTTTAAAATTAAAAAAAATAAAATAAAAGGCCTGGAAACAGCCCAGCTCGCTCTTGAAACCTGCCTCCTCTTGGGACCTGCCTCCTCTTGGGACCTGCCTCCTCTCTTGGAACCTGCCTCCTCTTGGGACCTGCCTCCTCTTGGGACCTGCCTCCTCTTGGGACCTGCTGCTCTCTTTGGGGTCTGCTGATGCCTTGCTCCTGAAACATGTGCTCATCAATCAGCTGGACCACAGCATGCTTGTAACAAGGACTTGTAAGTTAACCTACCTGCTACTTTGTTCTATTTTATGCACAGATTACCTGTAAAGATCTCTTAAAACCTACCTCTCGTTGCAATTGTATATTAAATCAACCTTTTTGAAGCTAAAAATACGGTCTCTTTGTGTTCTGAGTATATTGAAGCTATATATACTTTATTTAATGTATTGCAATTATCACCTTTGGTGATTGGTGGAGAAATTAATATCCTAAAACTTATAGATACAGCATCTGCTCTTAAATTATAAACAGTAGCGAGTTGCTCTAGAGCTATTTTCTCCAAAATAAATCATTTCTTGTAACAGAATAAACTACCGAATGCTATAAAAACAACGCATGACTTGACAATCTTCCGGAAGTTATTGAAGACGCACCTGTTCGAAGAGACTTACAATAAAAATCCTCCTTAATGACTTGATTCCATTCTACATCTAAACCAACTAATACTGATCCCTTCTAATTTGATTATGTTAATCACATTATCACTATTGGTCATTATATCTTACCTGTTTTATTTTATGTTATGTAAATAATTCTACTGACCTATCTACCTAATTTCTTACACAGTAATATGTTAAATTAGACCATACCTCTTACTCTGTTTATGATTATACCTTTTGCAACATAGTGTAAGCCACATTGAGCCTGCAAATAGGTGGGAAAATGTGGGGTACAAATGCAGCAAATAAAAAAAATCTGTAATAAATAGACAACTTTTCTCATAATTTCTACCAACAGATGAGAAAAGGATTATTTACTAGAAATGTAAGTGAACTGGTGATTTTGATTAAGTAACCTATTGCTACATTTTCTTTCATGGACCTCTTTCTATGATCTCCAACATTGATGCTGGACTACCACAATACTGTTGCCTTTTTCCTCTACAGACATTTCTTGTCAATTCTACTGTTATTAAATGATTCACACTTGTTTTTTTCTCATCTTAAATCCACTAAATCATGTTTAATATGTGCAAGATGCTTGTCCATTTGTATCCTAAAATCCCTTAGCACATAATATATCAGACTGAACAGTGGTTGAAAAGAAGGACAAGCAGATGTGTATCACTGACCTATCAATACTAGGTGTCAGTATGATGATTATTATGAATATATAAAAAACAGAGAGGACTATACAAGAATCAGATATTTAAAAATTTGATGTCTAATACATGCTTATTTTAGTTTCATAGTCCGAAAAAATGGAGAGAATGAAGAAAAGAAAAACAGAGAAATGAGAAAGAAAGGGAAAGAAAGAGAAATACCAAAGTTAGCGATATGGAGGGAAATTAATTTTCCTGGATAAATACTCAATCACCTGGGTCAAATAACTGAGCTAATAATTACCGTTCTCTGCCTTGCTAAAACTTCATGAAGAGGATGACGTGGAGGGGCATAATCAAAAGAGGCGCTCAAGTTTTCCTTAGGGTGTCCTTGCAGGATGTCCCCATGAAGGGGCGGGGAAACTCGTATTATCGAAACAAGATGGGCGGCCATCTTTTGTTTCAATAATATGGTCGGGGTCGCCCTTAGAGATGGTCGTCCTTAGAGATGGTCGTCCCTGGTTTTCGGCAATAATGGAAACCGAGGTTGCCCATCTCAGAAACGACAAAATCCAAGCCATTTGGTCATGGGAGCAGCCAGCATTTGTAGTGCACTGGTCCCCCTGACATGCCAGTACACCAACCGGGCACCCTAGGGGGCACTGTGGTGGACTTCAGAAAAAGCTCCCAGTTGTATAGCTCCCTTACCTTGTGTGCTGAGCCCCCTAACCCCCCCCCCCCCCAAAACCCACTCCCACACAACTGTACACCACTACCATAGCCCTTAGAGATGAAGGGGGGCACCTAGATGTGGGTACAGTGGGTTTCTGGTGGGTGTTGGAGGGCTCACATTTACCACCACAAGTGTAACAGGTAGGGGAGGGATGGGCCTGGGTCCAGTGCCTGGTGCACTGCAGTACCCACTAAAACTGCTCCAGGGACCTGCATACTGCTGTCATGGAGCTGGGTATAACATTCGAGGCTGATATAGAGGCTGACAAAAACTTTTTTGAGGGTGGGATGGGTTTACTGACCACTGGGGGAGTAAGGGGAGGTCATCCACAATTCCCTCTGGTGGTCATCTGGTCAGTTCGGGCATCTTTTTGAGACTTGGTCGTAAAAGAAAAAGGACCAAGTAAAGTTGACCAAGTGTTTGACAGGGACGCCCTTCTTTTTTCCATTATCGGCCCAGAACTCCCAATTGTTAAGCACGCCCTCGTGAACTTTGGTTGTCCCCGCGACGGAAAGTAGTTGAGGACGCCCAAAATCGGCTTTTGATTATGCCGATTTGTGCAACCCTGGGAGAAGGACGTCCATCTTCCAATTTGTGTTGAAAGATGGGTGCGCTTCTCCTTTGAAAATAAGCCTGCTAGGGAGCTTGACATGTACTGAAGCTTGGTGTGAGAGCCACTCTGAACAGAGACCATTTTGCTAGAAAATTGCTGGATTTCTTTTCACCAAACATACTAACAAATAATATACCATCTTTTCTATCATGGTTGAGTCCAAGAAATCTATGGGGCCCTTTTACTAAGCCACGTAAGCATTTACTGTATGTGCTCCCAACGTGCGCCAAAATGGAGTTACCGCCCACCTACCACATGGCTCTTGTGGTAATTTCATTTTAGGCACATGTCCGATGTGTGCATCTGAAAAATTATTTGACGCGCGCCAAGTGGCACTTGACGCATGTAGGTCATTACTGCCTGGTTACCAAGTGAGTCTCTGCAACAATTTCTCCAAGTAGGTTAGTTTAGTATAACTGGCTTAATCTATCATTACTACCATTGATTCTGCATTTTCTACTTTATATTCAGTTCCATTGATGCAATCAATAGGATATTATAAGAACTATCTATAAATTTCATAACTGAATACAATCAAGCTTCTCACGTTTCCATCTTCTATCTACTGGCCACTATGCTGAACTGCACTGCGCTAGACTCAGCATTCTGATACAATCTATGTTAACACTAGACTTAAAGCTGGACCTTTCGAAAAAGAAATCTAGTCTAATTATGTTCCAATTCTTCTCTTTATAAGGTGGTTTAAATTATTTACTAAGAACGTTAGTGAACTGGTGGTTTTGATTCAGTAATCTATTGCTACATTTTCTTTCATGGGCCTCTTTTATGATCTCTAATATTGACACTGAACTACCACATTTGATTCTGTTTCTTGACAGATTTAAAGTTGTTTTCACTATAATTTAGTGTCCGTTGCCATACCTATCCCCACATTGGGGTAAATTCTATAAGGGTGTCCTAAAAATCATTGCAAGTAATATGATGCGCTTAGCGTGATTCTCTAAAGAGTGCACCCAAATTAGTTTGTGCATTGATAGCCACCATTTACAGAATTTGGGGATTATGACTTCAGGGGGTGGTGTAGGGCATAAAACTTCTTTTTTGCACCTACTATTTACCTATTTACTCAAAATATGGAAAGACTGAATTATTTGTGTTTTTCTCAATGATGCCATTCTCTATGATCATACTTCACCTCTTCTGAAACAATATCATTATCTCCTCGTTGAGCAAAGGGTCACTTATAAAATTGCCACCTTCACTTGGCATCCCCAACTATCTCTCTCTCTTTGGGTCCTGTTTACTAAGCCACGTTATAGGCGTGTTAGCATTTTTCACACACGTTAACCATGTATGTTCCTACAATATCCCTATAGACGCCTACATGGTTAGCGCGTACGTTAATTATAGGCACATTAAAAACATTAGTCAACAGGGCCCTTGTTTAATTATTCCTTATTGTCCTTCCACAATCCTCCATTCATTAAACGATCACAGCTTAGTTGTACTTTTTCCAAAATGTGCCCACTTGAATCAACACAGAGCATTTTTCTTGTCTCCTCATCACACCTGGAACAATCTTTTGCTTTCTCTCCATAGCTATTCTTCTTTTAAGGATTTTTAAACTGAGCTGAAAACCTGGCTTTTCCTTTGCTTTCAGTGAAACAGTTTGCTGAAATTATTAGTGATACCTTTCAACCCTGTTGTCCTTTTGTATGTTTGCTTTACCCTCTTTTTGTAATACTTATATCTCTTAACAGCCTGCTTTCCTATACATTACTGGAATTCTTTTCATGTTTCCTACTTTTTAGCCTGTACACTGCTCTGTTCTGCCTGGTATAAAAAGTTATTACAAATATATAAAAATTCAAATAAAAGTTTGATTATCAAGTCTAAATGTCTATTTTTCCAGGAAAATGGCTGAATTTAGAATTTTGTTACTCAATGGAAATGGTACTACTCCAAGGGTAGCCCAGAACCAGGATAGCATGAAGCAGATACAAAGGCAATGTTGAAAATATTACACCAGTTCCTTACTGGTAAAACACCTCAAATAGGATTTTTTACATAGAAACTATATATCAGCAGAATTCTGCACCTCAGTCACTTATACACAGAACAGTGATAAAGCCTCACCAAATACCAAATAAGTGACCACAAATTACTTTATGCTGCTATTACCATTGTAGATACATAGTTCAATGCATCCCATCCCATATCATGAATAGGGCAGTTATAAAAGGGGAGGCATGGGACTGAAATGACTACATAAATCCAGAGTAATTTTGATTATACATACCTTTCGTCAAGTTTCAGAAGAAGCTCCAGTTCTGAGTAATACCATGAGCTGGTTCGGGTCCAGCGTTTGAATTTTGCTAGTCTGGTTTGCGTCATCCCTCCCCTTCACCTCATTATCCAGCATATTTTCCTCTCTCTTTTGTCCCTCGCCTTCACCCCATGATCCAATATCTCATATCCTACTCTTTCATTTTTCAATGTTTCACCTTCCCCTCCACCTCTGCCCCTGATCCAGTATCTCTCCCTGTTCTTTGCCCCCTCTTCCCCCATTGTCCACCATGTTTCTTCCTCCCCCCCCCTTGCCCAGGTAGGGTAAACATTTCACCATGCAACATCCCCCACCCCCACGATGTAGCATGTTTCCCTCTCTCTTTCCTCTCTCCTCTTCACCCCATGATCCAACATCTCACCATCCTATCCTCCAATTTTCCAGGATCTCACCTTCCCCTCCACCTCTGCCCTGGGGCCAATATCTGTCCCTATTTCTCGCTCTTCCTTCCCCTCATTGTCCTGCAGGTGTCTCTCCTGCCCTCCTTCTTCGGTGCCCGGGTTGGCTAAACATTTCACCATATGTGGTGAAAATACCAGTGGAACGGAACCCCCATATTCTGTAATTTCAAATTTAACTCAAATCCATGACCATGCTCAGCCCTGAACCTACCATTTTTGCACCCCATTTTCCAGGATGTGCGTAAAATTTAGGCACAGATCACATGTCTAAATTTATGTGCACACATCTTAATTGATTCCAATTAGCACCAACCATTACGTATTAGCCATTTATTGGCATCAATTAGCTCATTCAATTCAGAAGCACACACAATTTTAGAGCATGCCCAAATTTGTACATGCATCTCAAAGCGGCCTTTTATGGATTTATGCAATATATTTGTAGAAAAGGTGAAAAGAATTCCATTAGTCGTGCTTTGTAGGCTTTTCTCACTTCTTTAGCTATTCTTCTTATGAAGAATCTTATCATGAAAAACATTCTGTGATCATTTTTGGTTCAGTTTAGATCAGTTTGGTTTAGATCAGAAAGTCTCCAGTACACCCGGCCTCCTTTTCCTCATAGTCTTTTCTTTCACAGTTTGCTTTATCTCACTTTCTTCTGAATAACGCAAGATAACACATGATGTTACCTTCCAAGGCAAATAATCAGATAATTTCAACATTTCTCTACTCCATGTAGTGTTGTTTCTAGAGCCAGACATGAACATGTCATGCAGTGCGTGTGCCAAGGCATACACAGCGTTATATACATTGTTGTTCATCCCAATGTTATCAATGTTACAAGGTAGAATATATAATTTTTCATCAGAACTGCAGAATCTTTTGATGTATTTTGGACACTGGCTGTCACACAGGCCCCTCCACCATTGCTCAGTGTCGTAATCACTTGGAAGCAGGCTAAAGTTCACCTCCTGGATAAATTTTATAAAGCTTGGGATTTTCCTCTTAACAATTGCAAATGATAAGGTGTTGTTCTTTATATCAATTTTTCCTTTAACTTTATAGCGCAAATGCAGTTCAGTTTTGGTGATCCAGACCTTGCCAGGGAACAGCAGAATATTGGGTAGATAGAATATATTCTCTGCATTACTATAGAGAATTATCACTTTATTTGATGGCATAAAGATGTTCATTACTATTTTAGATATTTTCTCTGTTGGTATGATATTACTCTGAGTGTGACCGACAGTTTCTATGAATGCAATGCAGCCACCATTCTTCTCAATCCCTTCTCTCAGGATCTGAATCGCCCTCAGGCTGCTTTCATCATCAGATGCAATGATACCAACCCAAGTCCAGCCAAAATGCTTCAGTAACCTGATAATCCCAGCACAGAGGTGCAGTTCACTGGGGACAGTCCGGTAGAAAAAAGGAAACTTATCTGTGTCACTCATTAGAAGACTCTGCGAGATGAAACTGATCTGTTCAACAATAACAATAATAAGAATAATCTATCATCATCTTTGTCACTGTAAGATTACACCTTAAACAAGTTCTCTACAGTTTTTAAGCTACTACATTTAGATGATTTTTCAGCAGGAAATGTAGGTCTCCTTTTATAAAACGGTCCTACAGGTTAGCGAAGAAACGTCAGTGCCCAAAAGTGAGGTGCAGGATCCACACCAAATGCAAATCTACAAATGGTGTGTTCCCTGTATAGAATGGAGCTTAGTTCTCAATTTTTCCGTGCAAATTTTGAATTACTTCCTTACTGATTAACACAGAATTGCGTGTGAACTCTTATCGTCTAATTGTTCTTAATGGGCGCACACTAATGGCAACATTAATTTATGGTCATTAATGCAAAAATTTGGAAAGGCCATTTTTATGACCATGGTAAAATGCAGGAAAAATCAATTTACATACTAATGCCACTTTGCGATGAAGCTTAGTAAACGGGCCCCTTGGTAAGCCAAACATAGGCACTGGAAAGAAGACCTAAAAGCAGTTGACTCCACTGCCCCCTTCCAATGGTCTTTTGAATTTAAACTTGTGCATCACAGTATTCTCCATCCTTCACTCTTTCTGAATGGATTATACATTGAAAGAAAACAGAAACAGTCCCTTTACCTGTGGATAGTGGTACATCCTGAAGATATTGGACATCTGACTTGATTCCTCGGGTTGAAGACCTTCAATGATAGCGGCCAATGTGCCAGATGTTTTGCAGCGGTAGTTAGGAACCCAAGTGTCCATACCAGTAAATATGCTTATGGTATCCCCAAATACAAAGAATGGATGGAAGTAAGAGTCATAAAGATGAAACCCTAGTGTGATGTTGGGTAAGAGCTCTGAGCTATTGTTAATCTCCTCCGCTGCAAAAACAAAGGCCAGGTAGTCGAAATAGTTTTTTTGATAGTAACTGTAAGAACAATGAAGATCAGACAATTAAACAGTCACTAAAAGATGGAAAGAAAGCTGTGAAAATATTTTTCAAGTCAATTGTCAGTGTGTGTTTTTGAAAGCCAGCTGCAGAGTTTGAAAAAGTAAATATATTAAGCACTGGTTAATGGATGTACATATTAATCTCAGGGTTTCAGCTATTATCCGCCTAAACTTAAATGCACAGGCTATGTGTATACAGGCTGAATATCACCATTTTGGGACCAATTCAATTAATAAGTAAAGAAAAACAGAACCTGTATATAGTCGCCTACCCTCCTTTATAGAAAAGTAGCATAAGTGGGTATTCGCCTGTTTGTGTATATAGATGTTGAGTGGATTTCAGAGGCTTTTTCCTTTTCCTATTTTTAAAGCTTGATGCACTTCACAGAACTGTAGTCTTTCTTAAGCACTAATTTTGACGTTCGTAGTAGAGAGAATTTTTGTGTAATACCACTATAGATACGAGTACATACATCAGTAATAGAATTGGGGTAAATGCTTACATCTAAATTCTGCAGATACACACAGTATTTTACAAGTTTGGGCTACTATTAGGATGGGTAATTTTACTGCCAACTTCTATTGTTTCAACAGAGGTCCCATTTTATGCAATAGTAGCTAATAACCTGGATTAACTAAAATAACCTGCCTTTATTATTGTATGAATTTTTGTTTGTTTGTGACATTGATATCCCACATTATCCCAGGCAAGTTTGAGTTCAGTATGTTTTCCAATGAACAGTATAGGATACATAACAGAATAATGCATAAGAAAGTAACTTGTTGTAAGAATCCAATTTACAATACAGTATCATAAACATACTGGGATAGCTATGGATGTTCAACATTAAGAAAATCTATTATGAATGAGAAATTATACATGAAGCAAAGAGAAAATTAATGTTAAATAGAGTAATAATCAATTCAGGAAATAATTAGTTTTTTGAGATATGGTTATTTTTTGTGAGGGTTTGTTTGAATATGAACGATTTGAGGATTTTGCAGAATCTAGTATATTCCTGTATATTTCTTATTTTGGTTGGTAAGGAGTTGCACCATTTAGTTCCTAGGTAAGTGAAGTCTGCAGAGTGGACACTTTTGTAGATCACTTTTTTGAAATTTGGAAAGTGTAGTCTGAGATAGTTTCTTGCCTCATATTTACTGTTTCTTTGAGGTAAGTTTATTAATGGTACCATATAGTCTGGAGCTGTGCCATTTGGGATTTGAAAGATAAAGGTAGATAATTTGATGGTGATTCTTGATTTGATGGGAAGCCACTGTAATTTGATTAATAAAAGGGATGCACTTTCAGAACAAGAGTTTTTGTATATGAACCTGGCTACAGTGTTTTGAGCTGTTTGTAGTTTTTTTCAACAGGTACTCCTTACAGCCAGCGTATATGGCATTACGTTAATTGAATTGGGATAATGTTAATGATTTTACCAATAGTCTAATTGATTCTGATGAGAAATAGTTTTTAGTTTCCAAAGAGACCTGATTGATTTATGGTAGCCCATATTTATTTATTTATTTGTTACATTTGTACCCCACATGTTACCACCTATTTGCAGGCTCAATGTGGCTTACATAGTACCGTCAGAAGCATTTTCCCAGTCGTTGGATAATAAATACAAAGTTGTATAGTGATTGTATAAGGTATAAGTGGAGGGTCGGAATGGATGAAGATTGCGTGTTGTCCTGTTCGATCATAGTCATGCATTGTTGGTAGGTGAAGAGGGTTACATCGGGTCATTGGGGTAGGCCTTTTTGAAAAGGATGGTTTATTAATAACTTCCACTTAAACTCCGCAAAGTAGAAGCCCAAAAAAAGTCACATGTCTATTGGTATCAAGATACATTGATGAAGGTGCAGGTATGAAAAATCACAAGAAATTTGTTGAACCCTAAAGATGGGAAGATGAGTATGGAATGACTCATTCAGCCAACTAGGAATAGATGCTGGTAGAGACTGCTCTATGGGCCACAGTTTGAATAGGATGATTGGTGGCTCAGAGGACATTGTCCTGCCCTATGTTAAAGAGGTAATGGGTTCAAATCTCTCTCTTCCAGAATGCCCCTTTAGTAGTCTGCCATTGAGACAGACATGAGAAGCAACTGCTTGCCCTGGAATTTGTAGTATGGAATGTTGCCACAATTTTGGTTTCTGCTAGTTATTTGTGACCTGGCTTGGCCACTGTTTGCAAAACAGGATAATGGACTAGATGGACCATTGGTCTGACCCAGTATGGCTACTCTTATGTTCTGAATTTGAAACATGATTGGAAATCAGTCATGGCAACAGAGGAGTGGCATTGAAGAGAAGTCAGATTGTGATATTTTGTACTCATAAAGACATTGAATAAATAGCTCTGGAAAGCTGACATACTCATTGCTACATTGATCCAGCGGAGATATGAAGTGAGCATGTAGGAACATAATCTGAGATTCTTGGTCAATATAGACCAGATTTATCTGAACTGCTACAATGCTCATGTGCAAATATGACAAGATGAGAGATCTGATGTTCAAAAGAGAGGTGCTGATTGATGTCAACACCAAGGTATTTAAATTAGTCAACTCTAAGGTGATTGGGTATCCCAGCAAAGTCAGGGAAAATGAGAGACAGTCCTTTGCACCTTTCACTCAACAGGTGACAATTTTAGAAACATTCAAGATCAAGTGATTAGATTGAAACCAAAGAGAAATTGAGTTGAGATAATATTGAATCCAGGAAAGATCACGGGTAAGGTAGTCTTGCAGAACAAATAAGAATGTCATTAGCATAGAAGTAAAATAAGACATCTTCTTTCTGAAGAACAGTGACAAGAGGACTAAGAAATACGCTGAAAAGAAGGCATGACAGCACCGAACCCTGAGGGACATCACGGGTAAGAGGGAGAGGGAGAGATTGGACAGAGTAGAGTAGAATGTGCACAGACTGAGAAAGAATGATCACTAATAAAAGAGTTAAACCACTTTAATACTGTGCGAGAGAGCTCATAATTCAAAAGACGGCATTCATTTGAGTATTTATATACCGCTTAGACTTATGTAGTTTGCAGGTTTACATTCAGGTAGTGGGTCTGTCCTAGTGGGCTCACAATCTAAGAAGTACATTGTACTACTGTTGTACCTGAAGCAGTGGAGAGTTAATTGACTTGTCCCAGTTCACACTGAGCTGCAGAGGGAATTGATTCTGGTTCCCCAGGATCTCAACCCACTGTCAACCATCAGGAAGTATCAGGAATTGAACCCAGCTCCCCAGGTTCATATCCCACTGCACTAATCATTAGGCCACTCCTCCACTGTATTAGATCAAAACCTGATGATAAATCCAAAGAGATGCCTAGAATCAGACCCTTATCAAGGACAGAGTAAATTTCACTCAAGAAACTGAAGTGGTCTACACAAAAGCCAAACTAGAATAAAGCTATTTTTTAAACACCCAACAGAAAGGACTTAACAAGGATCTGGGGTTCCTAGCCCATTATAAACCATAAAGCTGTATGTCTCTGTTGATCACCCTCCCCTCACCTATCCACACCCATCCTGTTAGAATATCAATGATATGCTTTGATGTCCCCATGCATACCTCCTACCCACCCCCATCCTCCCACCCTGTCAGACTGTCATAGTAATGCTTGAATGTTTTCACTTATATACACTGTCAGCTAGCACATTTGCTTATTTCCGATCTGAGGAAGAAGGGCGACCTTCGAAAGCTAATCAAGAAATGTATTAAGTTATGTCCAATAAAAAAGGTATCTTATTTTCTTTTCCATGTTTTATTTTGTTTGATTTCTATTGATAATCTTAAGAGTGGACTAACACGGCTACCACACTACTCTACTTAAATCACCTTAGAAAGGAAGGACAGGCCTATAGTTTGCTGAAATTTAAGGGTCAACTGAGGGTTTCTTCAAAAGAGAGTTAAACAAGACATAGAGTTTTCATGATTCAAAAGCAAATGAAAGAGGAAACCAAACAGAACATTGTCTTTGTGTACATCCCTACAAGGTCCTGGAGATAACTTGAAGTGGACACACAGTAGAATCTTATATGAAGAGAAGGAATGTAATGCTCATGATCAGTTGAACATCTGGAAATGAAAATCTGCAGATACAGATTTATAATATGCAACATCATTAGTTAGATAAAAAGGAAATTCCATGTATTTCTATAAGGTGATTTTTATATGTGCCTTCGTAACTAAACACTGCACAGGTAATCATGACTACATTTTAGAAATAAAATGGAAACTTTAACTTAGATCTGCTGCCGCCAATTAGAAATCACTTGCATTTCTTATACTACTACTACTACTTATCATTTTTATAGTACTACTAGACATACGCAGCACTGTACGCTGAACATGTAAGAGACAGTCCCTGCTTGACAGAGCTTACAATCTAAGCAAAGACAGACAAATAAGACGTAAGGGAATTACTTAATGTAGTAGATCATAATATCCTACTAAACATACTAGACAGCTTTGGCATATGTGGCACAGTCCACAAATGGTTTCAAGGATTTCTGAAATCAAGAAAATGAAAGGAACCTTATCCTCTCCAAGTTTACTGGACTATGGTATCCCTCAGGGCTCTCCACTATCACCCATACTGTTTAATGTAATGATGTCACCACTAGGTAACAGACTAGAAACAGCAGGATTCAGAATTCATATATGCTGATAATGTTACCATATACATAACCTTCAAAAAGAACATTCAAGACATCTTACAAAAGGCAAAGCTTGGCTTAAATTTGATGGAAACCTGGGTCTCAGAATCCAAATTAAACCTAAATAAAGAAAAAAAACTAAATTTGTGGTTCTTACCAACCTGTTTGACCAAAATGATTACAACAGTTTCACAATTGACAACACTTATTTCCCCATTGACAATAATCTGAAAATTCTAGGTATAATTATAGACAAACATTTAACATTTAATACTCAATGTGCCTCAGTAATCATAAAATCTTTCAGGTTTCTTTGGAAACCCAAATGGATCAGACCCTATTTCTCATCAGAAACATTCAGACTATTGGTACAATCATTAACATTATCCCAATTCAATTATTGTAATGCCACATATGCTGGCTGTAAGGAGTACCTGTTGAAAAAACTCTGCAGCCAGGTTCATATACAATAGCTCTCATTCAGAAAGTGCCTCCCCTTTATTAATCAAATTACACTGGCTTCCCATCAAAGTGAGAATCACCATCAAATTATCTACCTTTATCTTTCAAATCCTAAATGGCACAGCTCTAGACAACATGGAGCCATTAATAAACTTACCTCAAAGAAACAGTAAATATGAGGCAAGAAACTATCTCAGACTACACTTCCTAAATTTCAAAAAAGTGATCTACAAAACTGTCTACTTTGCAGACTTCACTTACCTAGGAACCAAATGGTGGAACTTCTTACCACCCAAAATAAGAAATATACAGGAATATACTAGATTTGCAAAATGCTCAAATGATTCCTATTCAAATAAACCCTCATAAAGAACAACCATTTCTCAAAAAACTAATTATTTCCTGAATTGGTTATTACTCTATGTACAATTAACCTTCTGTTTGCTTCATGTACCATTTCTCATTCATAATAGGTTTTCTAAATGTTAAACATCCATAGCTTTTCCAGTACATTTATGATACTGTATTATAAAATTGGATTCTTACAACAAATTATTTTCTTATGGGTACTGAACAAGTTAAAAGCAACCTCAAAAAGATGGTCTTTTAGCCTAGATTTGAAGATGGCCAGAGATGGAGCTTGATGTACTGATTCAGGAAGTCTATTCCAGGCATATGCTGCAGCAAGATAAAAGGAACATAGACTGGAGTAGTCAGTGGAGGAGAAGGGTACAGATAAGAGAGATTTACCATCTAGTAAATGTAGGAGAGCAGAAAACATAAAAAATACTGAATGGCAAAATCTATGAGGAAAGTATTTCATTGATATCGAATTTGGGAGCAGGGTATGGGTTATGATTGTGGTATGCTGCCTAAGTGTTTTACTTATCATATGCAAGTAATTTCTCTGTCCCTAATGGGCTCAAAATGTAAGTTTTGTACCTGGGGCAGTGGAGGGTTAGTTGATGTGGCCAGGGTACATAGAGCCACAATGGAAACTGACCATAGTTCTCCTGGTTTTCAGATCACTGCACTAACCATTAGACTCCTCTACTCACTGGGTATTTGTTTGACAGGGATTTGGCACAAGATAATCAGTATAGGTCAGTGGTGAGACCCTGACTAGAGTGCTGGGAAGACCACAGGTGGAACAAGAGATTATAATACAGATGAATACAGATGAAATTCAAAGGAAAATGAGCAAAATGGTATATAGACATGATAATCCATGTTTAGTGAGTCTGGAGAAGCTAATAATGTATTCTCAAGAAGAAAAAAGGCAAGAGGAGAAAGGACAAATATATTCAAATATGTAATAGGCTGGAATAATATGCCTCAGGTACAAAATAAGGACCTGTTTACTGCTTTGATTGTAACCACAGAAAGGCTGTATATCAAGGCCCATCCCCTTTCCCCCTTGTTTCAATCACACTATCCATTTAAGTAGGACCAATGAATACATAGTCCTAAACTTAAATGGATAAGTTATCTGTTTATGGGGCCCTTTTGCAAAGGTGTGCGAGGGCTAACACGCTAGTAGAATGTACCCAATTGGCATGACCACTGGGGTAGCGCATGCAGTCAGAGGTAATTCCAAGTTTGGCGTACGCCAAATCCTATGGTAAAAAACATATATCGCTGGGGCGTTGGCACACGCTGCATGGTTTCAGTGTGGGTAGCGCATGAACCCTTAATGCTAGGTCAGTGCATGGGGATAAAGACTCAGGCTATAAATAGGAACGGATAGTTTTAATATTAGCCCATTTCCCAGCCCATTACAAAATAACCTTTTCCCTGCCACGGTAAAATATGGCACAGCACACGCCTAAAAGATGCCCACACTAACACAGGCCACTTTGTACCATGACTTTGAAAAATGACCCGTAAGTTATGACAACTATTTATATATCCTCCTTAAATAGATACATTTGATCTAAAGGGGATGAATATCGCTACTGTCCAGTTTGTTTTAGCTAAGCCATGGGAACAGTTATTTTCTCACATCTTTTTATGCACATAACTCTTGATATCTAACCTAAAGTTATCAGTTTGCTAATCCAAATTAAAAAAGAAAAAGACTCATTTGGCTAAACTGGAAGTTAACTGCTTAATTTATTTTGAATCTGTACCTCTGTGTATTTTGGTAATAATTTATTTACACATCCTGATTTCTAACTGTACACCCTTAGGTCATGAGTAAATTCCAAGCATCTCACTGAATAGTAATAGGCAAATGTAAAATTCCAAGAAGGTCTCCCTTATCTAAAGATCCTTCATTAAAGTACAAATCAAATTGGCAGTTCAAGACAGAGACCATCTATGAATCATAAGTGTGTCTCCAATAGGAACTAAGCCACTGTTCTACTTACTATTGATTATATCTCCATGTGGGAAAAGTTGTATAGGACAGTGGTTCTGGGATTATTAAATTTCTCATTGTAACAAGTCCCCCAATCATGATGTCTCCATCCTTGTGGTATCCTGGTTTTACGCTTTTATATTTCATTGGTGGAAGCTGGCCCTCACTGGCCTTCCATTCGATGTAGCAAAGTATGAAAATCAGGATCAGAGGAGCTGCCATCTTTCAGGATGAGAAACAGCTTTTCCTATGAAACAAACTCCTGCTTGCCCTCCTCTGCAATTGTGGTTTGAGGGAGGAAGTTTCAGAGGTGTTGGATATTAAAATAATGTCAGAAAAAGTCAAGTTATGACCAAGAATTTTCAAACTGCACACCAGTAAATCTGTGCAAAGACACACAGGAGGATGAGGAAAGACAGCACATGTCTCATACTGATGTCACCCAGATCTCTGTATTATTAGCTGTGATTTAGCAGCTGGTGAGGCACTGTTAAATCTTTATAGAGTCCTGCTCCTCAAAGATTCACACTCAAGGGATGTCTTCTCCTGATATCTGTTTGAAATTAAATACAAGTTGTTTTCTTTTCTTTCTTAATATACTCAGATAGAAATTGCACATTCATTAACCAGCAATTATTAATTATATAGAGAGTCTTGGTGAGATGAAAATGTAATCAGTGATAGTGTACACATGTCTACCATCAATAGTACTTTCCTGTTTTTACATTTTTCTTCCTCTACATATTACTTCATATTTTTATAATGTAATGTGGTTGTCATGGTCATTCTTTTAAACAAAAGAAAATGTGATGAATAAAACCATAAACTTGTCAAGTAGAAAGAGAGTTTTAGACACCGGTAAAATCACAACTTTCCTGCATGGGTTTGCTATTGACCAGATATGTGTTAAAGTAGGTTAGATGTGTTCACAGGAGATCTCTATTCTTTGAATGGCTCATTTCTTGACGAAAGTGTGGTTATCATTAGAGTGTCATGTCCCTTAGCCTGCATTAAATTGCTGTGTGGTCTGACAGCATTATAACCCTTGATGTCATTGGTATGTGCGTAGGTGCATGTTTAGCAAATATAGGGCCCTGTTTATTAAGGTGGTCTAGCGTTTCTAGCGTATTCTAAAAATGAGCACACTAACCTTGTAGATTCCCATAGGAATATTATGGCCATCAACACGGTTAGCACGCATTATAAACGCTAATGTGCCTCTAGTGTGGCTTAGTAAACCGGGCCCATAGTGAGGGGTAAGGTTGCCTTGACATTTGCTGAGATTCTACCACAGTGAAGGGTGGATATTGGTAATCACTTTTGGGAATGAGGCGAGTTCTAGATACAGTGTCAACCAAAGATATGCATGTGGGCACAATTGCAATAAGGCCTGAGATCTCCCTGTGCATGGCATTCCCTGTTGTTTCCCTCATTATCTATATGGCCACCTATCTGCTTCCCTAACCTTTCCGATTGTGTAGGCTTCACAATCAGCGCATATCGAATGGTTGGTTGGATGTGGGACCCCCTGGAGTTTGTATACTGCATTCTGCTACAGAAAGTGGGTTACATCTCAGTGATTTTATTTTCACCTTGATCATAAGGAAGCTGTGTTGAGTCTATGAATAAAGTACTTCATTTTATATTGGTATCCCGTTTCTCTGGAGTCATTGGTCCACTTCCCACTTCCCTTTGACAATTTAGGATTGTCATTTCACTGATGTTGTCCTATGTAGCCAATCGAGGAGGCCTGCAGTGTCCGTTGGTCTTTTAACTGTTGTAATGTGTACTAGATTGCTTTGTGCTGTGATGCTGTGAGTTACTAATGTTAACCCAAAGATGTATTTGGGAGAGAGAGGATTCACATGACAAAGTCCAAGATGACAGGGGATGTCATGTTCTGGAATACCATGTAAACAAATGGACTATCACAATTCACATTTATTTTTATTTAATATACTACAAATAAAAATAAAACAGCTGTTATTCAGCCCGCTGAAGGCAGGCCTTCTAAGTGCCACAATCAGTTTGGATAATAGATGCCGAGACATTTCCAATGTCTGGCATTGAATATCCAGGGTTTTGATTGCCAGGTTAAAGATAACCAGCCAAGTCAATATTCAGCACTGGCCAGTTAAGATTATGGTGGCCCAATTTGGCCGTCAAACATAGCCAGCCAAGTGCTGAATATTCATGGCTAGTCAGTTATATCGTGCAATATAGCCAGTTAGCTGCTTTGTGCTAAGCGCTAGTATTCAGCGGAGATAACCATTTATCTTGCAGTGAATATTAGTGCTTAGAGTGAAAGCTACATACCTGTAGAAGGTATTCTCTGAGGACAGCAGGC
Organism: Microcaecilia unicolor; assembly: GCF_901765095.1. Taxonomy (NCBI): domain Eukaryota; kingdom Metazoa; phylum Chordata; class Amphibia; order Gymnophiona; family Siphonopidae; genus Microcaecilia; species Microcaecilia unicolor. Next base: position 223,583,828 of record NC_044033.1, on the reverse strand, counting down.
TGATTGTTCTCACTACTGGGTGATGTCCACGGCAGCCCCTCGAATCGGAGATCTTCTCTAGCAAAGACGTTTGCTAGCCCTCGCGTGCACACGCAGACCGTGCATGCGCGACCGTCTTCCCGCCCGAACTCGCTCGTGTTCATCAGTCCAGTAAATAGCAAAGACAAAGACAAGGGAAGACACAACTCCAAAGGAGAGGTGGGCGGGTTTGTGAGAACAATCAGCCTGCTGTCCTCGGAGAATACCTTCTACAGGTATGTAGCTTTCGCCTTCTCCGAGGACAAGCAGGCTGCTTGTTCTCACTACTGGGGTATTCCTAGCCCCCAGGCTCACTCAAAACAACAAACATGGTCAATTGGGCCTTGCAACGGCGAGGGCATAACTGAGATTGACCTAAACTTATTCAACTAACTGAGAGTGCAGCCTGGAACAGAATAAAAATTGGGCCTAGAGGGGTGGAGTTGGATTCTAAACCCCAAACAGATTCTGCAGCACCAACTGGGCATAAGTGAAGGGGGTGCAATCTGATAGCCAATTTGAGATGGTGCGTTTCCTGACAGCTACTCCCCTTCTGTTGGGGTCAAAAGAAACAAACAATTGGGCAGACTGTCTGTGGGGCTGTGTCTGCTCCAGATAGAAGGCCAATGCTCTTTTGCAGTCCAATGTGTGCAACTGACGTTCAGCAGGGCGGGTATGAGGACGGGGAAAGAATGTTGGCAAGACAATTGACTGGTTCAGATGGAACTCCAACACCACCTTCGGCAAGAACTTAGGGTGAGTGCAGAGGACTACTCTGTTATGATAAATTTAGTATAAGGAGCATGAGCTACCAAGGCTTGAAGCTCACTGACTCTACGAGCTGAAGTGACTGCCACCAAGAAAATGACCTTCCAGGTCAAGTACTTCAGATGGCAGGAATTCAGTGGCTCAAAAGGAGGTTTCATCAGCTGGGTGAGGATGACATTGAGATCCCATGACACAGTAGGAGGTTTGATGGGGGGCTTTGACAAAAGCAAACCTCTCATAAAGCGAACAACTAAAGGCTGTCCCGAGATCGGCTTACTCTCCACACGGTAATGGTAGGCACTAATCGCACTAAGATGAACTCTTACAGAGTTGGTCTTGAGACCAGACTCAGACAAGTGCAGAAGGTATTCAAGCAGGATCTGTGTAGGACAGGAACGAGGATCTAGGGCCTTGCTGTCACACCAGACGGCAAACCTCCGCCAAAGAAAGAAGTAACTCCTCTTAGTGGAATCTTTGCGGGAAGCAAGCAAGACTCGGGATACACCCTCAGAGAGACCGAAAGAGGCAAAATCTATGCTCTCAACATCCAGGCCGTGAGAGCCAGGGACTGGAGGCTGGGATGCAGAAGCGCCCCCTCGTTCTGAGTGATGAGTGTTGTAAAACACTCCAATCTCCACGGTTCTTCGGAGGACAACTCCAGAAGAAGAGGGAACCAGATCTGACGCAGCCAAAAAGGAGCGATCAGAATCGTGGTGCCTCGATCTTGGTTGAGTTTCAACAAAGTCTTCCCCACCAGAGGTATGGGAGGATAAGCATACAGGAGGCCTTTCCCCCAATCCAGAAGAAAGGCATCCGACGCTAGTCTGCCGTGGGCCTGAAGCCTGGAACAGAACTGAGGGACCTTGTGGTTGGCTCGAGTAGCAAAGAGATCCACCAAGGGGGTGCCCCACGCTTGGAAAATCTCGCGTACCACTCTGGAATTGAGTGATCACTCATGAGGTTGCATGATCCTGCTCAACCTGTCGGCCAGACTGTTGTTTACGCCTGCCAGATATGTGGCTTGAAGAAACATGCCATACCGGCGAGCCCAAAGCCACATTCTGACGGCCTCCTGACACAGGGGGCGAGATCCGGTGCCCCCCTGCTTGTTGATGTAATACATGGCAAACTGATTGTCTGTCTGAATTTGAATAATTTGCTGGGACAACCGATCCCTGAAAGCCTTCAGAGCGTTCCAGACCGCTCGCAACTCCAAGAGATTGATCTGTAGACCTTGTTCCTGGAGGGACCAACTCCCTTGGGTGTGAAGCCCATCTACATGAGCTCCCCACCCCAGGAGAGACACATCCGTCGTCAGCACTTTTTGCGGCTGAGGAATTTGGAAGGGACGTCCCCGAGTCAGATTGGACCGAATTGTCCACAAATGCAGGGAATGAAGAAAACTCGTGGACAGCCGGACTACATCCTCTAGATCCCCAGTAGCTTGGTACCACTGGGAAGCTAGGGTCCATTGAGCTGATCTCATGTGAAGGCGAGCCATGGGAGTCACATGCACTGTGGAGGCCATGTGGCCGAGCAACCTCAACATCTGCTGAGCTGTGATCTGCTGAGACGCTCGTACCCAGGAAACGAGGGACAAAAGATTGTCGGCCCTTGCTTCCGGATGGTAGTCACGAGCCGTCTGAGAATCCAGCAGAGCTCCTATGAATTCGAGTTTTTGAACTGGAAGAAGATGGGACTTTGGATAATTTATCACAAACCCTAGCAGCTCCAGAAGGCGAATAGTCATCTGCATGGACCTCCGAGCTCCGAGCTCCTGCTTCGGAGGTGTTTTTCATCGAGGTAAGGGAACACTTGCACTCCCAGTCTGCGCAGAGACGCAGCCATGACCGCCAGGCATTTTGTGAACACCCTGGGCGTGGAGGCGAGACCAAAGGGTAGCACACAATACTGAAAGTGCCGTGTTCCCAGATGAAATCGAAGATACTGTCTGTGAGCTGGCAGTATCGGGATATGGGTGTAAGCATCCTTTAAGTCCAGAAAGCATAGCCAATCGTTTGCCTGACTCATGGGAAGAAGGGTGCCCAGGGAAAGCATCCTGAACTTCTCTCGGACCAGGTATTTGTTCAGGGCCCTTAGGTCTAGGATGGGACGCATCCCCCCTGTTTTCTTTTCCACAAGGAAGTACCTGGAATAGAATCCCAGCCCTTCTTGCCCCGGTGGCACGGGCTCGACCACATTAGCGCTGAGAAGGACGGAGAGTTCCTCTGCAAGTACCTGCTTGTGCTGGAAGCTGAAAGACTGAGCTCCAGGTGGGCAATTTGGAGGCTTGGAAGTTGGCAGAAAAAGTGTAATGTTACTTATCTGCAAGCTCATCGGACCCAGCTCGGCTGTTTTGTAGTGTTAAAATATTAAAATTAAAAATTAACAAGGAAACATAATGATATAGGATGCCTTACCCCCTATTTACTAAGCTGTGCGGCAATTCCAACACAACTCATTCACTTTGAATGGGCTGTGTCATCATTCCCATGCGGGGGGGGGGGGGGGGGGGGGTAGTGAGGAAGAAAACAATTTTAATCGGTGAAATACATATTCCTACGGTTTTAAACAAAAGGATATGTATTTCAGCCTTAAAGATTGGAGACCACTGAACCTAGACCGGCTGATATTCAAAACAAGTTAATGTAGCCCCGCCCTCCAGGATAAAGATATACCATACCATACCTTTGCAGCTACCTCAGGTATATCTTATCAAAACGAGGGAGTAAGGTTAAAATATTAAACACTAACCACTCCTTCCTAATTCTGAATTGGGAAGGGGAATGTAATCTAAAAAAAATTAAGAAATTCAAACAAGTAAATGAGTTTATAAGTAAAATTAAGCAAAATTTATTTTACCACAGAATTTATATATATTTCTTCTAACATAACATTTCAACATGCTAAACTTTTTTTTATCTCTCCTTTCTCTAACAGGTTATCAGCTACCCAGAACTGTCAGATAAGTATAATCTTGTATATTATCAGCTTTTACTTAAACAAATAGAATATTTATTTAACTATGTGGTGATAACGCTATCTTCTAAGGAATGATACTTTGTGTTGTTTTTTTTTTCTCTTCAGGTTCTTCAGGACGCGTGCCGGTAAGTATAATGTCTGTGTTTATCCCAAGTCTTGGTCTTTGATAGGTCTTTCACTTAGATGTACATTAAAGGATACTCTCTTTAACACTGTTCTTTTCCTTTCTTCTCCTTGCTCTTTTGTTGGCTGGCCAGCATAAACTTGATGTTGGGTTGGTTTAGGATGTGCTTGATTGAAGATCAGCTCCTCCGCTCCACACACCTACTACTCTACCTTAACAAACTCAAAGGGAAAAAACCTATTCCCTATGCAAATGCTCCAATAGTTTAAAATTGTTATTATTTTTCTAGCTACCCAATTAAATAAAAAATATAATCATGAATCCCTATGCTAGATCCCACCCTCAATTAATCCCCTCAAGATAATTTTAGAAAACCTCAAAGTTGATACAAAAATTAAAGAAATAAGAAATATCAACTTTTTGTTCAAATTATTCTTAAATTACATATATATATTTTTATTGTATACCCAGCTTAACTAAATCTGCAACTCACAGATTCTAAAAGGCTTTTACCATTTAGACTTACTTACTTTAAAGTAAATATTTAAAGTAAAACTGTACTGTGCTCTAGTTATTTTCTGAATGAAGTTTATAACTAGACTCACACACAAAACTCCCATAAATATATTTCTCAGTCTGAGCTCTCAATCACTGAGTCTTAGTAATTCAAGAACAATTTGTACTCAGTGCCTACCAGAAGCCCAGTCTCCCATTCACACAACTTAGAGCCAAACTACCGCGGGGCTCTTTTAAGTTAACTTTGACCAGACTTTACTCAGGCAAACTATTTTAAGTTACATTTAACCAATTTTCACAACTTTAAAACACTTTAAAGGCTTTTCTGGACGGACTCTCTCATTTACAACTGTCCAGAAGCTGAATACCCACCCAACTGACCACCGAAGGCAGTTTAGAATCTTTTTTACCTTCCCCACGAGGCTCGAGCTAGCCACGAGCTCCCACATTCCAAAAGTCCCCATAACATAAAAACAGCACCTTTACATAAAATTAAACAGATTTAAAACATATACAATTAAGCAAAATAATAAATCTATATAGATATTAGTACCTTAAGCCTCCAGCCGCCTGAAAATCCTCCTTTATTTTTACCTGGCACGAGCCTTCTATCCCGTGCTGTCACGAGCCAGCCTTCACGTGAATCTCCCTCTGCACCCGGTTCCTCTCCTTCTCTTCCCAGCGCGTGCAGCGCTAACATCGTCGCTAGCCGCTTAATTAAAAACAAAAAAACGCTGGGAAATGCACCGGAGCACTTTCCCCAACTTCCTCTGCCCACGCCGGTCCGTTATTTTCTTCAGAACCGGCTCTATACTTTTAAAAGAGCCGGTTCCTTTAAGAAAAGGGAATCCTTAGGCCCTGCGTCTGAAACGAGCGTCTGACGTCACTACGTCGACGTCAGACGCCGACGCAGGGCCAATCAGAGCCCAAAACACCTCCCAAGCTTCCTCCACCTTCGTTCCCCGACGCGATCGCGCTATAGCGCCGGCGCGCCAAAAATAATTTGCCCCTGCATCTGCAGACCCGACGAGCAGCTGGGATCCAATGCTCCCGTGCATCCCAGGTAAAATCTTTAACCCCTTAGGGGTTACATTCGTGCCAGGCAAAGTAAAAAAATGTTTGTAAAAACATTTTTTTCATCCACCTCAATTTGCTGGACATGATGAATCCCAAGAACCTTACTTCCTTGCACAGCAGTTTACACTTAGCTGGTTTTAGTTTCAATCCACATTCCTTAAGTCTCGTGAATACCAGGTCTAACCTCTCCAAATGTTGTTCAAATGTGGAGGCGTACACCAGGATATCATCCAGATAAAGAAGTAAAATTCGAAACACATATTCCTCCAACACTGTGCCCATCAAGCGCTGGAAACTGGCGGGCGCGTTGCACAAACCAAATGGCATTCGTGTCCACTCATAAAGGCCAAATGGTGTGGTGACAGCAGTTTTGTGGATTGCGTTGGGGTCCATGCCCATCTGAAAATATCCAGATGTCAGGTCCAAGGACGTGAACCACGTAGCACTCCCCAGAACATCCAAGGACTCGTCGATACGTGGTAATGGGAAAGCATCCTTTATGGTTACTTGATTCAATCTCCTGTAGTCACAGCAAAAACGGAGCGTCCCGTCCTTTTTCCGTATGACCACGGCTGGTGACGCCCATGGGCTGTTACTGTTTCGTAAGATGCCTTGATTCACTAACTCTAGGACATGGTCCTTGAAATCGTTGTATAAATGAGGAGAAACGCGTCTATAGGGTTGGTTTATGGGAACAGCATCCCCCGTATCTATTGGATGGGTTACCAAGATTGTATACCCTATATCTTGATTGTTAATAGAGAACACGTTACTGTGTCTTCTCAACAGCGACTTCAAAGCCTGAGCCTGCTCAGAATTCAAGGATTCCCAATCCACTTTTACTGCAGGAATGTCTGAATGTTCCTGAATATCTTTCCGTAAATTTTCACTCTTCTCGGGCGACAGCATTCCTAACTCCGGAACTAGAATGGATTCTGGTTTTACCACCTCAGCCAGCCTCACTCTGGGTGGAATAATTAGCTCCTTTTCCCCCACGTTGAGC